>NW_025400995.1:1955401-2094984 GCF_015345945.1 Tribolium madens | reverse complement strand
CATTAGTTTCTAGCCCATTTATCTACAAAAAACACCTTTTCGGTTATTTCGTGTCGTTTTTTGCTTATGTATTAATGAAAATCTAACGTTTTAATAAGATTTTGCTGAATCATTTCAAAAAAATCCAAAATTAGGCGCAAAACATGTTGTTTTTCAAAAATGTTTTACTTTGCTTAATAGTTCCGAAACAAGTGTCGTAATATTTTTTGTAAGAGGTGAGTATTTAGTTTGTTTAGGGTTGCGGTGGTGTTTTTCGCTGGAAAAGCGGCGAGATTCCGGTGGTTGAGGGTGGTGTGCCCCCTCCGCGAATCGTGATATAAAAGTGTGAGTGGCGAGAAGCGCGTGAGTTTAGTTCGACAGCGTCGAACGTAGCGTTGCTGACACGGGCAGTGCTGACGGTGTCGGTGTCGTCGAGTTCGCGGCAATGCAAGTGCCAAGTGCATGTGCAGCAAGTGCAGCAGGTGCATAGTGAAGTGAGTGCGCTACTAATGCCGGCTTAGCCCCCGGCTATGGGCGTCAACTCGTGGGCTACACCAGCGGCGTGGACGTTCTTCTACCTAGTGCAAGTGCTAACTGCCGACCGGAGCCTTTTCCTCGACCTGGGCCTTAACGCGGCTCCGGACGTCGCCAAGGTACGATCACGATTTCGACACAAGGTTGCCGCTGCGGCGAGGTTCCGGGTCCGGGGAATCCCGGACCACCCGACCGGAACTCGCATTTTCCATCATCATCACTCAGATAGACTCTCCCGCCAAAACTGGCCTAGCTAGATTTAAAATAGAAACGGGAGCAACACTCAATCTGGTTAACGTCATACAAACTTATTGTTTTGATACGAGGATGTTACTCCATGAACTCAACTCAACCACTTGTTGCTTTTTCCAGATCAACATTAGCCAGGACGAATACACCAAGATGATGACTCTTTATCTTGACACTCGACAACAACACTCAAATGACTATTCCATTCCCAAGCTGGTCACATTCTATCCCGGTAAGTCAATAAATAAAAAAAAACAATTAAACAAACCGTCAAATTTACTTACAATGTACTTATTACTACCAATTGTCTCTCTACAACCCATCGTAAACACAAGTAATAAATCATTTTACTACTTTTACTACAATAAAAAACAATTAAGAAATGCAAAATTACTAGAAATAAATTTAATGCGATTTTTAATATTTACTTTGTACAGATTAACCGAGCAAAAATCGCCGACATTAATTTCATACCCTGATTGTCATTTTCGCATTGATGAAAATTACAAATTTTGTGTTGTAAATATTACAAATTTAGTCAATTCTAAATAATTTGATCGACGTTTTTACGCTAATATAACACAAGTTTTATTTTCCAGATTTCCTCATTGTTAAAATGAGAAAAAAATTAAACATGGAAACCTTGAAATCCGATTTTTTAGAACAGTTGTTTTGTTATAGTAAATTGGACAACCCTGAAATAATTTTATTTCGAAAAGGTTTACAACATTGAAAAAATTAATAATTAAAAGATTTAACATTTAACTTACCTAACTTTGTTTTGAAGGAAGACATTTTTGTTCAATTTTTAAAAAAAAAACAAAAAAAACGTACATCTTGTAGTAATAATATGAGCAAAAAATTAATAAATTAGAGTAGGATTAAATTCTACAGTTGGTTGGGAATCTGGGCTGGAAATTTTCCACACAAACTGAAAGTGAAAATGACCATTCACCGTTTTCGTCTTGTACAGCATTTTTGTAATAACTTGCAACAATAAAGTGAACATTATTTCACTCAAAATGAATAAAACGCAAAACTTGTGTTTCCGCTGACATTTTTATTATCAAAATTCAGGATTGCCATCTGAAGGACTTTAATCACCGCCTACTCTATTATTTATTTATTTCTTTTTGATCGCACGGTATAATAATTATTTGTAGCAAAAAACGTTTCCTTGTTAAAAAAGTAGGGGTTTATAAACATCAAAAATATTCTTGATAAGACGTAATAATTTGTTACTAAATAACTTCGAAATATTATTGTATTCGTTCCGAGTTATTTCTTTGTTTTAAGTCTATACATTTCTCGGTGCGAATCAATGAAAAAAAAGTATAATCAGTAGAAGTAAAAAGGTATTAGAAGTTTTGTTCAACCTTGAAATATTTCCGTGGTGTTATTTTAGGCTTCTAGAGAAGTTCAAATCGTGTAAAATTATTTGTTCAATTTTGAGGCTTGAAAATGTGATTATTTGTATCAAATTTGGCCAACTCTGAAGTACCTTGTTAAAAAATAGTGGATTAGAAAAATTAAAAATATTTTTGATAAGAGGTAATAGTTTGTTATTAAATAACTTCGAAATATTATTGTATTCGTTCCGAGTTATTTCTTTGTTTAAGTCTATACATTTTTCGGTGCGAAACAATGAAAGAAAAAGTATAGTGAGTAGAAGTAAAAAGGTATTGGAAGTTTTGTTCAACCTTGAAATATTTCCGTGGTGTTATTTTAGGCCTCTAGAGAGGTTTAAACCGTGTAAAATTATTTGTTGAAAACTTGTTCATTTTTGCGACTTGAAAATGTGATTATTTGTAGCAAATTTGGCCAACTCTGAAATACCTTATTAAAAAAATAGGGGTTTAAAAAAATTAAAAATATTCTCGATAAGAGGTAATAGTTCCGAGTTATTTCTTTGTTTTAAGTCTATATGTAGAAAAAGTACAGTGAGTAGAAGTGAAAAAGTATTGGATGTTTTATTCAACCTTGAAATTTTTCAGTGGTGTTATTTTAGGCTTTTAGAGAAGTTCACACTGTGGAAAATGATTTGTTGAAAATTTGTTTATTTGGAGACCCAGCGAATGCGCCGTCTATGTTTGATGACAAGTTGCACCGTCATTATATTCTAATGACCGCTGCAACGGGAATTAATGACATCATCAGAATTTAAGCTCTAAAAAGCACACCTTAATTATTTCACATGTCAAATCAAAATGATGCAAGAATGAGAGTTTTTCACGTCGCCATTTTTGCAACGATTTCTCTCGCCCTTCCCACCAACACAAATTCTATGAATCAACTATGTTGAAATATAGGAATTACTGAAGTCCGGAGCAAACTGAAGGTTGAACGATTTTAATTAGAAATGAAACAGGAAGAAAACCGTTATTTTGAAAATTTTTGATTAAAATTGCAGACTGGCATAGGGGTTTTGTTTGTTTTTCACCGTTTAAATTTTATCTCAAGAATTTCAGAGTAATTAGTCTGGTTTGGGAGAAGATAAAAATTTACCTGAGATCGACTCGCCATACCGGGTGTTCATATTTTCGGAATAATCGAGGTCAATATTTGATTTATTGGATTTACTTATTTTAAACCAAATATTTGTGTCAATAATTTCTCGATTAATTAACTCGCTTTTACAAATCTCTGCCAAAAGAAAGCAATGCCTGAGTTTACTACAGGGGTGTACCAAAAGTGGCATTAACGAACAAGGTAATAAAAATTTATTAGTTTGTTAAATAGTCTGCATCGCTAATTAGGTGCAGGGATCGAATTTCCCAGGCAGGTGTAGCGTTGGAAATGTAAGTTTAGAAATGCGCTGAGTTACAAAAACACTCCTTAAATCCTTAATGGAATTACGAGTCATTGCTGAAATATTTATGCGAAACTGCGATTCAAGATGAAATTGTAGACCCCCACTCAGAAATTCTTTTATAGTCGCAGCTACCCTACAATTGATTTAGTAAACGAGCAGGTGTACAAAACACACAAAATCGGGTCGAAAGTGCTGGCATTCTTATGAAAATAAAATCATTGGGCCTAGGAATGTCAAGCGTCGAGTAGGTGTTGCATAATTTAGCTAAATTCGTAGTTAATGTTATTAGATTTATCGTCTTTTTATTTACTACAAATGCGATTTATGTACCTACACGTTTATAAAGACACTAAAAATATACAAATGTTGGTAGTTTGTCGCGTCACGAGTATTACGTTGGCGGTTCTTCTATAAATAAATCGAAAAATCAAAAATAGCTCGTCCCTAGTGTTATCTTGAATTGATCTGGCGAAATAAGTTACAAATTAAAATTACCAAAACACAACTCGTATTAAATTTAATTGCTGTCCTTCAGGCTAATGAGGCAAACAATTATTTTTTGTTTAAATGGAATAAACGACATTTTGCCGGTTAATTGAATTCGGTCGAGTGAAAGCTCAGTTCACAGGTGTACCAACCCTGAAAAAATCTTAGATAATTAAAGCTGACTAAATTTAGCTTAAACTCATTAAAAACGGCTGCACTTCCGTCTCCTTTATGTTGGCCGTCCTGCAATTGCAAATCCATCGTTACTCCTCGTGATGTTGCATTTTGACTTTTTTCTCTCGTCTGGTCAATAAAATCGCGAATTAATTGAGTTCACTGATAAATATTTTCTAAGGAAATGATCTCGCGCCAAATATTTTGATGATTCATTGGGAAAAAATCTTCGATTGGTGAATTTTTGTAATTTCGAATTATGAACCAGTTTCTTGTAATTATCGTCATTAAATGAACTTGTCTTCGGGAGAAGTATGACAAGATACCAATGCGGTTTTAAGGGCAACGGCCACGTGTGTTTATACATAAAAATACTCAGTTTTTGATTTGATGCCAATGAGTTCAAGATCTGTTATACATGTTGTGTTCCGGTACACTAAAATGTGTTATTTTTACTGCTTCCACGAATATTCCCATATAAAGTACGATTTAAATAAGAACCCACAAAATGATTCTTAAAGTAGACCGAAAATAAATAAACGCGGAACCCACGATTTGTGAATCACGATTCGGGATTGATACAGGTGAAAGCGACCCCCGAAAATAGAAAAACAAACTGTCTGCTTAGAATCAACACAAAATCGGAAAAAACCTCTAAGCAGCAAAACATTTTTTTAAGAAACTATAAAATAAACTAAATTTCATAATATTAACACAACATTGAAACAGTGTTAAATGTTTGTTTTTGTTTTTGAATAAAATAATTTTTTTTAAATAAAAATTCCATGCACTTTAAATCGGTCCATTTTAAGCACCTCTCCCCTAATCAACATACAGGGTGAATATAATGTGTGGAACCAAGCGGTTTTATTTTAACCATTTGTCTCCAGAAAATAATAATTAATATAAATTAAAGTAATATAAAAAATATTATCGTATTTTGAGAACGAAATTTTCTTTTGATTTTTTTGTCAAAATTGCAATTTATGTATTTTTTTTTTAAATTAAATGTAAAGTAAATAGTTGTAATCCTTAGATCATAACCTTCATGAGAAAAATGGTTTTATAGTGAACTGCTATTTAAAAAAAAATAAAAATTTTGTTTCAAAAACAAAAGATTCTTGATAGAACATCACATTTTTATAGTATTTTATCATTCATCAATTAGTTTTTTTCAAAAAATAAATATTTTAAGCATTTTAAGTTCTTATTCACCTGGTATTTTTTAAGTATAAAATTATGGACGCGTGTAAAAAACTAAACTCATTTTACATTTTTATGTAGAGTTTTGAAAAACAAAACAAAAACTGGGGGCCCCAAATCACTACTTTATTTCTCTTCTCAGTGGTTGATATAAAAATTAATTGATAATAATTTTTGTAAAAAAATGCTATAAGTAATTTTATTTATACAGGGTGATTTTAAAATATACGACACTATTTAAACGTATAAATCTTGAGGGTTACTTTTGTGAAAATAGTCAATAATAAGGGAGAAAATCGTTATGAACCTTTAACCTTAAGTGAATTTGCCACTGACTCACCGTTGATGAACTTCGGACAGGTACAAAAAATTGGGATGAAAAAAACGTAAATTTTAATTTTTTAAATGTTCCAATTTAAGTATTGTTGAGAATTTCAAAATCACCCTGTATGGAGAAAATTGAAATTTAAAAAAATTCTTATTTTATTATTTAAAATATTTCAAATTTTTTGGATCTTGCCCTTGAAAATCGATAATTTAATAATTTTAAAGATCTTTATATCATGTTTGGGCAATTAAAAGAGAAATGTTAAATTATTCTTTTGGTGCATTTGTTATTGAAAATTAAAACAAACCTCCAAGAATTAAGGTTGGGTTTGGGGAAAAAAAAATCTAAACCAATAGATTTAATACCAAAAAATTATCTTTGCTACAAATTTTAGTAAATTTATTTCTTGAAGAGTGTGAAACACATTGACGCAAAATGTCAACAACTGTCAGAAGTGTCAAATTGAATGATTGACATCCACTCTTAGTTAAGGTTTTTTTTAAAGGTAAAATTTAGGCCTTTTTCAGCCATGAAAGTTTCGCGATCGATAGTTTTTTTTATTAAATTTTTATTTTCTAAGTAAGTTTTTTTTTCCATTTTGATTTCGATTTAATTTTGCGCGTTAACAGATAATTTTATAAGAAAATGCAAAAAGTTGGGCGAACAAAAAACTATAAGAAAATGAAAAAACAAATTTTGGCAAAATAAAAAAAATTGTACAAAAAACAAAAGCTAAACAATAGAAAAGGCTTGTAAAAACAGGAGACAGAGAAGGAAATAAACAAAAGTATATTGAAATTGTAAAAACAGTAAAATCTAAAAGACAAAACAGCACAAAACTAATAAAAAAGTAAAAAAAATCAGTAAAAAATGAGAAAAAAACCGAGAAATAAAAAAGGCAAGAACTATGAAAGAAAAACGTTTAGAGCAAACACATTCAATATAAAGAAATATAAAACTATAGAAATAATTATAAAAAAATCTTAAAAAGTAAACTTAGCAAAAGAAAAACAGAAAAAAAAATGTAAAACTTCTAAAAATGTCTACAAAACAGAAAAAATGAAAGTCAGAAAAAAAGCAAAAAAGCAAAACATGAAAGTATGAAGAAAAAATTGAAAATAAAAAACGTAAAATTAAAATAATGAAAATCATTGAAATAAAAAACCAGAAAAAATAAGAATAATTTCAACTAATAACTGAAATAATTACCTTTGGGTCGCCATTTTTAAAAGATGTTTAGGTCGCCATATTTAAGGGACTCTAGCTATCTTAGGAACCAATATACCAGGTGAACAAAAAATATGGAACCAAACGTTTTTTGCTTAAACTGTTTATTTCTTAGAAAAATTAATTGTTGAATGATAAAGTACTATAAAAATGTGATGTTTTATCAAGAATAAAATTTTTCAATTTTTTTTTGATTCTGAGATTACAAAATTTTTAATTTTTTTTAAATGGCAACCTTCTATAAACTATTTTTCTCATGAAGATTATGATCTTAGGATTACAACTATCTACTTTATATTTTGACAAAAAAATCGCATAATTCAAAAACAAATCAAAATTTTTTTATATCACTTTAATTTATATTATTTTCTGGAAGCAAAGGATTAAGAAGACTGCTTGATTCCATACTCTTCCATAACTCTAATTCATATTTTTTGAAATAAGTTAAAAAAAAATAAAAAAACCTGATTTTTCGCAGGGATAGGGAAAAATAAACATTTATTTTGGTTTTGGGCACAGAAAACGAACAAATAGTTTAAAATTTTTTTTTTTCAGTGAAGAGGGATTGGTGGCCGCGTTTAAAGTTCCCGATCCGTCCCCAGGAGGTGGAGGTGGAGAGCGCCCAACTCCGCATCCTCGCCCCCGCCACTGGCAACCACACGTCGTTCCGCATCCAAGTGACTCAAATTTTGGGCGCGAGACGTCGCCGAGTGCTTGAAGAGAAACTCATCCACTTGTCGCCCACTTTGCCAAAGTGGTGTGAATTTGAAGTGACAAGTGCAGTGCAGTCTTGGCTAAACGGCGAAAGGAACTTAGGAATAGAGTTAGTTTGCCTCGAGTGTAGAAATAATTATTTAACTCCGCTGCAAGCCGCTGTTAGTGCTCTAGTTTACCCTGAACACAGACGCTCAAAACGCGCCACCTCCCCCTACCAATCCTTGCGTCGAACGGATTGTAGGAAGTTGCGAAAGGGGACAAGGAGGGTCTGTTGTCGGCACGACATGGAGGTGACCTTCTCCAAGTTGAGGTTTATTGAGATGGGGTCCATTGTGCAGCCCAAGTCGTACGACGCGGGCTTCTGCCAGGGACAGTGCCCCCCGAATTTCAACTACGCGACTAACCACTCGCGGATTCAGAGTCTCCTGCACCAGATGGAGTGGAAGACAGGCAAGAGGAATCGGAGGGCCGTGCCCAAGGCCTGTTGCGCCCCCTCGAAGCTAGAGCCTTTGGAAATACTTAGAGTCAACCCCAGCGACACCACGAAACTTATCGTGGAAAAGTGGGACAATATGCAAGTGGTAGAATGCGCGTGTTCCTAGTACAGACAATGCCAAAGACATTTAGGAAAAATTTACGGGTCAATTTAGCATTTCTACATCAATCTTCAACTCTTAAGTTACTGTGATATTAATTGTATTGTATTTATGCCTCATCTCTCAGTTATTTATAATTTCTCATCTAAAGCTAGCCTAAAAGTATTATTTTAACTCATCTTTTTATATTTAATTTAATGTTACTGTGTAATTGATGTACTGATGAGTGAAAACGTTTACCAGTTTTGTAGAAAATACGAGTTTTATTTCACCCTTCTTCCCCGCCACACAAATTGAATTATTATCATCTATTGTCGATTTGTTTAGGCGACAGTAATACTAGCAAATCCGATAAGAAAAGCTATAAATAGTGTAACACTTTATTTAAAAAAAAGCAACAATGGTAACACTTCAAAAAAATTTGAGCCATAACATGTGGCGCTATCTATTCAAAACTTATTCAATTGGAATTAAAAAACTGTGCTAGATGGCAGCATGCTTTACCATTCCTGTCACAGTAGAATCCTACATTTGAATTTTTTTAATGTTTGTTTATTTACATTTTGTTGGTATAACAAATTCAATTGTGTTTAATAATTTGCTTAATTTTTCCGTTTAGTTTGCGTTTTTTTTTTCATTTTAAAACTCAATTAAAATTATTGAGGTTTTCAAGCATTTGTTTTATAGTGTATAATTTGAGTTTTTCCCTATTTAAGTAAAAAAATAATGATTTGCAATAAATGTGGGAAAGCCAATGAAACATCTCGGGATAATTAACTCCAGGTAAGTGGTGATGATCTGCAAAAATTATGTAACATAACCTCACATTATGTAAGTAAGGTAATGATAGTTACAAAGCATTTTTTTTGTATTAATTAACAAAAAAATTAGCAGTTTTTGAGGTATTAATTATCATGTATGATAACGCGGTATGAAAGCTTGTGGGGGTGGATAATAATAACATATTTATACTTTGATAAGAGTAAATAATTCGTAAATACTTTTTCTAGAAGCTGCAAAATATTTATAAATTAAATTTAATGACTAGATAAATTTGATATACTTTCTAATTTCATTAATTACAATTGAATTTTTTAAAATTTTATGGCGCTGCAACAGAAAACTGTAACTGAACTAGGGACGAAATGATAGTTTAAGTGCAATACACAAGAGGGAACACTTGTACCGATTCCCGTAAAATACAAAACTTTTTTTTATTCATTAATCATTTTCAAGCAAAATTTTTGAAATGCCTAGAAATCAAAACACAGTTTTTTCTGTTTTTCTCAATGGTGCACAGATATTAGTTCATTCTTTAAAACTAGGCATTTTTTTAGAGTTTTTAATTATTTTCTGAGAATGTAAACAAGGTTAAAATTTTAAACACTTTGTATATCGAAAACAATTCAATACAGTAAAATATATGTATGTAATATAATTAGTACCAAAGAGTACCAATAAGCAATGGAAAAAATAGAAAAAACCGTTAAGATTAATTATTTAGGAATTAAGACAAACAAAATTTTTATCATCACTAGCATATCTTTAACTTTTTTTTTAAATGTGCGTATGTATTATATTCTAGATGCATGTTTTAACGTCTCTAAAACACATAATTACTTTTTCTAATTAATAAAATAATAATAATAATAAAGTTGCATTTTTGAAGAGTAATTATATACCTTAAAATTGGTTTTACTTGCAATTTTGAGAGTAATTAGATCTAAAAACCACCCGAGTGATTGTTTTGATTCTTTTGAATCAAAGTGAAGATAATTAAGTTTAAAAAAAACAGTATTTACAAACAAACTAAAACTACATTTCTTAATAATAGCGATTAAAAATTAATTGATAATAATTTTTGTAAAAAAATATTATAAATAATTTTTATTCATACAAGGTGATTTTAAAATATACAAAACTATTAAATCTATTAAAAAATATGCGTTTGTGAAAATAGTCAATAATAAGGGAGAAAGTGTACCGTTGATGTGATGATTTAATATAAAAACTTCGGGCAGGTACGAAAAATGACGATGAAAAATTTTTATTTTTATTTTTTAAATATTCCAGTTTTAAATATTGTTGAGAATTTCGAAATCACCCTGTATGAAATTTAAAAAAATGTTAGGATTTTTCGACTTTTTTTGTACCTTGCCCTTGAAAATCGAAACGTGATCAATTTTAAAGATTTTGAAATCGTGTTTGGGCTATTAACAGAGAAATGTTAAATTTTTTTTTTGGTGTATTTATAATTATTGAAAAGGAAAACAAACCTCAAGAATTAAGGTTGCGTTTGGGGGAAGATAAATTCTAAACCAATAAAAAAATATCTTCGATACAAATTTTAGTAAATTTATTTCGAATAATAACTCAAATAATTGAAACAAAAAGATCTTTAGGGAACCCTACCTGTTTTAGGAAGCAATGTACAGAGTGTCTCAAGTTTTAGGGCCGGCGCAAAAATAAATATTTCTAATTGATTAAGAAGAATTTTGATAATGTAAACGATAGAGGATTACATACACTTTAATTCGATGTTTTGATATTGTAAAATTTTTTTAGCGTATGGCAGTTAACTGGAATATTTTCTACATGATAAAATTTTTTGATTTTTTTCTGTCATATTTGTGAAAATAAAATAATGATAAAGTTGATAGGATTTTAAATTATATCTACCTTAGGAAAATTGGTTTTATTTGCAATTTTGAGAGTAATTTGATTGTTTTGATTTTTTTGAATCAAAGTGAAGATAATTAAAAACGTTATTTACAAACTAAAACTACATTTCTTAATAATATCAATTTTTTGTCTTGAATTCTAGTCTAGCAATAAACTTTAGATAGGTATAGGATATGCGAAATAATGGTTATTTTGATTTAAGAAAAATGAATCACTCAGATTTAACGGATCTCGGGTTTTTTTTAATTTAAAAAATGAATTACTGTACTGAAAGGTACATACAAATTGCTGTTTAATTATTTTATTGTTTTCACAGTTATAGTCATTGAAAAATAGCATTGCAACTGTTGATATAACCTAGTTTTTATTTGTTTATTAATTATTAGTTAGTGTGCGAAATTTTCTGTGGCCAATTTCGAAAAAACAAGCAAACGTTTTGCTATTTTATGATTTTCGATCATTTATAGTGAGTGCCAGTTATCAGTTGCAATCGGTTTAAAAATAACCAATCATTCTTCGCCAATTTATCAAATGAGCGACGTTTTATTGAAGGCGTCGTTAATTTTCTATTAGATTATCGCGTCCCAACCCCAGCACTTATAGATTTGATTGATCGCTTTTCAATCTGCAATTGGAAAACGGCGAAATTTCTATTTCTAATTCAATCAACCGTTTTGTAATTTCGCATATTGTTGAGTTGAAAAAATTCGATGTTGTTTTAAGCATCCCAGTATCCGTGGAGCGTGTCGGGGCAGTTAAGTGGACAGTGGTCATTTTACGCAACCCACCCCCAAATCAACAAAATCGCCCAACATCTGGCCTCTTCACGGATCGTAAACTTAACAATCACGAATTGTTGTCGATTCTAAATCAGATTTTTCCATTCAGAAATGACGTTCGCATATTTATTTTCATTATTGTTTTCGTCAAATGTCGTCAATGCGGCGATTAGTGAACTTTATGAATTCATAACTTAGTGTGAAACCCCAAAGAAAAGGTGCCGATTCGAATTTGAATTTAATTACGACGATTGAACACTGGACCAACCCCTTCTTACTTTACATTTGATACAATTAAAACGTTCAACTCGAACCGAGGGGTGGTTTTTTTGGCATTTTGCATTATTCGATGACATGCTCTTGACATTTGTATTTATTATTCTGTGGATTTAAACGGAACAATATATTTTAATTGCGGGGTACTTTCGAAAATATTAAACACGTTTTAAATGCAAACTTCATTTATATTAAGCAAACACGAACTTTTGGGCTGAAGTGAATAATTGACTTTGAAGAGGAATAAGAGGATGATCGCGTGCCCAGTGGTCAAACTGCTCCCCAGGGAACCCACTTCGAACAAGCTTTAGACCAACTGGACCTCGCAAATGCAAAAATCATTGCCAATTTAGCGCCATTTGTGACCAGAAATTAATTATTTTAATTACCAATCATCTTGAATTTCTCAATTTGATTTAATTATACTATAAAAGCCAAAACCGGGTTTTAGGCATAAATATTGTAGCTACTGCAGTTAATTTACAAAAATTTAACAAAATTGGGATTTTTACAACGTTTTTGCACTTTTCTAAGTCTCTTGGAACGTTAGGAGTGCATTTGGTTTGACATTGAAATTTTTAATTTTTTAATTAAGAGTTTGACTTTTGTCGCAAAATCGCTTGAAATACATATGGTTTTCTGGACACAAAATTACACGCTGAACAATAGGTTAAAATAGGTTAAAATGCTCTACAATGAGTAGTTTTTGAGATATTGTGTAATAAAGGCAAGAATAAGGCTATATCATAGTCACTACAAAAATCAAAAAAAATTGATCCATATAACGTTCTTTACATTTCTAGAGGTCTTAAAGATTCAAAAAGTACATAAAACGTTATTGGGTCAAGTTTAAAAAATTACGAATTTTTTGAGTTTTTGAGCGGTAGTAAAAATAGTCAATTTACCTTAAGTCGTAAAAACCTTGAAATATGGGTTTCTAGACGTAAAATTACTCGCTGAACACGATGCAACAAGTTAAAATACTCTACGAAATATTGAGTAATAAAGTTAAGAATAAGGCTAGAAAGCAATCAAAATTTTTTGATTCTTATGAAAAACTAGTATTTCATGTAAAATTCACCGGAGAATACGCCTGTACAAACCGTTTTGATCTAGGACTCATAGTTTTTGAGATATGTTTTTTTTTTAAAAAAAACTAAAAGTGGCTCTGTACCCAGAACCATGACCCGGAGCGACTTCCGGTTTGCGCTATTAAATAGATAATTTCAAGCTAATTTGAATGGTTTTTAGCTTTTTGCTCTAAGTCTTATAGTTTCGTAGAAAAACGCGTTTAAACTTTCACAATTTTGACAATTTTTACTTTTTAAACTATTAGACCTAGAACAAGAAGCTCAATTTAATAAATATATAATATAATAAAGCGGATTTATATTTTTGAAATTTTTGACTTTATCAGAGATTTTCTCGATAACTATTCATCTTAGAGCACTGATCTTTTTTATATATGATAGAAAATTAAATTTTCAACCTTAAAATTCTTCCATATAACGTTTTTTAGAGGTCTCAAAGACTCAAAAAAGTGCATAAAACGTTATTGGGTCAAGTTTAAAAAATTACGAATTTTTTGAGTTTTTGAAGGTGGGCGGTAGTAAAATCGTAAAAGTAGTCAATATACCTTAAGTTGTAAAAACGTTTAAAAATAGTTTTCTAAACGTAAAACGCGCTGAACACGATGCAACAAGTTAAAATACTCTACGATGCATAGTTTTTGAGATATTSAGTAATAAAGTTAAGAATAAGGCTAGAAGCATAAGCATAAGCTATGTCCAATTATGACCAAAAAATCAAACATTTTTTATTCTTGTGAAAAACTAGTACTGGATGTAAAATTAATCGTAGAACACGCCTGTATAACGTAGGACTCATAGTTTTTGAGACATGATTTTTTTTTGAAAAAAAAAAATGGCTCTATTGCCGGAACCATAACCCGGAGGGACTTTCGGTTTACGCCATTAGATAGATAATTTAATGTAAATTTTAATGGTTTTTAGGTTTTTGCTCTAGGTTTTATAGTTTTGTAGAAAAACGCATTTAAAATTCCAGAATTTTGATTTGTTAACAAATCCCTTTTTTTATTTTGTAAATTGCGGCAAAACTCTACTTCAGTAATGTAATATTTTGACGTAAACCTAACTAAAGTTTTCCGGGGAATCAATTGACGTCAAGAAAACTGAAAAATTCGTAATAGTTTTGAAGTTATAGTAAAATTTATATTTTTGAAATTTTTCACTTTATCAGAAATTCTCAATAATGATTTATCGTAGAACATTGATCTTTTTGTATATGATAGAAATTTAAATTTTCTTTGAAACGGTACCAAACATAAGACGTTATCACTAATAAATCAGGAGTTATTGGCATAGACCGCTCCGGGTGCCAAAAATCGACCAAAACCTCGACAAAATAAAAAAAAAATTAAATTGCTCCATATAACGTTTTCTACATTTTTAGAGGTCTTAAAGACTCAAAAAAAGTGTATAAAATTTCATCGGGTCAAGTTTAAAAAATTATTAATAATAGTCAAGTTACCTTAAGTTGTAAAACCGTTTGAAATATGACGCTCGGGGAATTGAAAATCACCGAAAATTTTGTCAAAAACCGAAAAATCTATAAAATTCAACCCCTCTAAATTTCTCTATTGGTTTGAGGATTTGCGAATTATAAATTTGATTTTTTATTAAATTTTCGGTTTGCAAAAAAATAGCACACAATCGTATTTCTGACCCCTTGTGTGTGCTAATATCCATACAAATCTCCGTTATCTATTGAAGTCAGGCATCGAATAACTGTCATCTCTTTCTCGCTGATAACTTGATAAGTGATAGCATTCAAATTCGGGCGAAGTTGATTTTCACCTGTCAACTAATTAAATCGGCGTCTCGCACACATTTTCAGGAATAAACCTATTGACTGTACCAATTTATGCTTCTGCATCTGTCCATCGGTCAACATTGACCGTAATTATTACAAAGAAACGATTTTATGAATCATGCTAATACCTTTTCGGCTAGAAATAGGGCACATAAAAGCGGCAGTAGCGAAAGATTTGAGTTGTGACGTCAGTGGCGCGTGCTCGACACACGCTGATCTTCTGTCCATTGTTTCCGTTTTCGAGACGTGCACGTGACCATAATGGCCGACTTATATTCTAATGCCTTTTTTCCAGGCTCGCAATTCGACAAATTCTAAACCAAACACCGAATTTCAACTCAAAATTCAAAATTACCCACGTTCTGGGACACTTTACTGACTTAGAACACGTCTCAATGAATCACGTGATTCTCAAGGCGCACTAGATGCAACTCGAACACGCAGTTTATAACACTTAAGCCCGGTCCTGGACAAAATCGAGGGTGCACTTTTCTATTGCTTTACGTTACATTCAAGTTATTAGAAATTTGTTATTTTAATTACGTTATATTGACAGCCAAGCAGGGTTTATTTTAAAATTGATGTATTATGGACATCCTGTATGTTATTATTATTCAAGCAAAGCGTTTTATTTGTTACTAAAAATAAATTTTTCATTATATTTGAGCCACAAATAAAATTTTAAATTTATTGTGTGCTAATTTATTCCGATTTGTTTGGCACACAAATAAAATTCGTTTCTAAACGATGAAAAGCAAAAATATAAACATTGTGAAAGTTGGGGTTTACTTTGCGTTTAGTCGCAGTATAATTCAATTTTCATGTAGGCATCAATTTGTGCAAAAGCAAAAAATCATTTTTATTTACAAAGTGTTCAAAAGTCAAGCATTTAATTTTGGTGGAGGAGCCATAATTGCACAAAAAATAGTCAAAATAGTGCAAATGAAGGACGAATCCTTGGCGTTTTACGTGCTGTAGGCCGAGTTTAGTCAACTCAGATGAGTTTTTTTGTACGTGACTGGGGTATAAAACACAGAAGTGAAAAATAAATAATTTATTTTTGATTAGGTATACATAAAATCACAGCCTTGTCTATATTTCAAGTAAAAATTAATAGTATTTGCACCTCCACCTTCTCTCTAAATTTTCATTGACTTCGTTTTCGCGTTGGTAGTTGTGGCACATACAGGGTGTGATTTCGTACTCCAAAACGGTGATTTCCGTGGAAACGCTTCCACGTTCATTGGTCGATATGGAGAAAGTGGAACTTTTGAATTTCTTCCGGTTGTAGCGACTTTGGAACGAAGTGGACAAGTTTTTCAACACCTGTCATTCGAAACAAATTAGAGAAAATTTGTGATTAATTAGTACTCACTTTAAGACAGTTGTGTCCCGTCCAGATGAAAAATCGTTTAACTGACATGTTTGATCGGCTTGCTAAACGCAAATGTAAGACATAGGCGCCGCGTGCGTTTATATCCCAACTCCCCCACCTATTGATGATTCGCACTTGACTCTCACCCTCATTCACTCACCCCTAAATTATATAACCAGCAATGAAGTTATTATTCCCACACTCGGAATTATTTACAAGAGAGGATTGAAAGTTTATGAAGTCCGATCCCTAATTTCACACACTCAACTCCCAAAACACTCAAATCGGCTTTAATGCGGTTTTTACCGTGGGATGAAATTTTCTCCGATTTTTTTAATTACGTAAATCAGATCAGAGATCACATTGTTCATCTAAATGAATCGTGATTGTTGTTGACTCGATAAATGGCCACATGGATGAATCAGATCCGAAACGCGTGTAATGTGTTTTATTTGCTGGAGCAATCGACACGTTGGGAAAATATAATTGTCAACTTTTTGGGAGACCACTCATCCATTAAACGATAAATCGAATCGCTGTTGACAAGCTGATTTACATAATCGACTGGAAGTAATTCGTTAATGTTAATTATTGTCATTTTTTTCGTTAACTGACACACTGTGTTTGTGCCATCTACGTCTTATAAACTGAATATTTACTCGCAGCTGCCAAATTTATATCTTGTGGGCGGGCTTAACTGCATTAAAAGCTAGACCTCAGACACCACGTGTGTTGGAGTCATCTTCCTATTACTGATTTATATTTATCTTCAGAATTTCAGTGTGATCAAAATTTTTATTACCTGAAAATCGTTCGATTTCTAGTTTTCTAGCTTCAAATACACTCAGTTGAGAAATTTAAATTTTTTTAACTCGATTTTCAATCTGTGGGCCTAATTGATTTTGGATTGTCACTATTTAGTTGAAGATTCCGGTATAGTGCTTCCAAATTTTCAAATTTTGATATTTTTTTGGGAATACTACGTAATTAATCAGGAAGACGATCAAACATATAAAATTCACCAGATCCGAGTTGAAAAATTTGCCAAATTTTCATCAGGTTACGATTTGGATGGCAAAATCTCGCGTTTTCAGCTTAAAAATCTGCTTAAACTCTTGAAAAAAGCAAAAATGACATGTTTTTAGACCTAATTCTGTGATTTTTCGGTTTGTTATTAATAAAATTTTGCGAAATGATTGTGTTTCTAACTGAAAAACGTGCTAAAACGCTCGAGAAATGCAAAATAATGTAATTCTAGACTTAATTTCTTGATTATTTAGTTTTTGTTAGCGAAAAACTTGCGATTTTAGTACAAAAAAAAAAACGTGCAAGCATTTTCGGCCAAATTTTGTGGTTTCTCAGCTTATTTTTGCTCAAAACTAGTTAAATTCGAGTGAAGCAAAAAAAAATACATCGATATTAGTCCTGTTTGTGATATTTACGCGTGTTTGGACAAGATGAATTTACAAAATAAACGAAGTAAGTTGGGCGAAACAAGTTAAAAAATTTCGATTTAATGTTATAATTTTTTAGCATGTTTCAATGCAATAATTCGAACTTTTTGTGTTTTTATCTCTCAAAAACATCCTTAAATCCTCGAAAAAGACAAAAAAATCGCCGTTTTTGGGCTATTTTATTGAATTTGTGTTTTTTTAGACAAAATTTTGCAAAATACTGTTTCTAGCTGAAGAAGCATTCAAAAAAACTAAAATAAGTTGTTACTTTCGATCTGTTTAGTAATATATTGTAAAAAACATCTAGAAACTATTTTTGACCAATTTTTGGGTGGTTTTCGATTATTTTTTTTTCTGCCAGAAAATTTGACGAAGTAATCAAGTTAAAGCTTAAGAGTTAGGTCAAAATATTATAATATAATCTTTTTTTTATAACAATTTAGTGATTTTTGACACGCTATGGTAAACTCTTGTGAAAGAACAGAGTTTTCAGTTTAAAAATCTGCTTGAACTTTCCAAAAAGGAAAAAATTATATATCATTTTCGGCCTTATTCTGTATTTTTTTTGGCTTGTTTTTAATCAATTTGTCGAAATAATTGAGTTTGTAGCTGAAAAACATGCTAAAACCCTGCAGAATAGCAAAATTAATGTAATTTTCGACTTAATATATTGATTTTTTAGTCCGTTTTAGCGAAATCTTGCAAAAAAACTGAGACTGTGGTACTGAAACGTACTTAAAAAAATTATCGACTTATTTTTCTCAAAAAGTTAGACCGAGTAAAACAAAATAACATCAATATCAATTGTTTTTGTGATTTTTAAGCTAAAGCTAAAAATAATATCAATTTCGATTTAATTTTGTAATTTTTTTGCCTGTTTTAACGAAATTTTTTAAATTTTCTTTGTTTTTATCTCAAAAACTTGCTTTAAAAGGGCAAAAATAACGTCGTTTTTGGACGAATTTTTTAATTTTTGGATTGTTTTTAACGAATTTTGCATTTCTAGTTGAAAAAATATTTGAAAAAGACATAAATAAATTGTCATTTTCGATCCTGTTTAGTAAAGTCTTGTAAAAACACAAACAGAACTACATATTTTTAACCAATTTGGTGGTTTTTCGATTTTTTTTTTTTAAAAACTTGACGAAATAATCAAGTTTTTTTTCTCTTTCTTATTATGCTTTGCGTTCTTATTTGCGCTCTCTCTCTCTCTCTCTCTTATTATACATATTAGAACATGCACATAATAATATTTTAATTATTGCTAATTTGAATTAATACTTGAATTTGAATTAGTGAAAAATTGCTGACTTGAGCCGGGTTTGAACCCCGCTACACTACCACGCCGCCGACAGCTTCAATGTTTTAATTCTTTACCTTACACACAATTTTTCAAAAATTTATTTCTTGCATTTTTCGAACGTTCTTGTACATTTTTAAGTCATTTGAACCCCCAAGAGTGCAAATGGTTTAGTTATGCAGTTTTTAATTTTCGGCGATTTTCGCAATTTTTTTTTGGTACCGTTGGAAAGCAAATTTAATCCTAGGAATCGTTTTTATGTCTTTCTTCAATTATTAAAATATGTTTTAATAAAATTTTGATGACAAAATGAAACATGTCAGATGACGTTTATCAAAATAACAAAATGATAAGTGGTGTGTCAAGGTGATAAATGAGGCAAGGAGTTAACCAAATTTGCTTAAGTCCGGCCCTGTCCCACTTAGTCGAATTTTCGTAAATCTTATTAATTATGCAAATAATTTAGTTTGTTGATGGCTCTAATGATAATAGTGGGATAAATATTTGGCAAAGAATTTAAATTAAATAATTTATTTTAAACGTTCCGGATATAGAAAAGTGCTAAACTATGTAAATATTAACATGAAAGAAAGAAAAAATTCCGTTAAAATCAAGCTTTAATATTTCTAGAACAAGTCAAAAAATAGCAAATTTTGGTCTTTAAACAAACCAACTTTCTGCTATTAATAATGCAAACATAAACAGAAATCATTCAGCAGGTGTATGTATACCTGATAGCAAACATGCGGGTGCTAGAGGGGATATTATTTTTTCCCATTGAATCGAAATAGTTAAACACGAATAGTAAGCTTCGTCTTAGTCTAAATCCCTGTTTTGGGTTTTGGCCCGAATTGAGGGAGTTTAACTTCCCTTTTGTATGGTTCGTGATGTCGCAAGTGTGGTATAAAGTATGGAGAATGGCGTGCGCTACTTCCATACTACGTATGAGAGTCGGCTTCCCAACTATTTCCCACGTTCCGCCACCCTAACCGAGTCATGTCATTACAACCCCATACCCTACGCACTAAACGCAAACGAAACGCTATTTGCATTCGCTTTTTATCACCCATCGATTTGTTTGCACTGAGATATCCTTGCATTTTGGGATTTTCGAGTGGAAATCCGTGTCGGACTTAATTATAGCAAAATTCCGCAACTCGGGCTTTGTTAAGTGCAAGTGCCGGTATTAGCGCTTCCTCTTTGCCCCCTTCTAAAAGAACACGTGCAAGCAACCGTTGCCTATTTTAGGTGGAAAAGCATAATAAAAGTATTTTTTAAAAATGAAAATAATTGACGCTTTTGCTCTATTGTCATCTGAGATTTGCTTTCCGCGTGAAGAGTTCGCAATGTTTCCAAAACAGGTTTCTGATCCGCAAATAAGGGGCCAGTTCCGAAATTTAAATCCAGGGTTTGGTCCAGTTTTACTAGTTTGTAATGCGTTGCGAAACACACAAAGGTTCGCAAGGAAGGGTTGGACCGACATTTTATTATCTTTACGTCTATTCAACCCTTCTACTACTACGTCAATCACCTGGGTTTTCAAAAATTCACCTTTTTGCACCAATGAGTTTCAATGGAAAAAAAAATAAAAAAGCGCCACAAACAATAACCAAAACAGGGGCACTGCCCTTCAAATTCCATACAAAATGTCACATAATTTTCAAAAATCAAATTTTAGACGAATTAGAAAATTCAATTTTACTTAAATGAAATTTAAACAAATTATCCTATTTCTAATAAAAAAGCAAAATTTCACTAACTTTGTAGTTAGTTGACACTCTGTATGTTTTTATTTCCGTGTTAGTCATTCCTGATCAAAATTTAAATTAACCACTTGTTTCAATATACAGGGAAAAATTTTAAGTAAGATAAGATACCAGGAACATGGAAAAAATTCTGTCAAAAAATGTTGACATTTATTTTTTGATATTTAACATTTTTTTATGTCTATTTAGTGATACTGATGATCTCGTATACAGGTGCGCCAGAACTTGCGCCCCAAAAAAAATTTCATATAAGGTAAGATGCCAGGAACATGAAAAAAAATGTTAAAAATATTGTATCTATAAAAATTTCTAAGTTATGAGAGTTTAAAGTTTGCGCTTTGACTCTTTTTATTTCTGTTGGAAAAATAATTTTCCAAGTTTTTTTGTTACACTCTATTAGAAAAGGAAACAAAGAAAATTGTAGCTGAAAACTTTTCAATTTTATTTGTGGCTTTTATTGGCAAAATTTTTGTACCTTTATTAAATAATTGTAGAAAAACATACAGGTTCGCCAGAACTCGCGCCCCGGAGAAAATTTTCAAGTAAGGTAAGATACCAGGAACATGAAAAAAATGTTTAAAAAATTCTATCTGTCAAAAAAATTTGACATTTATTTTTTGACATTTGACATTTTTTATATCTATTTAATGATACTGATGATCTTGTATATGTTTTTTTACAATCATTTAGTAAAGGGGCAAAAATTTTGCCAATAAAAGCCACAAATAACATTGAACAGAGTTACAATTTAGGATACAGCTTCCTTGTTTCCTCTTTTAATAGCCTATAGCAAAAAAAACTTGGGAAATTATTTTTCCAACAGAAATAAATAGAGTCAAAGTGCAAAATTTAAACTCGCGTAACTTCGAAATTTTTATCGATAGAATTTTTTTCATATTCCTGGTATTTTACCGTTTTTTTCTCTGGGGTATAAGTCATTTAATGTTCTGCGTTCTCAAATTTATTAATAAAAAATAAAATACCTGTGTGGTAATACTGGTAATACATATTAATTAAGATAAAATATTTATAAAATAAATCGTAACTTTTTCCCATTTTTCCCCTTAAAACTTAACCAACGCAGGAACTCAAAGTGTAGCATAAATAAACTTAAAGACTTAAATTCCCAAATCAAAGTGCAAACTTTAAACCCTCATAATTTCGAAATTTTTATAGATTAAATTTTTTTAACATTTTTTCCATGTTCCTGGTATCTTACCTTATATGGCATTTTGCTCTGGGGCGCGAGTTCTGGCGCACCCTGTATACAAAATCATCAATATCATTAAATAGATATAAAAAAAATGTCAAATGCCACAAAATAAATATCAAAATTTTTTGACAGAAACATTTTTTTCATGTTCCTTACTTGAAATTTTTCTCTGGGGCGCGAGTTATGGCGCACCTGTATATTTTTTTACAATTATTTAGTAAAGGTATAAAAATTTTGCCAATAAAAGCCACAAAAGCCTCTTATAATAATAGCCTGTAGCAAAAAAACTTGGTAAGTTACTTTTCCAACAGAAATAAATAGATTTAAATTAAACTCTCATAACTTTGGAATTTTTTGTATTTAAAAAAAAATATATATTTCTGAAATTTTTAGGACGCAAAAAGGAGAGGTTGTCCGTTTGATTTTTCACTGATTTGAAACAGAAACAGGCGTTATAGAAAATGATTTATTGCTAAAATTAAATCACAACAAACTTCACATCTGACGTGAGATCATATACAATATACAAAAATATGCCTCGAGGGCTAAAGTCTATAAAAATATTTTTATTTGGGAATGTCTAGACTAAAAATAAATAAGACTCGAATAGGTACAAAATGACTAAAACCTCACTCCCGTGCAAAATAATTAGGGGAAGGTGGCCCAAATCGAGCAACTAATTAAAAATCATTATCACTTGAGGCACTGTAGACTGGCACTTGTTTAGTTAATAGGCAAGTTCGGTGCCCCACGGCCTGTAGGGCTTCATCCCTTGCGACGTGGGAATATTGCTTTGGTTGTAATTCTGATGGTGACTGGACGTGGGTATTGTGAAAGTGTTGGGGTACTGATGGGGGCTGTAGGCCAGCGCTGAGGACGTCGTCGTGGTCAGGGGTGTTAAGACAGTGGAGGCGGGGGCTAGTCTGTCGCTCGTGGGGGCCGGAGCGGAGGTCTGCGGCGCATCGAAGTGCCCCAACTCGTGCATGTTCTGGTGGGGCAAGGGCTGATGGTTGACGTGATTGGGCACCGGCGAGGGCGGAAGCGTGTTCAGTGGCGGGTACGGTTGGGTGGAGCTGTAGCCCCACGGCGCGGACGTCGTTTGTTTCGAGGCGAGTTCACGCTGGGCTGCACAGCATTGGAGGTGCGAAGTCAAACGCAACCGTAACGGATTTTGGACGTCGAGGCCTTCGATGCGTTCCAAATATCGGGCCACCTCTGCCACGCACTCCCGGAAGCCCATTCCGTGGTAGTCCATTGCGTATTTGTGGGGGTCGTACGCGAAGGCGTCCAAACCTGGAACAAAATACCAACTAGGCTTAGAAACCTGTTGCGAGTTTATTCCCACGGGTTGCACACAGCTGGCACACTGTTCCCACGCGGTCAACCCTTCATTCACCTGCTAGACCCACACTCATTTTTACGATTTTATCACATTACCGGTCACAGGGAAAATTAACCCGGTAGATGTGATTTTTATTATTGTTATTTATTTTTCTTAATTCATTATGAGAATGTTAATGTTAATCACGTTTTTCTCTACTCTTTAATTTTTATTTTTTTATCATTTTTAATAATCGAAATCAGGGGCGGTTTGGCAAATTTTTATATGGAATGCTAAGTTGAAATGAGGGCCCAATATACAATACAATAAAAATATGTATAACTACTTGTCACTTAATGTAGTAATTTTTTATTGAGATTGTGACGTCAGTTGAAATCATGATGGTTTAATAAACGAAAATAAAGTTTTTTGTTTCTGTGCACCAAATTTATACTTATATTTAGATTTTTATGTTATTTATGCCCACTAATAATAAAAAAAAAATAAAATTACATTAAATTAAGTAAAAACGCTATTTTATATCGGTTGATTAAAAAATGTGTGGCATAATTTTAATTACGAATACCCCTCTACAATTGAGAATAGTATTAGTATTTATTGACCCATCTCAAAAAATTGAAAAATTACAACTTTCCAAAAGTCGATGATTTTCTGGAAATATTTTTGTTACCGTTTATCCGATTATTAAATTTTGCATGGACAAAAAGACACTCTTTGATTTGGTGTAAACGGTCTTGTAGGTAATAATGGGTCCTCCCAGTTTTGGGATCATAACTTTTTTTCGGCTTATTAATTTCTGTTTTTGATACAGCCCAAACATTTTTTTTTTAGTTTCATATAGCCAAAATGTACCGTTTTCGAATTATTTGAGTTTAAACTAAATTCTACACCGCGCTGCAAAATCAGAATTTATAAATTTTGAGTGTACCTTGGAAAGAATCAATGCTCTCATATTTAATGTAAATTTCATTAAATCCAAAGGAACATTTGTTTATTTCTTGATGATTATAAAAACTGTAATTTTTCTATTCTTTTTTTTTCTTTTACTTGATGAGTTGGATTAATAAATGCTGTGCTATCTATGCTCATTTGTAGAGGAGTATTCGTAATTAAAATTATCACACAAATTTTTGAATCACTTGTATAAATCCGCGCGGAATTTTTCTTACATGCGTGTAAGACCTTATAAACAAAATTGAGCTAAAATAATTGAAATTATAGACATTATAGTTTTATTTGTTATGATAGCAATTTTTTAATTCCTTCAAACTAAAAAAAAAACGTAGTTCAGCACTTCATGGATTGTGGAAAGTTTATTTACAAATTTAGAATTATTGATATTATTTCGATGAGCTCTTGACCTACCATAATTGGGGGCCCGTAAAACTCGAGGGCCCGCCACTGGCCAGTCCGCCCCTGATCGAAATAATCGAATGATGGATTATTGTCCAGTGCGCATGCGTGTCATGACGAAATATGAAATTATGAATTAAAGTAATAACCAATAAATTTGAATAAATGAAATAAAAATATTGAAAAAAGAAATTAATGACCCATTGTAATGATAGTTATTAAACTTGTAATCTTTCTTGCTGTCAAATGTCACTAACAACTGATGAAGCACCAGTACATATAACAAAAAAATTTACTCGCAACTTCGATTATTCCCCACTTTTCCACCACGATTATTTCGTTAGTTTTTTTATTGGATCATTCGAAAAATGAATATTGAATTAGATAATGAAATATCTCGAACAAGGAGAGTGTTGGGAATGAAATGAATGTATCGAATTACGATTATCAATGATTTCTAAAATACAGGTTGCGCCAGAACTCGCGCCCCAGAGAAAAATGTAAGGTAAGAATGTTATGAGGGTTTAAATTTTGCTTTTTGACTCTATTTATTTCTGTTGGAAAAATAATTTTCCAAGTTTTTTTGCTATAGGCTATTAAAAAAAGAAACAAGGAAGCTATATCCTAAATTGTAACTCTGTTATTTATGGCTTTTATTGGCAAAACTTTTGTACTTTTACTAAATAATTGTAAAAAAACATATATATACAAGATCATCAGTATCATTATCATTTTTTCCGTGTTCCTAGTATCTTATGTTACTTGAAAATTTTCTCTGGGGCGCGAGTTCTGGCGAACCCTGTATAATCGAATTTTCGATTATTCGGACATAATCGAAATATTTGGATTATATCATTCATAATCGCCCAACACTAATTATTATTACTTTTTTGGGGTTGAGTGAACTAGCCTTTGGCTGGACTGGATTCTATTTATTTTATTTTTTTTATTTTTCTTTCTTTCAATTAGCGACGTGCCAAAATTTATCTTTACGCCACTTTTACTTTTTACCAACTTACCTTTTGCATGGATCATTTTGAGATGATCCACAGTCATTTGAAGAATTTCCGCTTTTTCCAGTTTAGCGGAACCTTGTTTTTCAAATGCACTGGGGACGAGCCGTTTCAGTTCCGACAAGGACATGTTTATACGATCACGACGTTTTTTTTCTATCACTCCTCTTCGTTTTTTCCGTGATAACATTTGGCAGCTGTCGGCGTCGCCAGGAGACGTACATCTGATAAGAAAAAATGACATTACACATTGAAAATTATTATTATTTTAAAAATAAAAATGCAAAAAAAATGACCACACAATCTTCTTTGATTCCTGAATTATAATTGGGCAACGAACGAATCACACTCAGATTTATTGAAGTGTTTCAACTTTTTTGTGTACTTAATTATCTTTCGCTTTTTACTGGTTGGCTCCACCCATTTTGCAAAACCACATCCAATAAAATTAAAATAATTCAAACTAAATAAAACAGTGAAACGTTTATTCAAGATTTGTAATTACTTATTTTTAGTTTAAAAAAAAAACTTTAAAATCGGTTTTTTCTACTTTTGTTTTTCTTTTAACTCATTGAATTTTCTAGTCTATGAAGGAGTGATTTAAGAAAACTGCAATGTTAATGTTTTGTTTTCAATTATTATTACTATTAAATACAGTCTAAATGTCACTAAAAGCTAATACGTACCCAGTTTCCAACTTTTAAAAATCCCAAAAAAAAAAAAAAAAAATTAAATTATTTGACAATTGTGGTAGAAATTTATTGAACACAAAATAAAATAAATTAAATTACACTAGTTTACACGATTTTTAGCTGAAAGTTATAATTTCTTATAGATTTTGAAGCACTGAGTTTAAAAAAAAAATTTAAAAAGCCCATCACTTCACAATTAAGAACATCAAATTAAAATTGAGTTATTTTGCTTTGTTTTTTATACTTTTTTGTATCAGTTTTCTTTATATAGTTCAACAGTAATCTCCTAACATATTTTCATCCCAAAAACCTTGTCCCAATCAATCGATCATGGTGTTTAAGTTTTTATAAAAGAAGTCCAAATGCGACTCAATCAGATATATTTTTTAAGACCCATTTTGACCCATCTGGTAATTCAGCAACAATTTGAATTTTAAATAAATTTTAAGTCGGAGGCATTTGTGCAGAAAGCATGTTAATGTTTAAAAAAAAAAGCCCACCATGTCACGATTAAGAACAACAAAATAAATTTGAGTTATTTTACTTTGTTTTTTATACTTTTTTGGATCAGTTTTCTTTATATAGTTCAACACTAATCTCCTATCCCTTCATCCCAAAAACCTTCCAGATTTTGCTGTTAAAGTCCAAATTCGACTCCATGAAACGTATTTTAAGACCCATTTAGACCCATATGGTAATAATTTTGTAACAATTTGAATTTTAAATAAATTTTGAGTCGGAGGCATTTGTGCAGAAAGCAGGAAAATTATCATTTGTAACAGAAAACTGCAATGTTAATGTTTTATTTTCACTTATAGTTAAATACAGTCTAAATGTTACTAACAGTTAATAACTAAAAGTTATATGTAATCAGTTTCGAATTTTTAAAAGACCTCAAAAAAATTAAAAAAATCAAATTATTTGACAATTGTGGTAGAAATTTGTTGAACACAAAATAAAATAAAGTATGTATGTGACTTAAACTACACTATAGTTTACACGATTTTTAGCTGATAGTTATAATTTCTTATAGATGCCCACCACGTCTCGAATTAAAATTGAGTCATTTTACTTTGTTTTTTATAATTTTGGATCAGTTTTCTTTATATAGTTCAATAGTAATCTCCTAACATATTTTCATCCCAAAAACCTTGTCATACTGTTTAAGTTTTTAGAAAAGAAGTCCAAATACTGGGTCTCGCATGGTAATAATTTTGCAATAATTCAGCACCAATTTGAATTTTAAATAAATTTAAGTCGGAGGCATTTGTGCAGGAAGCAGGAAAATTATCGTTCGTAACAAAAAACTGTGATAAAAAAATTAACTACTATTTTTGTTTAAAGGTAATAATAATAACACTAGTTTACACAATTTTATACCTTGGTTGAAAGTTATAATTTCTTATAGATTTTGGGGCACTGAGTTCAAAAAAAATATTTAAAAAAGTCCACCACATTACGTTTAAGAAATATGTAATATAATTAACAAAAATGCCAAACAACAAATTAAAAATGAGTTATTTTCTTTTTTTTTATACTTTTTTTGGATCATTTTTTTATATTAAACTTCTTACATATTTTCATCCCAAAAACTATTGTCTCGATTTTTGAAAAATAAAAATGCTTGTCCTGTTCGTCACTCAAACTGCCTAAGTTTTGAAAAGAATTCCAAATACGAGTCAGTATTTTGAGACCCATTTAGACTCATCTGGTGATAATTTTGTAATAATTCGGATACAAATTTTTTTTTAAATCGGAAACATTTGTGCAGAAAGCAGGAAAATCATCTTTCGTAACAAAAAACTGTGAAATTAACAATTATTTTTGTTTAATTAAAGCTAAATAAACATAAAAATAAAAATAAAGTTAATATTTGTAAACTAGTGTTATCAATCCAAAAAGTAAAAGGATAAATAATTTGGAATGAAAACTTTTGACACTTGTATTTTTTTAAATATTCATACAAAGTATACCGGGTGGATGTCTGAATTTGGTTGTTGGCAAAGTATACAGGTGGAGTGCAATAGGTTTGTAATTTTTGAATATTTTGGACTTACTGTTCCTTGGAGGACTCCTCGGAGAAGACATCGTCGCAGTCATCGCTCTCCGAGAGGGGCCTCTTGACCGGCCTGGCGACGGGCTGCCAGGAGGAGGCGTTGGGGTTGTTGGCGGAGTAGCCCCAATGCAGGGGCGTATTCTGTGATAATGAATGATCCATGGCTTCTTCGTAGCCACACACCACCTTTGACACTTGTAGCTAAGACAGTTACGGAAGCGGACGCGTGTCAGACGTCTGTCAAAGCATATTCGCGCGTGTACGACCCACCGTCAAATGTGTCTTGCCCTGTTGATCTGACGGCTGCCCTAGCGACGTTCGGACACGTTTTAGCCCCACTCCTATCCCCACCAAGACACCAGCTACACGCGACTCACTACCCTCTTGCTCACCACCGTCATGCACCCCATTCGCCCTCTTCGTCAATCAATGGGGGCTATCACAGACACTAATTTTAACTCATTTGAGAGTTTTCTACTTCCTCACACTTTTAATATATTCAGCTTGTCTTGGGATCAACAGGAAGTGATGAAACTATGCCCACCCACTTTTTTACCTGAAAGGGTGACTTTCATCTGATTCTCCCACAGCAGATGTAACTATTATTATTAAATATAATAAAGTACCGTAAGTTATTTGATACTTCTATAATACGCTCAAAAACGGTAACGGTGGTTGCATTGAAATTGAAAATTTCAGGAACTGAATTGATTGAAAGTAACAGTAGTTAAATATTTTTCCTACTTCCTGTTTGTATGTCGCAATAAAATTAGTGATTATCAAAACTAAAGCGAATCATTTTGACTCTGGGATATAAATGTGATTAACAATAAGGTGGGGTGGCCCTTTAAAGAGGGTAGAGTAGCACTAGTATATCGTGGGAAATGATGTTTTCTGGTCGTCACACCGCCGACACGCGACTGGCAAAAGTATATTGTGCATCGTGTTACCAAGGGAAACTAGAACACAATACAATTTGCAAAGAAAACATTATTAGTGTTCCTACAAGTGTATTTGATCAAAAACTAGACAAAATCGATTCCAAAGAAATCAGTCAAGTGGCCAAAGCTCGATAATAGTGATGTAATCAAATATCGCATTATCATTAGACAAAAATATTAATTATTGTGGGTTTCATCGCATTTTATATGATGTTTTATCAAAATTATACAAAAAAACGTTGTCGATATCGTGACAAAAATTGTAGGTTGTATTTTAATTAACGAAAATAATTGATAATCTTTATTGTCCACAAATAATCACACATAAATCCACTGATGTTTATTTTGTCGGCAGTTATAAAAGTCGTATTGGCATTAGACAGTTATCTCTGATAGATATCGATTTATCAAAATATGTAATTGAATATCACAATATCATTAATAATTAGATTATGGGTTTTGTAGAAGTCTGATCTATTAATAAATGCCATTAAAACCATATCATAATGGCGATAATAATTCATTGCTCTCGATAAAATCGAAGTATCGAATTATGGACAATGATAAGAATCACTGATAATGAGTATTTAATTTAATTTTAATCGATCTAAAGTTTTAAATTCTAAAATTTTGACTATAGCCATAATCGTTTAGATCCTGCTCAATGAAAATATTTTCAAGATGGCAGCACTTCCGGTCACACCGGAAATGGGTATCAACTTTGTTATTTTCAATAGAAAGTTATGTTTTTAATTGCGTTTTTGGATTAGTCAAGTAATTTTGAGAGAGAGTTTTTATCAGACTTCACTATACCTAAATTTAAACGTTTTTGAAATTTTTAAACTTTTTTGATATTTTTTAATTTGCATCTTCTTCTCCAAAAATCGATAACTCTATTTGAGTATATGAAAAAGAAAGGTTAGATATTTTCTTTCGCGTATTTAAAATTGGAAAAATAACTGAATTGAATTAGAATAAGAACTGAATTTTTTCAATTGGAAGGTCCCAATTTTTTCTAAATGAAAGAGAATTTAATTCTGCATTTGATGATTTTATTTTAACTTTTTTTACAAATTCATTACCATCCATTGTAGTTTTCGCATAGTTTGCCATGGAAATTCCTCACTGAAAAAACGCCAAATTTTTTTCACAATTGTGTTATTCTTTTCATAAATACAAATCAAATTTATTTAATTTAAATTTGAATAACTTTGATATTCTATTTTTTTTTCTTATTTCTATGACAACCTATGATGGCTAATGAGTAATGAAGCTACTTTTATAACTTGAAAACTATCAAACATAGGTATAGGGAATATCAATACAGATCGAAGCAGAAGTAAATTCTCCTCCATTTAGTGAAGAAAAAATTGGGGTGTTTCATAAAAAAAAATGGAGTTAAGGGTATTTGAAGTTTCCTAAAAATTTTGGCGGTTTGTTAATAATCTAACCTTTCTCTTTCGTATACCTACCCAAACACGGTTTCAACATAATAAAAAATGGTAGAGTTATTGATTTTTGAATGGGAAAATTCAAATCCAAAAAATTTTAAAAAGGTCTAGATATTTCGAAAACGGATAAACTTAGGTGTAGGGAAAGCTAATAAAAACTCTCTCAAAATCAATTGAGTAATCCAAAAACGCAATAAAAAACATACACTGAAAAAAGTGGCTGTAAATTTACTGGACAATTACAACTCAGGGCCAATAAATTTCACGAAAATTTACAAGATAATACCTGTATTTTATTTTTTGCAGTAACTGATATGAAAATTTACATTTTTTCTTAATATCACAAAACTAATGTAAAAATATTTAACGATTCACAACACAATTCTTGTAAAATCACACAATTATTTCAAATTTGGACTTTACAATGTAAACTTATTAGAACCTTTTGTAAAAACACAAGCGTTATGTAAATTCACATTACACACTTATACAAAATTTTTCAAAAAATTGTTTCTTGCTTTTTTACGTTTTTGTACTCTTCTAAGTCTCTTGAACCCTCAAGAGCGCTGCAAATGGTTCAATTTTGAAGTTTTTAATTTTTTTCAATTTTGCGCGATTTTCGGTGCCTGAAGCGATTTATTTATCGAAATTATTGCTGCAAATTTAATTTTTTATCGTATCAAAAAAGATAATTGTCCTACGTTAAATAATTATTGAGAAAATTGCTGTTAAAGTCAAAAATATCTAAAATATTTATTCAACTATAAGTTCTCGACGCCAATCGATTTCTCGGAACACTTTACATACAGGGTGTCTCAGCGAGTTGAAAAAGTGTATTAGTGATCTTTGAATGGTAAAATTAAAAAAAAATTAGGACATTGATAGATACTAATCTAGTCCATCGCCTAAAATTATTTTTGACTATACAGCGTGTCTCAAAAATAAATTAATAAATTTTTTGACAAAAACATGCACTTTTAAAAAAAATATTACACAAAAACTAAGACAGGTAGAAATATTTTTTTTTACACCGCAAAGAAGAAGGTAAAAGCTATAAGGTTGTTATTTTTTTAATGTATTGCATAAGCAAAGATAAAAAAATGAAGGCGTTTGTTAAAAGTTCAATAACTTAAAAAATTTAAATGAAACACCCTATTTATTGTTTTTGTATTTAAAATATATTTAACGTTATAAACATTAAAAAAATATTACTATTGTTTTAGTAGCCAAAAAGTGATCAGTTGCACAAGAGATGGAAAAAATATCATTTAATAATCACATTTGTGTTAAACTGAATCCATTATTCTTTATTTTTACAATAAAATAATTCGAATTTCAGTATTTATAACGACTATTACAGTCTATTGATATTGATAGGCATTGTTGTTACAAATAATATTGAATGTTAAATATCTTTTCATTTATCAATTCTAGACATTAAAAGTTAATTTTTTTAGATAGACAATTTATCAATCTATTAGATGCAAAAATAAAAATTAGGGCGTTCCATTTAATTTTTTTAAGTTACTTAACTTTTAACAAAGTTCTTAATTTATTCATCTTTACAAATGCAAAACACTAAAAAAATGCTACAGCTTTAAGTTCTGTACTTTCCTCTTTCCAGAAATAAGAAAAAATTTGTTTTAGCTGTCTTAGTTTTTGTGTAATAAATTTTTACAAAGGGCATGTTTTCGTCAAAAAAAAAGGTCTTATTTCTAAAACTAAGCGAAATTGACTAATAAAAGTTTAGCGTAAAAACATTGTTTTAAAAGGCTACATCCAAAAATGCAAAGAAACATACGGTGTTTCTTTTAAAAAAACACAAGTTTGTATTGTAACTTATTTTTGGGACATGCTGTATAGTTAAAAATAATTTTATATCAATGTCCTATACAATTTTTTTAATTTAACCATTAAAAGGTCACTAATGGATTTTTTCAACTCGCTGGGACATCCTGTATGTAAAACATTATAACGATTGAGTACATTTTTGCCGCAATTCACAAAATAAAAAAAATAAAAATTTGTGAATCTTCTGAAGTTATTACAACATTAGAAAAAATTGTACATATACTAAATTCGAATGTTTAATTTTGTTGTTTCTACAATATAATTTTAGTTTAAAAATTGTTTAAATCGTTTTACTGATGTAAAACGATATCAATATGCACTGTTATCAACAAGTATCAAACTAAATTAATATCGATTTATAAACGCGAATTTTTTTCTGGTTTCGATATTTAGATAATAATCAGTTATCCAGTCTGCTGATGACTTTCAGCTTTCAGCTTCTGCGTCTTGTCTCGCGCACCAATCCGTTAAGCAAAATTAACTTATTTTAGGTGTAATCGGAACTTGTCGTGGACTCCCGACGTCGTTTTTGGTTCTAAATAAAACTCCTCGTACGTTTCCTACCTCTTATCGCATGGTGAAAATACCCTTCCGAAATATTTTTCAATCAAAGAAGAGGTTTTATGGTGGTGTTGTCTAAATCTTAAACAATAACCCGACACCAAAATGTCGGGCGATGTTCAACCACGAAAACGCAAAGATAAAAAGAGAAAGAAAGGTAAGATATTTTTAGTTCGGCTATTCTAAATACGCTAAAAAGCTATTTTTGTATGTAAAGAATGACATGCTTTTTACTTATTAATTAATTTCCTGCAGAAGAAAATACCGAACATGTCCCCTTGCAACCACCATCACCTACTGGTGCACAAAATGAAGATCTTAATATTCACATACATAAAGAAGATGGAACAGGTGGTGGGATTTGTGCAAAAATAATCTTCTTTCTTCTATTCTCAGCTCTTGCGGTACTTATTGGCTTGATTATAACCGAACATCGCGGATTAACCGACTGTAAGTTAAAGTTGAAGCTTTCTTCTTCTAAATTGAAGCAAATTTGTAGTAGATGTTGTGGAAACAGAATCGAGGTTTTCACACTTATTCGAAGGCTGGGTTGATAACAGTTTAAGTCATGATGATGATCATGGCGATGACGACCATATTGTAAGCTCCCTAGAAGAGGAAGATCATGAGGAGTCACACGAGGAGGAGGAGGAGGAAGAAGAAGAAGAAGAAGCGGAGGAGGAAGAAACTGAAGCATCAGAAGAAACCACTCATGCGGAAGAAGAAGAAGAAGAAGAAGAAGAAGAAGACGAAGACGAAGGGGAAGCTTCTGAGGAAACACCCCAAACTGAAGAAGAGGAAGAGGAAGATGAAAGTGAACTAAAAGACGCCGATGAGGAAGATGAGGAGCAGGATGTTGAAAAAAGCGTAGAAGAAGAAGAAGAAGAAGAGCAGGAGGATGAAGATGAGGAAGAAGAGGAAAAGGCTGTGTCTGAAGAAGTCAAAGAGGAAGAAAAAGAAGAGGTAACCTCTAAAGCCGCGTCGAACGATGTTAAAGTCAAATTTTAGGAGGAAGAAGCTGCTGAAGAGCCTGAAGTCGAAGAAAAAGTCGAAGAAGAGGAAGTTGGAGATGAGCAAAATTCTAAAAGTGAGTATTATACTTGTCTAATATCGGGCGAAATTTCATTGTTGGTTCTTTGAAACTGTAAATCAGGAAATGCAAATAATTGAAAACTGCTGTATGTTGCAGTGGTTGTAAAGATTGGCGTCGGCGTGGCTCTTTTGGTAGTAGCCCACGTCGTTCTGGTTAGAAAGTGGAAGTCTGGTCAGTAAATGCATGCTAAGTGTTTCTATTCCCGTTCAAAATTTCTGTATGTTGTATATGCCTTTCGCTTTTTGTTCAACTTTGCACTAACAATATTGCATTTCCTGGTATTAATTTTCTTCCACTGTGGTATAGATTAAATTCACGCTGCAATTAATCCGCTCTTGCTTTGGTACATAAAATATCACGTTAATTGAGTTTTATTAAAAGCAAGTCCAATTGAAACACCCCCAAAAGACGAACTCCCAGATCTTGCCCGCAGAAACACAATTGTTGTTCCACCAAAATACGAAGAAGTAGAGCAAGATATTGAAGAAAACATTGAAGAAGGTATTAACTGTAACCAGATCGAATCGAAATAATCTTAGGTTTAACCAGAATATTCGGATGAAGATGGGGACGTTGAAAGTGAAGAAGAAGAGAAACTGGTGAAAGTCAAATACCAAGAATTGCGCACGACTTATACTAGATCTTTAACACCAGAAAGCGAACCCGAATATCAGAATAAACCGGATGAAGAGTACGAAGATGAGGAAGAGGAAATCGAAGATGAAGAAGAAGATGAGGAAGAATCTGAAGAAGATGATGACGATTTATTACAAAGATTGGAATCCAAATACGGAAAATTGCAGCGTGAAGAAAACGAAGATGAGCAGTTTTCGTCCTGGAAACGTAATTTATTGATTTTGATAATGTTTAAAGAACCAACAATTTCAGTGTTATTTGTTAATTAATCACACGTGTGTTACATTAAGTTTACAAAATTTTTCTAGGTGTGAACGTCCGCGAAGACAATGAACCTGAAGAATCTGATTCTGATAAACAATCAGACTACGAATACGAAAACATAACAAGTAAAGACGACTACCAGATCAAGGAAAAACTCGACGAAGCTCATAAAAGCATTCAAAATGTGAGTAAATCTTCACTTGGGGGCAAATTCAAACCGATTTTCTCTCTAGGAGTGATTACGGGAAAATTCCATTAATTTCCTAGCTATTGTTTTGTTTTAATTTTTGTAGATTTGTGTGTAAAGCAGCCAATCGCCTTTGGAGTGTTTCAATAAAGTGTTGTTTGTTTCTAATAAATTATTTTGGTACAAAAACTTATCAACAATTTTTCCGCACTTACCAAATTGTTGATAAATTTCGTAACTCTACTAACGGTTTGCTTGTTTTTCCTAATACTAGAATACGGCTTATGCACTTAAGCTTTTTGATGCCCTCCTCCAAAACTATTCCTCTTCACCCAGAAGTCTCTACGGAAAAGCCCAAGCTTTGGACGTTTTAGCCGAACAAAAAAGAAGTAATGAATTGTTACAAAAGGCAATTGATGCTTATTTGAAAATTCTGGAACTTAAGGACGTCCCAAATGTCTTATTCGAAGCAGCAGCTGAGAGGTGTATCAACCGGATGAGATTTATCGGTAATTACTTTTTGTTTATTGACACTTGAATTTGATGGATTTTTAGGTAATTACAACCGTGCTATTGAGGTTCATTACAAGTTAATTGCTCGGTTTCCGCAAAAAACACACCATCGGAATCAATTAGTGGTCAGTTTATTGACAATAAACCGGTATTTGTGTTGTAATTAGTTTCATACAGTTGGTATTTGATTTTTTCTAGTGTAAACACGGCTCGACAAATTTTGCAAGAGACACTCTCTAAAAACCCAAATGATGGTTTTGCTCTTGTCCATTACGGATTTATTCTTAAAACAGTTGACAACAATTTGAACGAGTCTATAAGTTATTTGGAAAGGGGGATTTCCACAAGGGCGCCTGGAGTGGTCGATGGCCGTTTTTACTTTCATTTGGGGGACGCATTAGCTCGTGTTGGTCGCACAAAAGACGCTATGAACGTAATTCACCCGTTTGTCCCAAATTTCTTGTCAAAAATTCACTTTCAAGGTGTACCAAGATGGCGTCCGAAACAATCTCTTCTTATCTAAGTACCAACGATCTCTTTATAACGTTGCACGTCTCAAGGGCCAACCTTGGTGGAAAAAAGAAGAAACTCCCTACTTAAACCTCTTCCAAGCGTTGGAAACCAACTGGAAACAAATCCGAGCTGAGGGTATTTCCGTTTTGAACAAAGATGGCCACTTCCAAGCCGAATCGGAAAATTTGAAAGACACGGGCGATTGGAAACAGTTCGAACTTTTTGCAAGGGGGCACAAAAACATCAACAATTGCAAAAAGTGCCCCCTTACTTGCAAAATCATCGAAAGTGTCCCTGATGCTAAAGGGTGTAAAAGGGGGCAAACTAAATTCAGTGTGATGCATCCAGGGACTCACGTGTGGCCTCACTGTGGACCAACAAATTGTAGGTTGAGAGTACATTTAGGACTTCAGGTCCCGGCTAATACTTTTATCCGGGTTGCTGAGAAAACCAGGTGGGCGTGGTTTAGTGTGTACTTGTCATTGATTGGTTTTCGTAGGAGTTGGAAAGAGGGGGAAGTACTCGTTTTTGACGACAGTTTCGAGCATGAAGTTTGGCACAATGGAACTTCACTCCGACTTGTCCTTATTGTGGATGTGTGGCACCCGGAGTTGACTCCAGTCGAAAAACGGACTCTCTCACCGATTTGATGTAGGTTTTGTAAAAAAATAAATGTTTCAGAAAAATGCGTTTATTATTCATTCCAACAGCACAGGTAACAAGAAAAACATGAAAAAGCAATTTGGCAATTATTTTGAAACAACTACCCGTAAAAACAAAAGCTAAAAAAACATTGCTAACTATTTAAAAAGGTCGATACGATTGAGGGAATTTCGAAAGTATATTTCTTTGCAAATGATCTGCTAAATACTCCCAGCCGTTCATTCTGCACAAGTCGATAATTCTATCTTCCAACTCCTTGCAAGGTTTTTCTTCTTGCATTCGCATGGTGTATTTCAACACTCGGCCATATTGTTTATGGACATGGGCGTGCCACATCATAAAAAAGACCAGATAAGGTGTCACCACCTGAAATGAAATAATAAAACACGGAGAAAAGACACTTGGGGACAAACCTTCGCATCATTTGGGTCAACAAACCGGACCAAAGACTTCCAAATCCCTGCGATTCTCTCCAAATAGTCTTCTTTTTCCTCAAGCTTATACAAGCGACATAAAATGATACCTTTGCGACACAAACACTCCAAATAAATGGTACGTTTTTGATCCATCGACCTGAAAAATGCCACTTCGGAACGAGAACATCCCAGAGGGGGGGGGGGCTTACGTTTTAATTTTGGAAGCATCGGATCGCAGATCAGCCTTCATGGCTGAGAAGGCCAAAATTCCCTCTTCGCTAATATTTTCTATCACTTTGTCACAAATAGCAATGTATTTAAGTTGGACATCTTTATTAATCATAGTAGCTTGAATATTAACTAGTAAGTTCGGATAGGGCCTCCTTGTGTCAATTGGATCAACGGCTTGTAAATAGGCGGTGTGGAGAGGCAGATGATCTGGATATTTAGTCAAAAATTCATCATAAAATTTCTCCGCATTTAAAGGATCTGAAAACCCGGGCTATAACCTAGTTGAGTGGTCACGTGACATTACCTAATTTGGACAAGAATTGGGTTTTCAAATCCCGGACTTGTTCCCTACACTCCTCTAGTTTATTTTTGTCACTTTTCTCGAATCCAGTACCACCATTCGAGGTTTTTTTCGAGGGAGAAGCATCAAATAAAATATATTTGAAAGGGTGGGAATCAACTTTCTTTCCTAAATCATCCTTACAATAAGTGATATAACCGGTGAGGAACTGCGCCGGGTTGTTAGACTTAGCTATGAACCTATATATTTGTCAGTTTTGAGAAAACACAAAATTACAGATACCTACTTATCGGCAGGTAGAGGAGCAATATAAAAGGGTATAACAGTGGAATGCAATCCATGACTAACATTTGACTTTTTACCAGCAATTGCAGCTTGAGAATAACTACTATAAACATCCAATGTAATCGCATTGCTTAATTTTTGTTGCAACAACAATGGAATTTCAGTTAATTTATCCAAATATTCCTTTTTCTCATGTCTCACATGAAGACGAATCACATAATCGCCTTTTTCTAGTTTAATAGAATACTAAAATTTGGTGGTTAGTGAGAAGATACAGGGCGGGGCGGTTAAATGCCACGCCCTTAAAAACATACCTTTGACGGATAGGCGTCACCACAACCTAAGAGCTGTTTACTAGAGTCAAACAACAACCATAATTGCGATTCAAACTCTGACTCGTATAAAACATCGCTGAGTAGAGCTATATTTGGTGACACTTCTGTTGCTTTAGTTAGGGTAAAATTATACACTAGGAGGAGCTCATAAATCTGCCGGTTGGGGGGGATAACATCCCTTGCTGTAAGTGGCGAGACTTTTCCCTCAGCCGGCCTAGAAACTTGTATAAAATGGGAATTTTGGTTTAAAAACTTACTTCAAAATTTGGACGGAATTTTTCAAAGTGATCGACGGTAGGATTTCCTCCCCTTGTAGCGAAGTCACTTCAACGGAATGGATCCCATCAGCCGCATGCATGGTAATCGATTGTTGGTTAGGTTTAATTCCATAAAACGAAATCGAGTAATCTAAATTAAGTTCGCCTAAGTTGGCCCAATACTTTGCAATGACAACCTCCAAGACAACATTGCTTCTAACTTGAAAACTGATAACCGAATCGACGTTTGCCGTGACGGTAACCGCTTTGTTCGATTCTAATGTCTTGCAACTTTGCTTTGGTAGCAAATGCATGGAATGTACTACAAATCTACCAACTCCATTTTCGTCCGTCGAAGCCATACGTAGAACAGCCCATGTGGCGAAATGAGGGACCACAAAAAAGTGTCTTTTAATGGTGTTTGGTTTGAAAAGAACCGAATTGTAGGAAACTGTATGTTTGGGCGGTTTCACTTCAATTGGTTGGATTACTGTGATCGGTATTTTGAAAACTGGACCCTTAGAGACACAACTGACATCAAACGCTTCTATAAATGTACTATGGACCCCCATTGGTAATTCAGTTGGGTCAATTTTAATAGCAAACACTCGACTAGCATTCGAGACGTCCAAATGAGTCGGACAACTCACATATGAAGCATTACAAACCAATGCTAACTTCATGTTAAATTTAATTTTAATGTCTGATCCCACATTATCCGAGTCAAGAAAATTCGGCTCGACTGATATATTATACGAACAAGGACTCTTCGTCGGTTTTGACCGAATATAAATCCCCTTGGAGTTCGACGAGCCGCAACTAACATGAAACCTAACATTTTGTTCCTGCGTCATGTAGTGCTTCACCAACCACTCGAAACACTTATCAACTTGAAGCAAACCACTTCCTTGAGCAAAAACCTCAACACCTTGCAAAACACTCGCTGTGTTTTCAATAGCCCGCTTGATACTATATGGCGAATAGAACAAATTTTGCTGAATCAACCCTGACACTAGTAAACTAACAGCCCCTGCGACATGGGGGGACGCCATCGAGGTCCCATTCATCAATTGCGAGTATCGAAGAGTACAATTCGGGACGGATGTTACAGCGCCACCTGGTGCACAAATCGTAACACCAACACCACCATCTATACATGGGCCCCGTGACGACCAAGTAAACGGCATGCCTTAAAAATAACAATGGTAGAAATTTGTCAAACTGTCTTTTTCAATACCTGGCAGTTTTTGACGCATGGAATAAGCCGCCACCATCATTTCTGGCGATACGTAAGCCCCAACACCGATTATGGTCTCCTGGCTTATATCAGGGGGCGTACCAATGGTGCTTAAAGCAGGGCCGTGGTTGCCGGCGGAAGCCACCCATACCACCCCGTATTTATTGACCACTTCATTCATCAGCTCTCCGATACGTCTGAAAATTCGAATTTGACACAATTTGACACCAAATTCAAGAGTTATTAGAAAAAGCAAAACAATTTAATTAACTAATATTAAAAAATGGTGTTTTAACTTGCATCACCCTGTATATTCAGAGTTTGAACAATGAGTAATTTCTTGTTGCAAAGTTGGTAATTGTTATATTCGTTTTTATATTAATGTGCATTGAAGTAGTCGTTGAACGGGATCAAACCTAACCTCAACCTTCCCTAAAATTATTTTTTTCAAATAAATGTTTACCCCATGTAGCAAAAAATAATTAAAATTAACACTGAATGACATTAATGACACTTTTTAGATTCATTTAGACTTCCACAACCTACTTGATGCATATTAATATGAAACAAAAAGTGAGTGTTTGAAGCGTTTTTGTGGGGGAGAAAACAACTCAAATGCGAAATTTTAGTAAGAATTGTGTTTTTTATTAACACGGCAGGTTTTGAATTAGAATAAAAAACCACTGGCTTGTATCCCCAAACTCAGAAAACAATAGTGGGCCATGAGTTTTATTTCCACAATTGACATTTGACATTTTTTAGTGTTTGAATTAAAAAAGTGTTAAAGTGTTGTTTTGAGTGGTTGTTCGCCTTACCCGCCATCTGAAAAGTGCGCATGTTCCCCATAGCTCATGTTAATAACGTGAATTTTGAGCGTTTTTGACATCTCCATCAGCTTAATTATAGCCCTAACTAGTGCCGTCCCTGTCTCCATTGAGCCCAATCGCCCATCACCAATGGTAAATGAGACAATCTGCGCCCCGGGTGCAACCCCACATTGCTCAGGATTATCAGGGAAATAAGCAGCAGCAATGGAGGCAACGTGAGTCCCGTGACTCGCTACAACCCCAATTTAGAAAAAAAGCGTTCCCTAAACATTATACATACAACAAAGGCCAACTAATTCTAGTGTATCGCCATTATCGTGAACATTCATACTGAAATTTAGATTGTCTTCTGGTGTCAGAGCAGTATAATCGTGAGTGAGACTATACTCGCCCAAAAGGGGGCACTTTTCGAGATCTCCATCATCGGAAGTGTCCACGCAACATTGCCATTGTTCACCATCATGGAAAAGAATACAGTCGTAGACTGGTCCAGCGTCGTGAAATTTTTTTTCATAATTTGTCAGGATTTCAAGTTTTGTTTCAAGATCATCTTTGATGAGTTTGTCCGCATCGGAGAGATTGGAACCTTGAAAATGCGTAATTTCTAACCGAATTGTTGACCGTTTTAAAGAAAAACAAACTTGTGTGTTTCGCTTCAAACTCAGCTAACTGTCTATTGGCCTCAGCAACAGCTTTCCGGTGATGTTCATCCCATTTTTTCTCTTTGTATTCAGAAGTCATGCGTTCTTCTAATCGTTCAGGGTATAAGTCATAAGCGTGTTTAAGCCCCACTCTATAACAATTTGTAGGGTTGTTCCACGTGCTTGGGATCTGTGTTTTAGAAGAAAAATTGTTAAATGTTCACACATTTGTTTATAATTACCTTGAGGTTTTTACCACTAAGCGCAGTTATATAAGAATCATACGCTTGTACAATAGTTTTTGTGTCAACATCGCCACAACCGCTGCAGTCAAATCTATGAATGACTTTAACTTTGCCATCAGATGTTTTCTACAAAGGAAACTCCTAAGTTGGGATTAAAACAAATAAAGATTATACCTGTAATCCCGGTGCTCCCGGATCGACTCCTGAATCAAAAATTGCTATAACTGTACCTCTTCCATCATACTGAGGATATTTGGTCAAAAATGAGCTAACGGCTGTTTCCTTCTTTGGTAATAAGCCGCTAACAGGAAAGTCGAGTTCCGTTGGTAAATCAGTCATTGTTTAATGCCACCTAAGGATTAACGAAACAATGCTTTATCATTCTTAAAAACAGACAAAACAATGAGTCTTGCACAAACATAACCTCAAAATATAAAAACTACATCAGCAAGTACAACCAATCAAATTATTACTAGTAAATACCACAAATAAACAAATTTTCGCTTAAATACCTTTCCTTCTTGTTTAATTTAGTTAAAAACGGTTAAAATTTAACTCACCTCCACGTACGTCACTGTTTTGTTGCTAATTTTACCGCAGTGATTGAGCACAATGAAGTTAGGTGTAAATGGTGAATCTCGGCAATACAGTTTCCTGTAGTTTGAAAACTTTGAAAACATAACCCAATTTCGGTTGTTTTGCTTAGTTTTTGCCAAAAAGGCGGTGATAAATGCAAAAAACAGTATTTTTAATTGTGATAATTGTGACAGTTTTTGTGTTCTAGCGTAGTTATAAAATGAGCGACTTGGAAAAAGCCGAAATTGATTGTGCGGAAAAGTCGAAATTGGTCAAGTCGTTGGAAAAGCAACTGGCGGATGCCAAAGAGGAATATGCGAAAGCTTGTAGCACTTTAGAAGAATTAAAACGGTTGAAATCCCTTGAAGAAAATCGAAAACGAATTGCCCTAACTGAGAGTACCTTAAACGAATGGCTTGAAGAAAAATTCACGTGGTCGGCTAAACTCAAGTCACTGTTGAAGGAAAAATTCAAATTTGATGATTTCCGGCCTAAACAACTCGCCGCCATCAATGCCACCCTCTCCAAGAAAGACGTGCTTCTTGTCATGCCAACAGGGGGTGGAAAATCACTAGTTTTCCAACTTCCGGCCCTTATAGACCCGGGTTTTACACTGGTAGTAACCCCTTTGGTGTCACTAATTCAAGATCAGTTAGTCGCTTCTGAAAAATTCAACATCGAAGCTGCCACAATTAACGCAAGTACGTCGAAAAATGAAATCAAAGAGATTTACAACTTGATGACTGATAAAAAATCGACTTTGAAGTTGTTATATGTGACTCCTGAGTGGATCGCGAGAAGCAAAAAGTTTATGTCGGTTTTGAAAAAATGCTACGAGTCGAAGAGGGTGGCGAGGATTGCAATTGGTAAGTTTCTCGGGGTGGATCCAAGGGGTGATTGTGTTTTTTAAGATGAGGTGCATTGTTGCTCGACTTGGGGGCACGATTTTCGTCCCGATTACCCCTACTTGGGGTTGGTTCGGTCCGTGTTGGAGAAAGTGCCGGTTTTGGGGCTAACCGCGACTGCCACAATGGCGGTTTTAAATGATGTACAATCAATGTTGAATCTTGACAACTGTATGATCATCACTGCACCTTTTAATAGACCGAATTTGTGTTACCAAGTTTTGCCCAAACCGCATACCAAAAACGAAGTTTTAACTTATTTAGAGAAACTCATGAAAGAGCAGTACGCGGGTCAGAGCGGGATTATTTATACCAATACCATAAATGAATGCATTAACTTGGCTACTGACTTAAAAGCCAGGAAACTGAAAGTCGCCCCATTTCATGCCCAATTGGATCCTGACCAAAAGAAAGAAATACATAAAAAGTGGCTGGATAATAGATATCAAGTAGTTGTTGCAACCGTTGCCTTTGGCATGGGCATTGGTAAATTTGATTATACACTATTTAAAATTAAAGGAACAAAAATTTTTCTAAATTTTTTGATGATTTTTGGAAGGCTGAAACTCATCGAAAAATGGTCGTATCTAGATTTTAAATAAACCATTTTGAAGCTTTAAGTTTCTAGTTCTCTTTTGTCAATTTTTTTTGCTACGGTTATCACGCAATTGAGCAAGAAAAAAAATCTAAATTTTTGTTTTTGCGGACGTGGAGAATTGTGGAGAACTTTTTTTAGTTAAGTCAATGCATAGGCCGAATATCATGTTTATTTATCTTTAATATGCTTTTTTCATATTCTCTTTACGTCATTTTGTTGCTGATTTTAAATGAAAAAGGATCCGATTTAAATCCGAATAAAATAAAAAGGGTAGTGTCAAAAACTGAAATAAATGTGTTACAAGATCCTTTTATGATTTTTAAAAAAATATTTTTTTTTTAAACTCAACATTGATTTAAAGAAAAAAGTTACTTTTTCTTCTCATAGCCCTGCTAATTTTTAAATCGATCCATTAAACCGTTTAACCGTTTTCTCGGGCCGATTGATCAAAGTTTTGCAAAAGAATTAAAGTAACAATTGCATATACAGGGTGATTCTTTTAGGGCCTTTTAACTTCTAATGCAGATAGGAATTTGAAATTTTGTACATAAAATTATCTATCATAGTTTTTGACATATGTCAATTTTTTGGTCAAATTTTCTTTTGCATAGGTTCATTTAAAACATCACAGCTCTTGAACCTTTTGCGATAAGTGAATAATTTTTCTTGCATTCGATAACCAAAGATTCGAAGAGTTTTCTAAAATTTTCAAAATTGTCAACTGTCAAATTGCAAAGTTAATATGATTTTTTGAAAGTGATGATTAACAAACAGCTATAACTTAGTTTTTTTTTTTTTTAATGACCCTATTTTCTCAACGGCAATTGAAAGTACAGCCATTTTGAAAATAATTTAGTTAAACTCAGACTGCTCGGTTTGGGGTGTGTACAAAATTTCAAGTTTCTATCTGCATTAGAAGTTAAAACGTTTCCAATGTAGGCCCCAAAAGAATCACCTTGTATTGTTTCTGAACATTGCCTAATTTTCATCAAAATAAAAAAAAACATTTTTTTTCGACTTTCTTACAATTTTGCATTAGTTAGTTATTTGCTAAAAATTAAAAAAAATAAACAAAAAATTGTTTTTTGATTTTTTTTAATTTGTAAAAACATTAAAGAAACAATATACTACTTAATTTTAAAAAAATCAAAAAAATGTAAGTATTAGGATTTTTTTAATTTGTAAAAAAATTCAAGAAACAATACTGATTAATTTTTGAAAAAAAAAATCAAAATTTTTTTTTTCAAATTTAACTAATGCAAAATTGTAAAAAAAAAATATTTTTCTCATTTTGACGAAGATTAAACGATGTTCAAAAACAATGTGTACAATTCTTCCTTTAATTCTTTGATCAATTATTGGTTGTGTTGGTTATGTGTTGGATCGATTTAAAAGTTTTATATGCAAGGTACAGTCGGATGCAAAAGATTTTGGTCGTCAATGTTATTTTTCGACAAACTTATTTTTGTATTATTTGAAATTCGTGCCATAGTTTTAGCAATATCAGAAAGTTTTTCGACATTTTTGACTTTTTGAGACAGTAAAATCAATCACCAAGGGTAAATTACAAAATTTCTGACATAGAAAAATATTTTTTTAGTGACATTGACGACCAAAATCTTTTGCACGCAATTGTACATTAAGCTGTAGAAATACCTAAAAACATTACTCTCCTATCAATATTTGTGATTGTGTAGTAAAAATAAATGCAAAAGAATTTATTTCTGTTCAATTTTTCTTGTTCTTTACCTTTAGTTATTAAGTAATTTCCGAATTTATTTTTAAACAAAAAAAAAAGAATTTGTTTCTGTTCAATTTTTCTTGTTCTTTCTTGTTTTTATTTTCTTCTTGAGAGACTGACAATGGTTTTTTTTACCTTTAATTTCCGAATTTATTTTTATTTAAATTTTATATGGTTTATAATAATTATTTTTGTTTTTATTAGGTATTATTATTGTTTCTTTTTTATTACTTTTCTTTTAAGGATAAGTTGAATTAGCTTCTAGCTACACTTTGCCTCCGCATCTTGGTATTACTTTTAATTTTATTTAATAAAAATCTTTTATTATTATTATTATTATTTTATTTAAAATCAGATGTCTCAGCGAAAATTTGACTGAAAGAAAATGTCAAAAAAACATATTAAAGGTAAACGGTAAAGGTAAAACTTTAAAAAAATTTCGACTAAAAACAAAAACATATTTTTTTCTCGCGCTATCACTATTACGTTATAACCGTAGCACAGAATTTTTTTTTTTAGATCTCTAAACTAGAAACTTAAAGCTTCAATTTTTTTTTAAACCAGTGGAGTTACAGCCTTTCAAAAACACCAAAAAAATTAGGAGAATTTTTTGTTCGTTTAATTTTTAGTAGTGTAGCTTACTGGAAAAAAACTTGATTTCTGTAATTCTTAGATAAACCTGATGTCAGGTTTGTAATCCATCACGTGATTCCGAGAAGCATGGAAAGCTTATATCAGGAAAGTGGCAGAGCTGGCAGAGACGGCGAAAACGCCGATTGCATAGTCCTATTTAGTTTAAACGATTACTTAAAAATTTCAGCAGTGTCAACTTCGGTACTGGAAGAGAAAAAGGCTCAACAAGTGCTAGAATACTGCGTTGAGCGCTTACAGTTGGTTTAAACTCATTTCAAGTTTCGCTTAATTCGCCTAATTTTCCAGATGTCGTCGCTCGATTTTAGCCTCTTATTTTGAACAAGTGTGGGAAGCAAGCGATTGCAACAAAATGTGCGATATTTGCAAACTCGAGACAAAGATCTCCGTACATTATGACTTAACGAAATTTTGCAAAGACATTCAAGCCTTGATATATCAAGCAGAAGGATTCAACGAGAAACTGACTCTAATTAAACTACTAGATGCTTGGTATCACAGCGGCCCGAAAAAATTCCGAGTGCCAAATATGGAACGCCCGAAAATGAGTAAAGAGCATGCCGAGATTGTTATCGCATTCCTTTTACTACAAAAGTACCTAAGTATTGATAGAGGATACACTATGTATTCTACGGTGTCCTACATCGTCAAGGGTAAGTCCATCGGTGATGAAAAAATCTACATGGTGGGCTTAGATGACATGAAAAAAGTGACTAAAGTCTGTGATGAGGGTGAACCCCCTCAGAAAAAAACAAGAACTGACTAGATTAAGATTTTGTTGTGTTGTTTCGTTCGTTTCGTTTTTTTAATAAAGGATTTTTTTAATTTGACTGGTTTTCAATTAAGTATAGACCCTTAAAAAATCTATTTTTGTGTCGGTTAAATAATTAATGATTGAACAATTTGCCAGAAATATTGCACAGGCCAGGTTTTAACTGGTTCTAATAATACGATTTGGCGCCAGTCAGGTGTCTTGCGAGGCGAATATTTGACCTAAATTTAGTCATTTTAGAAACAGACCACTCAATTATGAATTATTTCTAGTGTTTTATTGGTTGGTAATGAGTAGGGTAACGATGTGTAAAATGTTTTTGGCAAGTTTCGAGTTAAAAATAAAGCAACGAATGAAAATATATTGTTTTATTTAAGTACTTAACCTATGTCTTCTTACAATTGTTATATATTTTTGCTTGAAAAAAAAAGAGATGAGAAAATAAAAACTAAGTTATTTACTACAAATTCGATTATTTGTACATAAATAATATACACATTACTACAATTAGAAACACTTTAATTTAGTAAAGCTGGTAAGGAATTGTACATCTGGTGTCAAAAAATACATATAACCCACTCTCTTTTGAAATCGATTTCTGAATGAACACTCCGATTGCAAGAACTCTTAAATGCGATCAACACACATGGCAGGAGACTATTTATAAGCGTGGCTGACTATTGTCCGTGCACTTCACATATCAGTCCATGAAGACGAATTGCGACACACGTGACGCTATTTTAGCGTCGGAGTCTTTAACTTGCAGAGAATTCTGCTCAAGGGCTGAAAACTTGGTCCTTGGCGAGCGTTCAACTGCCCGGTACTGGCGTTTGATTGGCTTCAGCCAAAGCGCTTTCCACCATTCGCTTGTGTTTTCCGACTAATTCAGGGAGATCGTAGGCGATTGCCACATCCAGCCTATTAATAGGACACCCTCTGAAATAGGTGCACGTCGCCGAGAGTTGCTGGAAGTCGTATAACGGATTCAACTTGAAGAAATCTCTATACACGTCAGGATCCGGCAAGTCATAACGCGAGATGTTTGTAAGAGTCGAAAGTCCTTCGTAGATGTGGTAATCCTGGGGGTGCTCAATTATCTCATCGGCGACCTGTTTCCGGTTACCGAAAACCGACTTGTGGTTGTAATAAGTCGTCAAGTAGCAGTCCACCATCTTGGCGTGGTTGCGCACACGAACCTGGCAAAAGAAGAAATTGGGTGCTCCAATACTGGGTGTTTTATACAAACACAAAAACAAGAAAAATTCCACGTAAGATAAGATACCAGAAACAAAAAAGTGTTTTTTTTTAAATTCTATCTGTCAAAAATGTTTGACATTTATTTTTTGACATTTGACACTTTTATGTATGATCTTGTAAAAGAACACGTAAAATAATTTTTCTATTTTGCGTCTGAAAGAAAGCTTATTTCAATACCAAAACCGATGCTTTAATGAGCCATTTTAACACCAATTCGGGGGCTGAAATAGACTAGTAAATTTACATTGTAGAGGTTGGTAATGGTGATTTTCAGCGGCGTTTTGAGCGATTTTTCTTTTGTCAGGTGGTGTGTATGAAATATTTTCAGTATTCATTGTGAATTCAACAAAATTTTTGAAACTTGACATTTATTACCAACCACCACCTCATTGTAGCAAAAGTTACTAAATTTTGAAAAATTGACTTTTCTGTTAAAATGCGCAAATGTTCCTGGTATCTTATTTTACTTGTGCATAAGACACCCTGTGGGCGAGAAATCTTCGCTTACCGCAAATCTACGTGCGCTGGCGATTTTATTCTCGATGCGTTTTTCAACAGCTGTGCGCAAATCGCGCAAAAACGCGCGTTCTTGGGCTTGGAGGAGTCGGACAGGGGCCCAGGATTCGTAAGGTCGGGACCACAGCGAGGTGGTGTACATGACGGGGGGCTGAGGGGATGACATAAGAGGAGAAATGTTCCAAATTAGGGCTCCTTGGACCCTCATCAATTCCTCAGGTTTGACCTGGTCGGCTTTATTCAAAATGATGCGTGTCTGAAAATTTCAATGAATTGAGTTAATCGGTGGTTTGGTTTGATACCTGATGCTCTCTGCCCTTTAATTGGTCGAGAATAGCTTCAGTTTCAGGTCCAACGTCTAATTTTGAAGGATCGTATACTAAAAATATAATGTCGGCTCTGTCAATAAACCATTGGCAGGCGTCATTGAAGGGAAATACGCGTGAAACTTGTTTGCGTACTTCTAAAATTCCCGGAATTTCAACTATATTGACCTGGAAGTAATTGGGGTTAATTTGAGTCACTAGTTTTGGGATTGGTTACTTTTTCTAATAGTTTGCTTGGCAGTCTCACACCACGAAGTCGCTCTTCTAAACCTTGTCCAAATTTTTGCAAACCAGAAAATGTAAAGTCGGCGGCTAATTGAGTCCCATCCCAAATTTCTGGCTCTTCACCGTACATCAAAATGTTGAAATAGGCAGGAGACGGCTCAGCTCCTGTCCTTAGCGAAGTTTCATTATATTCATTGTCAAGCAAATAATTAATAATCGACGATTTGCCACCACTCCACGGTCCCATAAACAGTATCAATGGCTTTGAAAAAATTTCAGCATCGCCGAAATGGCGATTACTCAAATCGCGATACTTGTACAAAACCTCCAACGGTTTTATCGCATTCTCGTACAATTTCTTCAATTCCCGAAGGGTTATCTCCGCCACGCGATTGATAATCTCTTCGGTTTCGGACGACTCATCGTCCAATTTCAACAAATGTTCGACATGATTTCTATCTCTTAATTCGCTCGGAATTTCGATATCGAGCGACAGCTCTTCTTCGGGGGCCGAATCGCCTTCTTCTTCCGTCTCCTCAGTTACGTTTTCTGCTGCCTCATCTTCTTTGCTTTCTTCTTTAGTTTCGTCAGGAGTACTGTCGTCTTTTTCTGCACTTCTTTCATCAAGACCTCCAGTTGTTTCAGCTTCTGTACTACCGCCTTGTTCCTCTTGAGAGGCACTTTTATTATCCTCGGTGACGTCACTTTTAGTATCGCTTTTATCATCTTCTTTGGTTTCTTCCTTAGTGTCGTTCTCATCTTCTTTGGTTTCGATTTTATCATCTTCCACACTTTCAGTTTCACCAGCTTCTTGTTGCTCAGTTTCTTCAAACGACTCTACTTTTTCTTCTATAGTTTCAGTAGATTCAGCTTTGTCGTCTTCTACACTTTCATGCCCTTCTGTGGTTTCAACAGTTTCAGCCTTTTCTTCTTCAACACTGTCTTCTGCGGTTTCGGCAGTTTCAGCCTTTTCTTCTTCTACACTGTCATGCCCTTCTGCGGTTTCAGCACTTTCAGCCTTTTCTTCTTCTACAATGTCATGCCCTTCTGCGGTTTCAGCAGTTTCAGCCTTTTCTTCTTCCACACTGTCATGCCCTTCTGCGGTTTCAACAGATTTAGCCTTTTCTTCTTCTACACTTTCGTGCCCTTCTGCAGTTTCATTAGATTCAGCTCTTTCTTCTTCTACACTTTGAGTTTCTGTAGTTTCAACCGATTCAGCTTTTTCTTCTTCTACAGTTTCACCTTGAGTTTCTTCTTCAGTCGTCTCCTATTTGTTTGATCGTAATCAAACAAAAAAACGTTATGGTCTACTTACCTTATCAGTTTCTTCAACACTTGCGTGTTCTTGAGTGTCCTATAAAAGAAATATGATTTTTTTGATTTGGGAAGGAAGTTTTACCTCTTGTTCAGATTGTTGTTCGGCTTCGACGCTTTCGATGCTAGTTCCTTCTTCGTGAGTATCGTCATCTCCTTCACCTTCATGGTGATCGGAGTCGTCGGTAGTGACTTCAACTACAGGAGGAGTATCTTCTTTACTGTCCCCGGATTCTGGAGTTCCTGTTGTACCGGCCGTTTCACCTGTTTCAAGCTCTTTGAGAGCTTTCTCGATGTAAGGCCGGCATTCCGATTCGGAAGGGCCTTCTGACTCTGCCTCACCTTGCACACCTTTAAAAAATAACCTCAGTTCGTTTCAAAAAACAATTTTGTAACTTTTTTCTAGAGTAATTATGGATTCACTCTGATATTTAATCTGTTGGCTCAAAGCCAAGCAAACAGCTGTGATTTTATATTATGGCATGGAAAATACGATAGTGTGTAAAATTAGTTTTATTGTCTTAATTTGCAAATTATTAACTACTGTTCTTGCATTGTTTTATTGTTGCAGAAAAGTCGCGTAATTTGTGTTACTTAAATAAATTTCGGTTTGAGGAAAATTGGTTAATGGTAATTTTTAATTAAGATAAGAGGTACAAGGGCAGTAATAGTTGAAATTGTTTTATCCACGGTTGGTGTCTGATCTAAATCGGTAACACAGTCTAGGGTAGCCTTTGCTGGCGATTTGCCGATGTCGTCAGTTGCAGTAGGTACTTAGCTACTTTTAGATCAGCGATTTTACATTTTTTTCAAATACTGAGCCACCTTTGAAATTTTTAATATCCCAAAAGTCGGTATTGAATTTCAGCCATTTTCCCGGCTCACCCAATTCGCAAAGTAAACTCCAACTTCTCCCCCAAATAATTTACTCAAAATTGCTTAAATATTTACAAGAAGCAACCTTAGAGGTGAATTTATTGTCAATTTTGGTCGGCCGGTGTGAAATATTTTTATTTATAGAAGTAAGTTTATTTGCGAAAATTTTTATTATTAGAAACTGGTATCGTCCAAAAATAACATATCATATTATATAGCACGAATATGTATGGAATCATGGCTGCCACACATTATATAATTTTAAGTGAAATCACTAGAATTTTGCACCACTACCCCGTGTTTTCAACCACCACGCACCACTTAATCGAATTCATAAAAATCACTTTTTCGGCGTTGTTTTTTTCGAACGTACCCTGCAAGGTAGTGGCGAGGAGCGAAACTCCAAGAAGCAGCAAAAGCCACGAGGACCTCCGGCAGACCTCCATGGCGTGTGATCACTACACCCGTCACATTAACGTCTCGCACTGAAAACCCAGATTATGTTGGGCCATCACATATCACCGCGACGCCGGCCAGTGGCGTACGCGAATTGTTCACATAGCGCCACTTTACCGGTCTAAAAACCGGATTTGGGGCCGGAATTGCACCACTAGGGGTGGTTTAAACCCCGACGATTGCCTGTAAGTTGGAGGGGTGCGATTTGGGGGCCGTAGGTTGGGAAATACAGGGCGAAAATTCGTGCTACGCCACTGGGGGTTAAGCTAAAGCGACGCACGACGACGCTCCCCGAATTCAACAAGTTCCGCGCAATCTCTAAATGACTTAATCTAAACCAAATGGATTATAAAGTCTCATTCACCATGAGCACCTTAACCCACAGAGGCTGCTAATTATAAAAAAGCTGCCTGTGGATTTTATTCACACGTTCTTTTTTTAAATTTATTATTTATTATTTAAAGCTCGAATTTAATTTTACTCTTATTGCAATAATTTTTTAGTTCACTGTCACACCATAATTTAAACTATTTTAATTCCTAATTGAACACAAAGTAACCTATATTTTTGGGGCAATCCCGTGCTTAGGTACCTATTTTTAGAAGCAATTACAAATATTTATTTCAGGATATTTTAAAAAGCCTTCTAATCGAGGATAATTCCCGTTAATACGTCTCTGGACGAAATCATCGACCAGAAAAATTCGGACTTTGACAAGTTTTTATTTTTGGAATTTACCAGAAAACCAAATTTTTAAACAATGTGAAACTATGTTGGGGTTACAAATCCTTTTACAGTTTTTTTAAACCCCCTAAGTGATGTAGTTTATGGCCCACTAAAAATTAATACATGGTCGGGTCTCATTTCCAATTTTATAAATACAGAGTGCGCCAGAACTCGCGCCCCAGAGAAAAATGCCATCCATGTAAGGTAAGTTACCAGGAACATGGAAAAAATGATAAAAAATTCTATTTATAGTTATGAGAGTTTAAATTTTGCTCTTTTTCTGTAGGAAAAATAATTTCCAAGTTTTTTTGCTACAGGCTATTAGAAGAGAAAAAAAGGAAGCTGTGTCCTAAATTTAACGTTATTTGTAGCTTTTATTGTCAAAATTTTTGTACCTTTACTAAGTAATTATAAAAAACATAACAACATTATCATTAAAGACATAAAAAATGTCAAATGTCAAAAAATAAACGTCAAAATTTTTTGACAGAGTTTTTTAAACATTTTTTCCATGTTCCTGGTATCCAAGACCCTTCAAGACCCTAAACTCAATCAAAAAAGTTACAAAACGAGTGATTCGTAGATCAATTATTATCAAAATAGAGAGCCATTTTCAGGAGAAAAAAAAAACATTTGTATTAAAAATATTTATTAAAAGAGCTGGAACAACATTGACTAAGGTCACAACTGCACGTGACACTAAATTAAGTACAATTAATCAAACACAACCCATTGAAAAATGCACAAAAGTTAGGTAAGACATACTTTAACAAATATTGTCCATACTTTCAAAATTAAAAGTATGGAACGTGTTGTAGGTACAAAAAAGGAACCTTTTGTACTATTTAGTTTGCCCAATGAGGCACGCACTACCGTAAACCCGAAACTCAATCAAAAAAGTTACAAAACGAATGGTTCGTAGACCAATTATTATCAAAATAGAGAGCCATTTTCAGGAGAAAAAAAAACAATTGTATTAAAAATATTTATTAAAAGAGCTGGAACAACATTGACTAGGGTCACAACTGCACGTGACACTAAATTAAGTACAATTACTCAAACACAACCCTTTGAAAAATGCACAAAAGTGAGGTAAGGCATACTTTAACATTGTCCATACTTTCGAAATTAAAAGTATGGAATGTGTTGCAGGTACAGAAAATAAACGTTTTGTACTATTTAGTTTGCACTTTTTTTGCTGATTACATTCCAGGCTTCGTCTCTGTCGGTTTCTGCATGTTTTGGATCAAAAGTGAACCAAATTGCGATGGCACAACGTGATCCTTTTTTCACAGCGCGAACTCCGTGAAGATTCTCAGAACCGGACGAAAACGCAACCATTTTTCCACATCTCGGGTTTATAACACTCTTAAAAAGTGAAGATAAAAAATGTAGGTGGTAATACCCTGGCTTCTTACCTGAATTTTCTCCCCTTTGGCGTCCGCGGAGAAAACAAACTCGCCCCCTTCAAAGTCATCATTTAAATAAATAATCGCGCTGTAGTCCCTGTGGGTGTACGAAGGGGGCAATTTTTCGCATACTTTATCGCTAATTAAATTGCAGTTATCTGCATGGATCGTGTGACTGTAATCTGTACGATTATTTGGAGCATCTGTAAATGATAAATATGCAGTTGGTGTAACACGGGTGTTTGTAGGGTTGCATACGTTGTTTCGCCGATCGGCACACTAGATGCGTGTAGGTGAAATATAACGGTTTTTTGATTTTGAAAAATTCTTCAATTTTTGTTTTTCCAAGTTCAGATATTGTCAATAATAGTTGTAAATACTGTGGTTCGAGTAAACCAAAGTAGACGAGAGCCGTGGCCCGGCTTAAAGTGATACCTCTGAACTTTTCAAAAGTTGTGAACGGGGATGCATATCCTTGATAACCATCGCCTGATAAGGCGAACATTTTGGCGGTGTTCACCAACGTTTGGCACTCCTTACCGGTTGCCAAACCCTCCGATACGAATCTATTTGGACCCCGGAGTTGTTTTTCTGTCATTACAACACGATACTTCAACGCCTGCGAGGAAAAAATCAATGAATCAAAGGATTAGTCTCCACAAGCGAAGCAGGTTTAGTAATAGCTCGGGGAAAGGAAAAAATTACTTTATTACAAATCGTTTATTAAAAATGAAACTGTACAACAATCCACAAACATAAGAAAGTTAGAAGAACATTTGTAAAAATCCCAAGCATGATTGAGGATGAAGTGTTGTCAATCTACTCAAGAAGTGTGGCCCTGCAAGTTAATAAACCACATGCAATTTCTTTACTCACGAAAATAAACGCGTATGTAACGTTTATTACAGGATCGTAAAACACCCACTGTTTAGTTTGACTCACCAAATCTATTTACAGTTATGTAAATTTCTCTTCGGTCATATTTCAAAATACAAAGAACGTCATACAGGCTGTTCCAGAATTGGCGTGCAAATTTGACTTATCAAAGGTCATAGGTTACGAACTGTCGCAAAACACAAGTGTAAATATTTTTGGTGTCATGAATCACGATTATTAAATAAAATAAGGTACCTAGGTACTACCTCAGACGTAATTTCCGTGGAAACATCGAATTTGTATTCATGCACAATGAATTTCAGTATCCTCTGTTCGTAAGTGTGTCTTTGGACATAATGCAGCGCTTCCTAAGGATAATAAATGAAAGACCATAAAACGATAATTGGGTACTTACCGGTCTTGGTATAAAAAAATCGTCACTAGCCTTAGGCAATTTACTGTAAAACTTCTTATTTTCTAACATAGTTTCGTCATTTGGGTAAAACAATAAGTAGCTAGCCACAGCCGCACACGCAGCCTTTAAATCACCCCCTGGAAATAACTGTGTCAATACAGGATGTTTTGTAAAAGACAAAAAAAAGAAAAATAAGATACCAACATTAAAAAAAAATATTGTCAAAAAATTTTGACATTTGACATTTTTTTATGTCAATTGTCACCGCTGACTTGTATACAGCGTGTTCGGTCCAAGTCTGATAACACCTAAACTTACTTCTTTTTTTTCAAAAAGTAAATATTTAAGTAATAATATTAATTATTGGCTTTCTTAATAAATGTATCAAATTTTTTTAGCACATCCTATTGCCGGAAATGCAACCAAATTTAGTTTTTCAAATAGAACACCTATGTTTTTTTCCTCGAAACAATAATAATTGGCATGAAAAATACGGTAAATCACTATTTATTACATTTTGCGTAACACAATGCAATCAGAAAACATCTTAAATCTTAGAATTTCATAAGGAAATTGGTCGCGTAGCGTGATTTTTAATTTTAAAGGAAAGATGTGAATAAAAAAGGCTGGGACACAGTTTAATTGTTGGTTTGACAAATCTAATTTGGCGAGTTTTCTTATGAAAACTCTTGGATTTTCTTCGACTGATAACAGAACATTCAGATTTCTATTTTCTTGTTCTTCACCAAGAACCACAGGTTTTTTAGTTTTAAGAAGCTGTTCGTCTCATTTGTTTTTCAATTCGACTAAATATCCAATGATTTGGGTGAACTCTATTTGGGTATTTTTCTCTATACTGTCTTTCAGCTTCCGCTCTATTTTTATTGCACTTAAAAAACACTCCAAGCTGATTTACCAATTCGTGGTAATTATTATAATCCATTATTAAAAATCAATAAGATTTACTGACAAATTAGGCTTTGTCAAAATAACAATTAAACGATATCCAAGCATATTGCTTTTTGTATGAATACCTTGACAAGTAAATTTGCTAATAAAATTCTAAAATTTAAATTGTTTTCTGAGTGCATAATGTAAAGTAAAATGTAATAAATAGTTGTTTACCGTATTTTTCATGACAATTATTATTGTTTCGAGTAAAAAAACATAGATGTTCCATTGGAAAAACTAAATTTGGTAGCATTTCCGGCTACACCGGATGTGCCAAAAAAATTTGATGCATTTACTAAGAAAGCCAGGAATGAATAGTATTATTTGAAAATTTAGTTTTGTAAAAAAAAAGTAAGTTTAGGTCGTATCGGCTGGCGCGACTTGGACCGAACACCCTGTATGTATGTTTTTTATTCAGTAAAGGTGCAAAAACTTATACAGGATGAATATAAAGAATGGAACCAAGCGGTTTTATTTTTAATCATTTGCTTCCAGAAAATAATAATTACTATAAATTAAAGTAATGTAAACAATGTGATCGTATTTTCAGAAAGAAATTTTGTTTTGTTTTTGAGTTATGCGATTTTTTTGTCAAAAAAAATTTTTTTCAAAAAATTAAATATAAAGCAGATAGTTGTAATCCTTAGAGTATAGCTTTTAAGAGAAAAATGAATTTATAGTGGGTTGCCATTTAAAAACAATATTTTTTTTGTAGAACTCAAAAACAAAAGGAAATTTCGAAAAATTTTATTCTTGTTAAATCATCACATTTTTATAGTACTTTATCACTCATCAATTAGTTTTTCCAAAAAATAAATAGTTTAAGCAAAAAACGTTTGGTTCCATAGCTTCTTTGTTTCCTCTTCTAACAGTTAACATTTAAACTCTCATAACATGGAAATTTTTATAGATAGGAATTTTTTTAACATTTTTTTAATGTTGTTACTTGTCATTTTTCTTTTTTTGTCTTTTTACAAAACACTTACTTTTGAAATAGGCGTATTGCAAATAGTGGTAATGGCTGGGAAGTAGATCGTCGTGTTTTTCGCCATTTAGCGAGCTCAGTTTCGTTTTGCACTTTTGTTTACATTTGAGACAGTATGTGAAATGGTCTGAAAAATAAATTGGGGTGAGGAATTGTGAAATTGTGACTTACTGGCAATTGACGGGATGAAGTCTGGGTACCAGCCTTGGTCGAAGGGTCCTTCACACTGTGCCCTACATTCCTCGTCGGCTTGCAGATAAGCCACGAGTGACTCTTCCATGTTGTCCACAACCCCGACCCAATCTTTCCTCTCGTAGGCATCCACACCGTGGATGTACAAATAAACGTAATCCTAAAACCTGATTTGGATTTAACGTTCCAAGCATTTAGATCGGTTTACTTTGGCTTCGAAATTCACTATTTCCGTCATATCAACACCGCTCATGGAGGAGTAGTATTTCAGATTAGCTGACATTATTTTATCGTCGGGATATGAGACTAAATATGTGAAAGCGGCAGAAGCAGCCTTTTGTACTTCCTTATTCTGGAAAAATAATAATTCGATGTAATCGATGAGCGATAAATTTAGAATTTTATGGCGCAACAATAACTGTTTTAATGCATTAGGGTTGTTTACTACGGTTCTAAACTTGTAAACAGAACATATGAATGGTGCAAGCTTTCTATTTATTGTATTTACTGCCAATATTTACCCACCATAAATGGTGTTAAATTCCTTACGCAACACGACATCTCTGCTACTTTTAATAATTTGTGGTTTTCTTTTCTTATTAAGTTAGTGGAGTGGCCACTGACGTCATCGCTCTATATTCGATCATCATTTTAGCTTGGTTTTGTTTATGATATTTTTTTCCGTGGGACTTCAATCAGTTCACAAACTATAGATTAATCTATTTATAAACATGCGGAAGTTTGTGCAAAATGTTTTCAAATTTATTTTCTCCAATGTCAACAAATTAACTTATTTCAAAGCGTTCTAATTTTATTGTTAATTGAAGGGAAACGGATGTTAACAAAAAATAAACATGGGTGTTTGTAATCTAATTCATTCTGTATGTAGGGAGAGACATAGTATCGACAAAGTATAATTTTTGATAACAAAAAATTATAGCGATTTCTTGAATTTTGGTAATTTTATAATTTTGACCTGAAGTTTTTGTATCTTTACTGAATAATTATAAAAAAAACATATACAAGATCACTAGTAATATTAAATTGACAAAAAAACGTCAAATGGCACAATTTTTTGACGAATTTTTTAAACATATTCCTGGTTTCCTATCTTTCTTGGCACCTTGTGTAGAGTTGAGTAACAAAGTGGCAAACATTGTTTAAAAAATAGAAATTAGTAGTAGTCCTGAATATACAGTGTGATTCAAAAATGTCGGACCATTTCGCGTGATAGAAGACTTTCAGTAAGCCTAAAAATGAATTCAGACTTTGTCAAACTTTTTTTTAGAGAAAAAACTGAAAATTTCCATATATATAATGATAAAATAGTGACAGAAAAGTAATTAGGTTGGCGACATCCTCCGCCCAGAAAGTAGTACCTTTGAATTTCGCAGGAAAGTACATTTTAGTAGGAATGTCTTGAAAAATCAGTTCCTGAGCAGCTTTATTATTGCACACAGTAGTAGCGTTTCGGCACTGGGGCCTAAAAAGTTAATAATTTGAATGTTAGTCGATGTATCTTAACCTCCAAAAATTGTAATGAAAATATTTACAATAATTGCACACAACTTATCCTAGTTGTGGAATGTGTAAGTAACATCTTTCATGGCATTCTCCATGACACAGTTTTCCGTATTTTAAACTTTTACAATAAAAAAAGTGTCAAAACACTGTCCGCGTAGGAATATCCGGACGTATCGCGTACCAACCCAACATGTTTCAAATTACTGCAATTTACAAATTTTAGCATAGCGATTCTAGTACTTTTCTTGTTATAGAGTTTTTCACCAAATCAATATAGGCACATTAGCTTTTTTGTTTTCGATTATGTCGGATTTAATTTATTGTTGAATTTACTAGTTTCTCAAGTGTTTTGTACACAAATTGGCGATTTTTTAATGTGAACTACAAAAACTTAACCTAAAAATCTGAACTTTAGAAAAAGACAAACAATTTTTTTTACAACTCCGAGACGTTTGAATCATCCTACCTATATGTATTAATTTTTTTGGTATTTGAAAAAATGTGTTTTTTTATTTTGTTATTATTGTTATTCATAAGGAGGCATAATTTTTCAAAAATATAAAAAATAAGTAATAATAAAACTTGAACTTGAAGTAATATGCATTTTCCTACGACCATATACGAGACTAGATCATAACGCACAATTACATATGCGCGAAAATTGGCAATATCGTACGAGGTCGAAAACCTGTGCGATTTGTTTTCGCACTGTGTGTTAGAAATCTAACGCACAATTCACACTCGAATGTTTTGTATTTTTTCATTTAACGTATTTTTGTTTCCATTATAAAAAATAAATCGTTATGAAAAAAAAAATATGTTTGTAAGAAAAAAATTATTTATGGTCGTAGGAAAAATAGTGTACAAAACTTGCAGGAAAGTGTCTAACGCACTCGCGGTATTGCCTGCACTCGGTTAACGCCTCGTGCGCATCTTTCCTGCTTGTGCGTCATCTATCACTTTCCGTGCTCGTTATGTAATATACTATTACCAGTTATGTATTTAGTTACCGCACCTTCATTTTTCGGTAAAATAATTTTTCCTCAAAAGATGACGCCACATTTAAAAAGAAATCTGTAAATAACGTGCCTACTCGATAGTATTTTATTATTACATGCAAAAAGTTTTGAAAGCTAAAAAACATTTATTATTTCATGCAAAGTAACATATCACCAGATAGAGTTTTAATTGATAAAATTTAACAGCTTTAATGGCGACCTCGTTTTATTGAAACAAAGAAAAAAATGTATCTTATTTAATAGAAGTATTTGCTATATTTTGTATTATTTTTTCTACAACTTAAATATATAATTGGCAAACAAAGTATATTCTGTAGTTTATTTTTTGTTAAGTCAAAACACAAACTTCATTTGACTTTTGAACTCATTTAGCAAAATTTAACAAACAATGCAAATAGGAAGAAAGTGTGTCGCCGCCACTGGCGGTATCTCTCAACGGGCCGCCTCTTCAAATCTTTGAAAGACATTTTATTGTACCATTTCCTGTTTCAGGAATGAAATAAAGTAATTACCTGAAAATAGCAGATATGTAAATATTCGTAGGGCTTCAAATCCTCGAACAGCTTCTCGGTCTCTTTATTGACATTAAATTTGAAAAAATTGTCCTTGTATACCTTTTTGCACCTCATAATACACAGCGTATTTTTGACCGCTTTTTCAAAAAACAACAAATCGTCGATATCTGTCGGGTAAAGCGGTTCCGACAAATCCGCTTCTTCCTTGCACATAATTCGACAATTTTGGAGTTTTTTCCTATAGTCTCTATATTTTTGTATCGCATTTTCGAAGTGAACAATACACGCGTTGAATCGATTGTCCAAATACGCTTCGACACCTTTTTCGTATAAATACATGCATGATTCGGTTATGTTTTCGCCGTCTGTGTGCACATGTGTTATACAACTTAACAAAACTGCGTAGACGACACGTGCGTACGACACCATGGCTAAGTCAAACTGAGTCTTAAGTAGGAGTTCAAGCTGAAGTCTCTCAGCATGGGCCGCTTAATTGACAAGGATCGAGCCGGTTGACCCGGGGGGAAAACAAAAAAAACTCAAGATATCAATTTATTAATAACACAATTAACTAGCTTCACGTTTTTTTCTGTCTTCAAACTGGAGTCTCAATTTGGCTTTGAGTTGGCCTCTGCCACTCTGTTGCAAAAACCATGAATTATGACTTAATTAAAAAAATTGACAGTTTCTTAATTTTTCAATTAATTTTTGCATTTGGCAGTGTGTAAGTGGGGCGACGAGTCTTAATGCATGATTTATTGATGTAAATAACTGAACAAAACTTGTGATAACAGTTATCAATTATTTTATTAGGGTGACCAAATATACGCCCCTGTTTTACTGGTTGCCTATCTATTAAAATAATTGTTTTTGTGTTGTTCTTTTTTCTTTTTAAATTTTGTGTTACTGCAAAAAACTGAACAAAACTAAGTGCCTAAATACCGTTTCAACACTTATTTACCAGTCACGTTTAAAATGAAAAAAAAGTCGTTGTGATGAAATCTACTTGAAATGAATCAAAGTTCTAGATTATATTCTTTCTGCTTTATCTTAAATATTTTTCAGTTATCATTCCCTTTGTAGAGTTTGCAAAATGAGTCAGTCTAATCAAGAATCAAATATTAGTACCATAAAAAATACCCAAAATGGGTTAGACGGTGAAGTGAGTCAAGAAAAAGTACCAGAAGAATTACCATCAACACAAGTAGAGTCAGACACAACAAAATGTAGTGTGAAAGCTGTGTATGATGTTCGAAATCGTTCAAACACCGCAATAGATGGACAAGAAGTACAAGAGTTTAAGTAGTAAATAATTTTATTGTAAAACAAGGAATTTTTGTAGGTTTAATAAAATGAGAATATAGTATTTTAAACATACGCTGAGTGTTTTTGTCCATGTATAATGAGTATCCGTATTTTTGTCCACTGTAAAAATATCTAAAAGTTGTAGTGTAGTGCCGTTTTCAGTACCTACATGATAACAATTTATAGTACCAAGAGTTAAATTTGTTTTGTTATGCAACCATCATTACATTTAAAGGAAATTGTAATAGTTACATTAATTTAAAAAAAAATATCTAAAAATTAAGATTTTGTTAGTTAATCACATAAAAAATTATAATAAAACAAGATGGAGCAACAATATATTTGTACTAAAGGAAGTTTTTTTACAATTGTTTGCCCAAAATACTTGGTTTTCTTAAAATTTGTGCGGGAAATAGTTTGTCCTTGGGCACATCTAGACGATATCACGTAGCCAATTAGATGCAAGCATCTTGACGTCATGTCAGTGTAAACAAATGTAAAGGGCACAAAAACTGGAGACGGTGGATTGGGAAATATTTTAATTACTTTGTGACGTTACGAATGTCGGTATTACGGAGTCCTTTACACCGGAGCTGTTACAAAATGGTTTTTGTACCGTTTTTAAGGAAATTATTACAATAACGAGTCAGTTTTAGCCAAGCTCTCGGACGAGTCACTTGAATAGTAATAATTGTCCGGATAAATTATTACTTATTTGCTGGTTCAGTGCGAAATTGTGTTGAAATGGGGGTTGTACATATAGTGAGTGTGTGTTGTGCATTTTCGAGTGCCTAATAGACATTTAGTAGCGCGCGGTTTTTAAAATTTTGAGTGATTAATGAGTGCCAATGGGGGAAATGGAGAAGACACTCGTGCTACAAAGATCAGGATTAAAATACCTTTTAATCTTTAAGAAAAATTACACTTATTAAATTGTATTTAAAATTTTCAACTAATTAATAACAAATTGAACTGATTTTGTATTTCTTTATTTTCAGTAGGTCCGTTTAAGAAGCAGAGGCAAACTGTTACAGAGGGTAGCCGAAGAAGATGCCATAAAGGTTAGTGCTTTTTATTTTTTTACTTTTTTGACAAAGTGAAGTGTGTAAATTTGTGATTTTCAAGTGCAACAGTAAGTATTGATTAAATTATGAATAGAATAAGTATTAACGGGAAAATATATGCAATTTGCAAAATAAATAACAAAGACAATAAAAGTTTTTTTATAGTGTAATATATTTGGCTTTTTAAAAACTTACAAAAAGAAAGAACATCGAGAATAATACAAAATACAATAAGGTGAACTGTTACAATTCTAATGTAACTTAAAGTGTTCACAGCTTTGCACCAAACAAACAGCAAAACAATTCAACACATTTTTACTTAATTTAAGTGCAATGAATAAAATTTTGTTAGCTGTGCTAGACGCAAAATTAAAATTAAATACATTAAATACATTAAATTTTTAAATACATTAAAATTAAATTTAATAAGGGACAATAAGGGGGCCACATGCATCAAGGGCGTGTCTGAAGTGCCGGTGAAAAATTGCAACGAACTATTTGAAATGTTGATGATTGGAGCTAATTATCGTCATATCGGTTCCACTAACATAAACCGTCACAGCTCACGTTCTCATACCATTTTTACTATTGTTGTTACCATTCGAGAAGTAACCAATGGTGAAGAGATTGTTAAAACTGGTAAAATCCATTTGATTGATTTAGCCGGAAGTGAGAATGTTGGTCGTTCTGGAGCAACCGAAATGCGTGCTAGAGAAGCCGGGYCCATAAATAAGTCMCTTCTAACTTTGGCCAAAGTTATAAAAGCTTTGGCTTTAAAATCGCAACATATTCCTTACAGGGAATCGAAACTAACTCGTATTCTTCAAGACAGTTTGGGGGGCAAGAGCAAAACTTCCATTATTGCGACTTTTTCTCCTTCCTCTGACGTTTTTGAAGAGACTGTTAGTARGTTAGATTATGCACATATGGCCCGAASCGTCTGCAATTGCCCCACTTACAATGTCAAAAATATTCGCAGAGATAACGTGATTAAAGATTTAGAAGATGAAGTTACTACTTTACGTCAGGAAATAAACGCTGCCAGAGAAGGTGAGGGCTTCCATTTAGATACCGAGACCTACGAGAAGATTCTTCTTGAAATTAAAGCAAAACGTGAAAGAGTCCTCTCACTAACTYCYGAAATAACAAGACTGAACGATYATWTTAACCGCCYAAAGCAGTCWGTTGAAGRACTAGGACAGAATTACGAGCAGTCTGTAACAAAATTGAAAMCTSTCCAAAAAGAMTTAGAASAGGAAACTCTCAAACWACAAGAGAGTGAATTTGCGATTGCCCACATGACCGATAATCTGTCCCAATTGGAACAACAATCAAAGGCATTACATGACGTTCATCAAACATCAGCGAAACATGGGGAGATCTACTACCAAAAATACGACTCCCAATGTAATGCAACACTTCATAATGCAAAAGTGGCCAAAGAAATGCTCGTGGTGTCATCCCAGAACTTGAAAAGGGTTGAAAACACCCTCGAACAGTTTGGGATAAACGAAAATGACCATTTGTATGCTTTAGCAACACACAATGCACGTATTAAAGACAACTTACGACAGGATTCCGCACGTTTAAAACAACTTTTAAGCGACGTGGCGGTTTTTTCCGAGAAGCTTAAGTGCACATTTGAGACTTTGTGTTTGAGAACTCTGGGATTACAGAACGCGACGTTAAATTGAATTTAACCTCGACGGCTAGTGCCAATCATAAACTATTGGGGCACAATTTTCGAATAATTAACTCAATTTTGAGAAAATTAAAGGATTACATTGATGAAACTAGAGCGTCATTGGCTGAAGCAACATTTCAGTATGAGAGTGATGTTACCGCACAGTTTTCCTCCTTGAGCGAAATGTACGATAAATACTACTCTTTAATGAATACCTTGCATGCCATTCTACAGAAACGTTACATTCGAATTAAGCGTTTGTTGAGTCAAAACGATGAAAATGTCCAATCGTGGGAGAAACTCATCAGATCYTTTACAACCAAACAAGAGGATTTGTCCTTGGAATTGGAGACTGTAATGCACGTGAGGGGGTACATCACCGAACTCATCGACGTGTTGAAAGAAAGAGCTCCAAGAATCAACGAAAAGCTCAATACCATTGTTACCAATTTCAACCAACAGACGGTAAGATTTTAATTTTCAGTCAAGTGTGCTTAAATTTTTTTGTAGGCCCATTTTCAARTAAATGAGCTTAGATTGAAAGTGGAAACAACTGAAGAAGACATTAAAGACAGTCAAAGGGTTTGCTCTGTGCAGATTTCTCAAAATCACCGCATGACCCAAAATTACTTRGCTAAATTCTTTGATACTATTGAACAACGRGTCGAGGAACAGAATGAGGGAGTTGTTGCAAAAAAYGAAGTTATGGCAAAGGAGGCTTTTGACATCTTAGAAAACCAAACTCGCGAGATTTCGAAGTTCTCCGCCCAAGCTGCAGCGTCACTTGATAATCTTCTTAATAATGAACATCGWTCCGTTGCAAAYGTGGTAGAATTTTCGCAACACACCGTTGAAAATCTCGAAGGTATGTTACGAGAAGTTAATTTTACTGGTAAATCGGGTGATACACCAGTGAAGCCAACGTACGATTATCCGAAAAAGATCAATTCTGGACTCTCTAAGGAAGTATTGAAAAAGGAGTTCAAGAAGACGCTTCTACACGAGACCCAAGATAATGATGCAAACACCCCAAGGGATGATAATAACTGAATTTTAACGTTTTAACGTGCTAGACGCAAAATTAAAAATATTGCAGGTGCAAAAATATCAGTGGCCGCCCTTGGTACCATTCCAACAGAAGGGTCCTGAAATGGTCATGATAATAATAGCCCCCCAATGAGTTGCCCATAATTACGTTACCACAACAAGGGCGAGTTCGGTTTGACTTGAAAATTTGATAACGGAAGATTGCTTGGCACGTAGGGTCTGTAATGTCGCATTCAATTAATTGAGATGTTTTAGAGAAAAATCTATTCAATTAATTGAGATGTTTTAGAGAAAAATATTTTTTTACTTTAACTACTCCTGGAATTTCAACCTAAAACTTCCGCCAAACCTTTCCTCTTAATGCCTCAATGACCGCACACAATGAATTTTCTTGTGCAAATTGAAAATAACAATGAAAAAACAAATTTTAAAGTGTAATAACCACGAAACAATTGGTAAAAATCGGTCGCAAAGATCAAAAATCGGCCGCAAATTCATGGGAATAAAATTTATTTACTAGCTAGTACAGTAAAATGTGATAAAATAAAAATAATAATGGGTACCGAACTAAAAAAATTGCACCTCAGACTCGAACCCGCGACAATTATGATCTATTTGGCATGTAATCCGGCAGGTGGCATTAACGCAAACGTTAGGTTTGCTACTCGGATTTCCAACATTTCCTAAGGATATTTTCCAAATAAGGAAAGTCGTGTGATGTTCACACCAGATTTTATTGTTTCTTTTGACAATCATTAAATTGTAATTTAATTGTTGAAGTTTAAATCGTAATTTTAGTTTATGTTAATTTTTGATTTATTTATTTTTTTAAGCATTATTTCAATAAAAAATCACTTTTCTAATGTGATGCGATAATTTTGCCGGTGAGTGTAGTTACTTTTACATGTGCATAAACTTTCAAGATTATATCTTCAATATACAGACTTTTTACAGCAGAATACAAAAAAAACTTCTGAAGTCAAGGTCATTACAGGTAATTATTTCGAAAACGGAGTATTTACACAAACTTTCAAGATTATATCATCAATCTAGAGGCTTCTTAAAGCAAAAAGAGAAAATTCAAAATTCCAGAAGTAGCTAAAGTAAAAATTATCTAAAAATAAAATTCACCTTTGAAATAACGGATTCTTACGTTCAGCCATTGTGTGTAGTACAAGGGTGCACTTTTTCAGGTTTTTTCTTAAAAATTAATCACAAAAACTCACAAACACTATCAAACACATTCAAACACAAAGTGACCGTGACTAAGTCAAATTGCAAAAAAAATGCCAACCCACAGTCACGAAATAGACTAACAAATCTCCTCACTCGGGGTTGTCGGAATTTATTTTTGTCAATAAAACATTAATAAAATAAAATACAAAATTTTTAAGTGTTGTACAAGCACATATAAATTCAAATTTCGTAGTAAAAAGAGCCATAAAACATAATTGTAATACTGGTTGCCTATAATTAAAGCGTTATATTATAGTATTAATTTTTTGTTAATTTGTCTGCACCTTGATTTAAACCATAATATTAAACTAATAAAATTCTTGTCCGTGGCCCCAACTAATTTAAAAACAAATTGAACTGATTTTATATTTCTTTTATTTCAGTAAGTCCGTCATATAAGGTCAGTGCATTTTAATTTTTTATTTTTTTGTTTATTGCAAAGTGAAGTGTGCGAATTTGTAATTTTTGAGTGCAACAGTAAGTATTTATTAAATTTTGAATGGAAATTAATTGTATTTTAGATAAAATATATTATTTCTCAAATTATATTTAAGAAAATTTGCAGAAAACGATTGCAATTTACTTTTGCAGTAATAAAATTGAATTTTTTTGTCTATATTAAAGAAACATCAGCAAGAACAGTTCTAAGTATTGTACAAATTTAATTTTATTCAAGAATAAATGGTTAATTTTTTGTTTGTTGCTGAAACTCGGTAAGTGAGTGTGTGTTGTGTATTTTCGAGTGCTAATAGACATTTAGTAGTGCGCGATTTTTAAAATTTCGAGTAATTAGGAGTACCAATGGCGAAAGGGTAAGTCAAAAATACTTTTTTATTTTTTAGAAAAATTACGCTTATTAAATTGTATTTAAAATTTTCAACTAATTTAATAACAAATTGAACTGATTTTGGGTTTCTTTTATTTCAGTAGGTCCGTTCTATAAAGATGAGGGGAATCGCTACAAATGGTAGCAGAAAAAATGCCATGTAAGGTCAGAGCATTTGAATTTGAATTTTTTTATTTGATGCAAAGTGAAGTGTGAGAATTTGAGGAGCAGACTTTCAAAAAGCATTTTGTCCAAATTTGCATTTTTGCAGGTGAGAACAAAACTGTCCTTCTTTTAAGAAATAATTTTAATTTTTTATATCAGTGGCAATAAATGTGAAAAAATATGTACAGGGTGCTGCATTTTGGATGTCCGAATAGGGAATCTCCGAAACTAAGAGGTTTAGCCAAAAACGAGTAATACATTCTGGGGCTCATTTTTTGAGAAAATAATATTGGTTAAAACCGCATCCCGCTATCGTTTTTTGTTTTCGACTTATAGACAAAAATTGACATTTTAGCGAAATTTAAAAAAAATTATATCTTCGTTATTATATAATTCACAGATTTGAAATAAAGACATTATACAGGCACTTTTTTACGTAGAATTTAATAATGTAGTTAACAATTTTTTTCAGTTGTTTGTTTAGCCGTAATAAAATAAACTTGTATTTTTTTAAATGGGAATCATAGATGGCTATGTCATTTTTAAAAAGCTTGTTTTTTTCTTATCTAAAAAATATATATTTGTAACAAATTATTATAATACATTTTTAGCAAAAAATTATCTTTGATTTTTGTTCGCAGTTGGCCATGAAAAAATGTTGCATCTTCAACTAAAAGGATTTAAACTATATTATATTCAACCAGTGTCACTAATGAAAGAGTTTTCTAAGTACTAAGTGATGAAAAAGATGCAAAATAAATTGTAAATCAACTTATTGGCGACTAATAACATTTCTTTGTTTTTAAACAAGCTAACATTACCATTGCAACTTCTACATAGAGTGTTGTAAAAAAAGCCGCTTTTATTCTTCAATAAAATATATTTTATATGAGACAAAAATGACGATATGGCTATTCAAATACCCAAATTCCGTCTATGTGAAACGTTATCCTACCTCCATTAGATCATCAAAAAAATGTTTTTTCTAATTGTGTTGACTGTTGACACATTTGTTTTTCCTATTTTTGGATTTTTTAAAAATATGTAATAATTTTGTTCTGAGGCGCTCGGATATTTGTTCAATGCATCTACCGTATCGTATTATTTAAATCTTTATAATTTTATTTATTTTTTCATCTATTTTACAGTTCACAAAACTCTTATTGATTATTATTCACACATTTGGAGTGAAATAGTTTTTCCATGGCCAACTATTATCACACAAAATATGTATTTCACTTTTTAAGTATAGTTATAAAAAAATATTTTGTTACAAATATATATTTTTTAGATCAGAAAAAAAAAGCTTTTCAAAATTGCCATAGCCGCCTATGATTTGAAGATGCAACACTTTTCCATGGCCAACTGCAAACAAAGATCAAAGGTATTTTTTTGCTAAAAATGTATTATAATAATTTGTTACAAATATATATTTTTTAGATAAGAAAAAAACATGCTTTCTATGGTTCCCATTTAAAAAAATACAAGTTTATTTTATTACGGCTAAACTAATAACTGAAAAAAATTGTTAACTACATTATTAAATTCCTCGTAAAAAAGTGCCTGTATAATGTTTTTATTTCAAATCCGTATCTTCTATAATAACGGAGATATAATTTTTTTTAGATTTCGCCAATATGTCAACTTTTGTCTGTAAGTCGAAAACAAAAGACGATAGCGGGATGCGGTTTTAACCAATATTATTTTCTCAAAAAATGAGCCCCAGAATGTATCACTCGTTTTTGGCTAAACCTCTTAGTTTCGGAGATTCCCTATTCGGACATCCAAAATGCAGCACCCTGTACAATTGGACACTAATTTTACGGCATTTTGCAAAAAAAATTTAAAAACCTTTATCTCAATTCATGAAAACATGGACAAACTACAAACTGCATTTTGAATTTTTGAATTATGAATAGAAATTAATTGTGTTTTGGATAAAATGCATTATTTCTCAAATACTATTTGAGGAAATTCATAGAAAACGAATGCAACTTTAGTACTTTAATTAATTAAATTTTGACATTGTTCTGCTATTATTTTGCTAATTTCACTCTAATAGTTTATTACAAGTTGGCGATGCATAAATAAACCCGCCCCATCTAGGTGCCAATTTTGACACTCGCTGATTATAAAGTTGGTAGCTTGATAAAAAAGACTGATAAATGACCGTTGCATCACTAACATCCCTAGATCCCACGCTTGACCATTAGTTCTTGATACACTAACGAATTTTTGTAAAAATCCGGGTGAAATAAGCCTAAATTTATTAATCTGTGTGATCTTGTGATGAGAAAATGCAACGAAAAGTTCGAAAACCCCCACGATTCCCAGCACCACGGCCAGCATCCACGGGGTCTACCTTTTACTCTACTGTACTCAAACAGGGTCGAAGACGTCGTGGTGAGCTAAAATTTTAACAAGAATCAAGTCTGTATCCATATCTAAGACACGTGGTTTTAAAATTTTTCACAAAGTTTTAGATATGGAGATTTTTCCCATGCCCCTCCAAGTTTTCCTTTCTTTTCTCGTGTTTACAGAAGTCGTTAGGAGATTCAATGCTTTGAACATTTTTTCATCAGGTTTTGATTTATTCCAGGTAATTATTTGCCTAGAGGGGATTATCTCACTCCAAAATTCACGCCTTTACGCATCCGTTACGAAAAGCGAGATTTACTTAATTTAGGACCTCATCTACAACGAACTTTCATGCAATCTGCTCGGATCCCCGACATTGTGACTGAAGAGTATGTTTGTGAGAATATTTCAACTGTCCAGAGAATATTTTTCCCCCAGAATTATTACCATCCTTTGCAAATATGCCCATTTTGTGGCTTTGTAGGGTATAATTTCCCTGCAGGACCCTCGCAAATCGTCCCCGATTACACTCAACTGTTTATTGAGACTTTTGGGGAATATGCTTTTGAGCCAGTCTATGAAAATGTTCAGGTTCAGAACAACATTGTTTATTATTATTATATGCAACCCTACGGGCCTTATGGCCCATACCAGTTTTATTACTAAGTTTTTTTTTACGAAAATTTTCTTTGTACTTTTTTAGTTTTGACAGACTTTAAATATGTTTAAGTTAGATTAGTAGTCGTTTATAACTTTTTCAATAAAGATCGTTTTTGCATTTACTATTTGTTTTTGAAAATACAGGTATGTTACTGAAAGACACAGTGAGAAATTAAAGGCTTGTCAAAAATCACTTTCGAAAATGAATGAAATTTCAATATCAGGCCATAATTTGGTGGTCAAAACCACAAAAAGTGCTGAAATTACCCCAAGGCCTAACCTGGTCGAAGATGGTTTAGTAGCATTTTTTCGTTTTTACATTAAAAAAAATAACTCTCGTTTTACATTAACTCAAAAATAATGGTAATACCGTGATGGTAGGTTGAAAATAATATTGAGTTACTCTCCGAAAATAATATCTTAAAATTAAGCAAAATCGAAATTATTAAAACCTTAATTTTAAGTCTAAAATAAAAAATCAAAACAATGCTTGTCAAAATAAATCGAAATTTTTTTGCTAAATGTTGGCAGTGCTCAAACCACCCCCTCTAGGCGGCTCCTTTGATACTTAGTTAAAACAATTGTAAATTAATTAAATCTCAATTAGTTGTTGGTGAATTGGGATTTAACTTCTGAAAAGTGTTAAAAATTTGTGTTAAATCTCCTTTAAGACAAGAATATTTTAAAGAGTGTGTTTGTGAGTAAAATAGAAAATTTGAATGATGGATCGCAGACCTACAAGAGCCCCCTTCTATTCCACGGTCCTCAAATATGGCCGACGACGCCGTGGCGGTGAGCTAACCCGTTTCAGAGAAATAAAATTCCTCATTTAGATTTGAACCCAAAATAGTTTTCTGTTTTTAAAGTGAAATTTTTTTTTGGTTATTTGTGACTTTAAAAATCGAGCAAAGATATGACAGATGACAGAATTTAAATTACAGACGTCGATAGGGGCATCAACTGATTCGAGCATTTTTTCAAAAGGTTTTGATTTCTTTCAGGTCGTTATTTGGCAAGGGGCGATTTTTACGGTCCCCGATACATCCCTTTCCTCCGGTATCAGAATCGTAATTTGCTCGAATTAGGGACTCATTTGCAACGAAATTACAATTCAATGTTTGCCCAAATTCCGAGAAATGCAACCGAGGAATATGTCAATGAAAATATTGCAACCGTGCAGAGACTTGTTTGCCCTTATGATTATAACCACCCTTTGTCCGTATGCCAATTTTGCGGCTTCGTAGGGTATAACTTCCCCCTTGGAGACCCCGAAATTACTATCGATATACATCTACCACCCCCCGAGGATTCTGACAATAATGAAAGTTCCGACATTAACGACTTTAATAATGACACCAGTGAGCCAAGTGCTCAATAATCATTCGTTTTCGTGTTTGTATTCTTTCCTTGTTCCATTAAATTCATTAGTTAATTAAATCTGTAATTTAATAAAGTTCGTTATGTATTCGATTTGGTTTTTTTCAGATAATATACTAAGCGACACTAGAAATGCAACAAAGTCAATGATATACGCTCTATTAGTGTGACGTCAGCAAGGTACGTGACTGTACCTTTGAAGCTAAACAAATAAAAGTTTATTTCTTGAATCCTGGACGTGTAGGGAGATTGTTTCTAAGGAAATAGTTGCTATGAAAAATGTGTGTCGTTTCGTAATGGTTTTAACAATTGTAGTCAACATTTCTGTAATTTAATCTGCTCTAACCTCACTTTCTGTGTACGTCAAAAATATGTGTTCAGCATTGCCAAACGACAGGAGTGGATAGGTCGTACCAAAACAAAACAAAATAAAAATATTAACATTCACATAATGTGTATTTGGCTGAGAATATAAATAATTATTTGTTTACAAGTAAATATAAATATCTAGTAAAAAAAATCAAGTATCAATTTGGTACTCTAGTATCACAACTGGCAACACTGTATGTTTAGCTTCAGTACAGTCGCGTCTGTGACGTCACCTCTAATAGCCCGTATTGAGTTTTTTTCTTTTGTTTTGGACGTAATTTGGGAAAGAAATAACAAGTGTTCAAATATAACGTTTTATTTAATTAATCATAAATACAAGTTTATGTAGTGTCTAAACTACAATTGAAACTATAATACATAAAGTGAAATCAGACTTTTCATGATATAAAATACACAGCTATATGAACAGGGGAAATAGGGATTACCTTACTTAGAAAATTGAGCCAGTTTCCTGATTTATTTCCTAATACATCGTCATATTTACATAATGTAACTGTATTTGTAATTGGTCATGAATGGAGAAAATATGAATTTTTTTCAGATAATTTATTGAAGAAGGCACTGTTCGAACCCAGGCTCTGTCTATGAACATATAAAGTGGTATTCGGGTAGAAATGTATCACAAAGTGGCAGTGAACGAATACACGCAATAACCGAATTTGCCGCCTTTAAAAAAATCTTTGAATTATACAATACGTACAGACTTAAAAAATTACGTAAAAACAGTCATTTATATATAATTTTTGGCAGTGAAAATATGGTTTCATTCATTAACAACAAAAATGATGATTCAAATACAATCATCCTATTCCTTTGACTTCCAAAATAAATATATTGTACAAATATATTTATTTTTTATAATATGTACACTTATAAATAACTGTTATGAGATCACTGTATTAAGATGTAACATATAACTTATCGCCAATCTACAAAATTGAAAATATTATGTACACACTTATCTACATTTTACATTATCACTCGAATTTTACATTTAATAAGCAAGTATTAACATTAAGTTGTACATCCGTTACAAGTGGCAGTGGTAGCTGAAAGTTAGCACTTGAAATTAAATTTGCTACATTAGCCGATATTGCTCTGCAGTAGCACTAACGGTGGGATATAAAGTGAAGTTATCGTAAACTTCCGTCAACTCCTCCATTTTGTACTCCTCCAAACAGACAAATCCCTCCAAATTCGTGCTCTGTTTCCGCGCACAGTCCATACAATGGACCACATGTCGCTTCTCCTGCTCCCTTATGAACAAGATATTAAAAACTTCAATCTGCAAACACAATAATACAGTTTCCTGTAATCCCGCAATCAATCATCACCTCGCATTGCCCACAGTAGTGCGACGCCTCGTTCTTGCCTCGTCCGTGGAACTTGACCTCAACACCTTTGTGTTTCACAAACTCCAAAATCATAGAACACTGTCTCAATGTCCGCATTAAGCAATTCCTGCAAAAAATCACCAGTCAACCCACCACACGAAACGCCAAAATCGTATCAGTACTTAATCAACTGGAACAATTTCGGGTCGGAAACTTTAATGTTCCTCGACAAGTTCCACGACAAGTGCAACATTGGCACAATTGACTTGAAACTCTGCAATTTATTCCACTCGTATCGCTCGATCGCGAGTTGGTATTGTCGCGCTGTCAGGGGGCCCACATTCCACGCAATATTGTTGCACCAACCAACGGCCTGCACCCAATGAACACAACCGGCGTTCACCCAAACCAAATCCCCAGGACGTTGCAAAAACCGATAAACTGGAATATTCGCATTGTACAAGTCCTCAAGGACGGGCCACCATGACCCATGAAGGTAATTTATCTGGTTCTTCTCACAGAGGGCGCAAATCGCACCCCAATACGCGTCTGGGACGGCAAACCACTCGCAATCCCCCGGACCGATGTTAATGTTAATCGAACAGAAGTTGTTGTTTTCTTGGTGGCCGGGAGTACGACTACCAGGCACCTAACAAAACGAAATTATTATCAAAGTTTTGACAATTACCAACACTACCTTCATGTACAACTGAACTGTGTTCATGCCGAGGATCACGTGTCCCACGTGCGACAACATATTCCCAGCCGAGACAACACGAGCGAAAGCCGGAAGTTTCATCAACTCCTGCAGTTGGGCCTTCCATTTCTTCTCATCAGACAAGTCGACGTTTGTCCCAAACCTGGAAAAAGTACCAGAAATGAGGAAGTGTCCAAATTTTTTAAACCAACTAACGGAATCCTGCAAGAAATTTAATATCTTTAAGAATAACAAAGATATTTTTGGGATGATCTCTAACCGCGGCCTGAGACACATCCACAGCCTACGTTCCTCGTGGGTCTAGTTTTAGCCTCAGTCCTCGCGTCGTTAACACCTATCAAATCGAAAAAAAGTGTATAGTATATTACAAAAATCAATATCTACTCTTACTAGGGGAAAATGTTTCTAAAAAAATGCATTTTTGTCGCAAACCAGACATTTTTATATGCGAAGGCAATTAAGTTTTTTTACCCTGTTTGAAGTAAATAAAAAGTTAATGTCTGTTTTTAACAAAATAAAATTTATTTTGTTTTAATTCTTTTTTTTTCTAAATTGCCTTCACATCACATCAAATTATAATTAATTAAGTAAAGGTAAAAACTAACCACCACCCAAATAGACAATTTAAAAAATGGACAAAATGTTCTAATGGAAAACGTAATTTAAATAAATAGCAACTTAAAAAAACAGCTTTCACATAAAAAATGTAGTCATTTAAAAAAACAATTATTCAATTAATTAATTAATTAATTAAGAAATAAAACTTACAAAGCAGAGAAAAAATATTACAGGGTGTTTTGTAAATAGATGAAAAACGGAAAATGCCAAGTAACATGAAAAAAATTCTATCTATAAAAATTTCGAAGTTATGAGAGTTTAAATTTTGCACTTTGACTATTTCTGTTGTAAAAATAATTTTCCAAGTTTTTTTGATACAGGGTATTAGAAAAGGAAACAAGAAAGATGTATCTTAAATTGTAACTCTGTTTAATGTTATTTGTGGATTTTACTGGCCAAGTTTTTGTATGAAAAAAACATACAGGATGTTCCATTTTTATTGTTACAAATTAAAACAGGTGATAATATTCAATTTTAAGATAAAAATTTTCTATGAACATGTAGCGAAAAATATTACACAAGGGGGTTACATTTTTTTACAATATTTCAGAAAACATTGTAGATAAAATTACAAAATTTGGTACAACTAATAATTTTTATACACCAAAGATAAAAAGGAGCGTCCTAAGGAGGGGGGTTTAGGGTAAAAAGTAGCTGTTGGTTCTTGCCACTTTTAGCTACAAAATTCTAAATTCTATAGTTTTTCACAAAAAAGAGGTTTCTTGCGTTTTTTTTTTTCAATACAACTTATCGTTTTTGAGTAAAATTAGTTTACAATTTGTCTTACAGACCATAAAGAGGATAAAAATAAATTCGTTTTATCGTTTAAGACGATGGTGATTAAAAATTTCGACAACTGGTCTTTGAATTCGTTCAGCTCTTACCAACTTTTGTAATTTTATCTATTCTGCAATAGTGAGAAAACCCCATTAAAAATATTTTTTGTATGCAACTGTCAAAACAACGTCACTTTTTTTGCTTGATTTTGAGTCGTGAAATAGCAACGTAAAAAAGACTTTTTTTTTACCGGCCAACAAAAACTTTATTTAGGGGTCATGATCTTGAATGAAATTAGCTTTATTAGATAATTCGAACGTTATTTATTAATATGTGATTACAAACATTGTTAATTATACATATAACAATACTGAACAAAAGATTCTTAATTATTAAAATAAAAATTGAATGCAGTAGCATTAGTAGAGGCGCAATTTGTTTCATTTAAAATTTTAAATGATGTTGACAAGCTTGTTGTAGCAAGAGTCTTTTTTTCTTTATGAAAATTTAATATTTTATTATATGTTTTATTTTTTCGATCGAAACTTTAATTTTGGTAATTTTTTACAGTTCCACACAAAATTTTGTATGCCACATGGCCGTGAACTATCTTTTTTTTTATTCGAATGATTATTTGGCTCGGCCTTCGCCTCGCCAAATAATATTCATTCTCATAAAAAAAGTCCTAGTTCACGGCCTTGTAACTCGCTTAGATAACATTTTTTGTTCATAGGAAACTTTTGTTTTAAAATTGAATATTCTATCACATGTTTAAATTTGTAACAATAAAAACAAAACACCCTGTATCAGTATCATTAAATAGACATAAAACATGTCAAATAAATGTCAAAATTTTTTGACATATAGAATTTTGTAAACATTTTTTCCATGTTCCTAGTTTCTTATCTTACTTGGCATTTTCCTTTTTTGGTTTATTTACAAAACAAGAGAAAAATTAACTTTTCTCTAATGAATCGGAATAATAAGTTATTTAATCAACAAAAATGTTTTTTTTCTCACTGCATATTTCCAATTTGATCAAAAACAAAACAAAAATCTCGTAATTTTCTTGCATTGCTTTGTTTTGCATTTTGCATTATAGAACACAAATTACTCAAACAGATACAAAATCACGAAAAAAGTCAACAGTATTTATAAAAAACGAAGATTTTGGGCGTGGACAAAAGTTGTTGAAACCTGGTTTAAGTCACAAGTCGTGAAATATTCTATTTGTTACCTTCTCCCAATGATTAATAAAAAAATTTAGTAAAGCGCACAAAAATGAATTTTTTACTTACTTCAACATTTTGGGCTGATTGCAGCCCTTCGTGTTGGCCGAGGGCGGTATATTGCAAAGCCGCCTCCTCTTGGGAAAATTCACCGAGTCCTTTGAATCCGAGTCGGACAAGCCACTAGTGGCCTTATCTCTCTCTTCCTGCAATTACTCCCTTATTTTTAAACACAAATTACCTATCTGATTTTACCTTTAAACTTTCTTTAAAACTGGAGGCTTGGTACTGCGCATATCTTGCAATGGTCGTATGTGACCTATGCGAGATACACGCCCAGACCTTTTTCCCAGACTGGGGGTCCCAGTTTTCGTCCGATGGTTGTTGTATTTGTGTCCTAACTTCGACACTGTGGTCAGGATTAGCCTCAACTAAAGTTTTAGTTGAAAATAACCCCAAATCAAGCTTCAGCGCTGAAGCTAATCCTCTTACTACAGCTATAGGGTGTTTGAGACAAAACTCTTGTAATTGGGGACTAAATGCGTGTTTTTTGTTATCTAAGTAGACCGAAGGCGTGGGCGGAAGTAACTGTTGATGGTTTAGTTTTATTGCTGGGGGATCGGGGGGTGAAGGGGGAGGCGCTCGATCTGATATTAACGAGTTACTTATTTCACCCTTGATGCCTTCACCTCTAAACCGGGGAAAATTTCAATAAAAAAAAAAAATAGGGGTTAATAGTCCAGTCAGTAGGGGCCAAAAAAGGCCTTTGCCCTACAAAAGGTGGGGTTGTAGTAATTTTTTAATATGTTGTTAAGATTTAAGCCTTGAGAAAAATCCAAGTTTTCGATTTTGGGGCAGGACCGCTAGAGCCGCCATCTTGGATGAAAGGTATGAAAAATCGATTTTTCCAAAATAACTCCGCAGCGGTTGATTTTACGACAAAAGTGTTCAGATTTGTTAAAGAAAGATGAACATTTTTCCCAGAAAAATAGCAAAAAATCTCGTAAGAACAAATTACACTTGTTTTTAATGTTTTTATACAGCCGATATCTATTTCAAATGACACTGATTTTTCTTGTTACATACAGAGTGTGCCAGAACTTGAGCCCCATAAAAAAAATGCCCTATAAGGTAAGATACCAGGAACATGGAAAAAATGTTAAAAACATTTTATCTATAAAATTTTCGAAGTTATGAGAGTTTAAATTTTCTATTTATTTCTGTTGGAAAAATAATTTTCCAAGTTTTTTTGCTATAGGCTATTGAAAGAGGAAACAAGGAAGCTGTATCCTAAATTGTAACTCTGTTCAATGTTATTTGTGGCTTTTATTGACAATTTTTTTCTACCTTTACTAAATAATTGTAAAAAAACATATACAAGATCATCAGTATCATGAAATTGACATAAAAAAATGTCAAATGTCAAAAAATAAATGTCAAAATTTTTTGACAGATAAAATTTTTTAAACATTTTTTTCCTGTTCCTGGTATCTTCTCTTACTTGAAATTTTACTCTGGGGCACCCTGTATAGGGTTATTCATAAATATGACCTATAAAATGGTGTTAATTTTAATAACTCGTGTCAATATCTCTACTGATAAGAATTATTCAGCCCTCGAAACGTGGGTATGGAAATTTGTTTTTTTTTCTGGGAAGTCTGGAAACGCTTAATATTTTTTGGCGAATTTTCTTGACAAAAAAATTATAGGTGTACAATGGCTATAAAATTGCTATTCCAAAAAAAAAAAAATTGAATATCAATTATTGTTTATACTTACGAGATAAACATACTAACAATTTTTTTTAATGGAAATCTAGCACAATTTTTTTCTAGACAACGAGCTTGTTACAAGAATTTTTTTGTAAACTCAACACTTTTTGTTAAAAAAATGTCTGATTTAAGTACAAGTATTTTTTTTTTTTAATAAACTACTCGTTTTTTTTTTTATAAATTGATGAATGTTTAAAGGTTGTAAAGAAGCGATGCCGAGATATTTTTTATTTTAATTAATTGTTTAAACGTACCACCCCTTGGCCGGTAGAAGAAAGTTTTGACAACAGATAAAGTTTATAATTTTTTTAACATAAATTGTAACATTTTTAATAAATATTTTTGTACATTTATAAAATGCATATCTTTGTAAAACAATAAATAAAAAACCGTTTTATTTAAGAAAAAAATATTAATAGTATGGTAATCTTTTAAACAATTTTTTTCTTTAACATATTTTGTAATCGGATCTTTTTTCTTAAACTGTCTAATTTTTAACTTGAACTGAGAAAGTGATTTGAGGAAAATATGCACAAATATGCAATATTTCCTAAAATATGCACGACGTTGCCAAAATATGCAAAATATGCATTTTTTAATTGGCCTATTTTAATTAAAAAACATCAGATATGCATAGAAAACTTATAATTTCGTTGATATATCTCTTAATAACAAATATGCACGAAAAATCCGTAAAATATGCGCATATAAATGCACGTATTTTAACAAAAATATCACGAAATATTAAGAAATATGCTCGAATATATGCCAAATATGCATCGTTATGCAAAACTTTTAACAATAAAAAATCAAAGTTGAAATAATTTTTTATCCTCGAGTACACTGAAGTTTCTATTTTCAGATTACATCACTTTAAACAAATTTGCTAAAATTCATTTGCATGCAACTACTTATCCACATAGAAGGATTTATTCGTTTTATACCAGGTGAATAAAAAGTATGGAACCAAACATTTTTTGTTTAAACTATTTATTTTTTTAAAAACTAATTGATGAATTAAATGTTTTATCAAGAATTAAATTTTTCGATTTTTGTTTTGTTTTTGAGTTATACAAAAATTTTAATTTTTTTAAATGGCAACCCACTAAAAAATGTTTTGTATACTCTCCCAAAAACAACTGTGTTAGAGACTATCTACTTTTTATTAATTTTAAAAAAATTACGTAAATTACAATTTTGTCAAAAAAATCGCATAACTGAAAGCAAAACAAAATTTCGTTTTGAAAATACGAACAGATTTTTTATATTACTTTATTTTATATCAATTGTTATTTTCCAGAGGCAAATAAATAAAAAAAAACCGTTTGGTTTTTAACTACATATTCACCCTGTATAAAACGAATTTAAAAAGAAAACACTCAGCAGGGTACTAATTTTTTGAGTTTGGCTTACGAATTACTGGTTGTTTTCTCTTTAACATATTTTTTAATCGGATAATTTTTCTTAAACTGGCCAATTTTTAAAATGAACTGACTTGAAGAAAATATGCACATAAATATGCATTATTTCCTAAAATATGCACAAAGTTGCCAATTTTGATTAGCTTATTTTAATCAAAAAACATTAGTTTTTTTTGTTGATATACCTCTTAATAACAAATATGCATTTTGCATATAATCCGAGCCTTATTTATGAATAATCCTATATGTAACAAGAAAAATCAGTGTAAAATAGATATCGCTGTATAATTTTTGTGGTGCGGAAAAAACATTAAAAACAAGTGTAATTTGTTCTTACAAAATTCTTTCGTCGAAAATGGGGAGTTTTACTATTATTTGGGAAAAATGTTCATATTTCCGCCGCTGTAACTCGATACAAAAAAAAATGTTAATACAAAAAATGTGAGAAATTTTGTCTTCTTTAACTTTTACCGTAGAATCAACCACTGCGGAGTTATTTTGGAAAAACCTATTTTTCGTACCTTTCATCCAAGATGGCGGCTCGAGCGGTCCTCCCCCAAGGTCGAAAACTTGGATTATTTGTCAAATTTAACAACATATTAAAAAATTTACGACTACCCCACCTTTTGTGGGGCAAAACTCCCTACTGACTGGACTATAAATCGAACTCACTTGCACAGTCTTAGGATTGTTTTCGCGTCCATGTCGATTGTGTATTCGATTTCCGGTCGTTTTTCAACAGAATGCAAAGAATCCACTTCCCAAGGAGGTTCCGATTTGATAGTTAGGATACTATCCTGTGGTGGCGATTTGATCCGTCGTTTCGTATCGATTTCCGGTTTCGATGAATCTAAATTTGATGGAGAAAAGGGTCCGGATGATAAAATATTTTCTAAAATGAAACACTGAACTAGTCGACTACACCTTTGAATTGAAAATGACGCGATTTGAAATCAAAGCCGAGTGATAATCGTGCTATTTTAAACAATCATACACAAGAATTAAATATCGCGTTTCATGGAAAATATGAGTTAAATTTTGACTCACCATTTTGTTCCTGTTCCTCTTTGATGTCAATATCATCGGAGCCAAAGTGTTTGAGGAGGTTTTCGGCCAACGTCGTTGCTAGATCCTTCTGGGAGAGGAAGTCTTTTAATTCCTCCTCGCTGACATCCATGTCAGCTGAATGTTGTCCCGAAACGGGCATTGTGATATCTCTCGCACAACTCGGGATGACATTTGGTGTTGGTTGGACTAGTTTTTCCCCATTGGAGGAGGGCGAGAGATTTTTTGGAGGATTCAACGTGGGAGGATCCCCTTGGAAGTTACCGTTGTAGGCAGGCGGCGTGGATCCCTGTCGTGGGGGCTGGGCTTGTCTTTGGTGTCTCAACTGTTGTTGGTGTTGTTGCATCAACCGGTGTTGATGTTGCAGTTGCAGTCTCATATTCTACGGAAAAAATTGCCAATTTTCGGCGTTGTGGTCATTTTGTGTGACTCACTTCTTGGGCAGGCGTTAGATTGTTAATGTTTTGTTGAAAATAATTCAACATTTGGAGTTGTTGTTGAGTGAGAGTGAAGGGGTGAGTTTGAGGTTGAGGTGTGGGTTTTTGTTCGACTACTTCGGTTTTGAATTGTTTTACGGAGCCGCCGCCCGGGGACGGGTAAGGGGGTGGCGGGCCTTGTGGGGTCGAACCTTGACTGTAGGGTTTTTGATACGACTGAGTGGTGGTTTTCGATTGCTGCGAACTGTTTTGTTGTTGTTGCCTTGATGACATTTCAGCCGATATCGGGAGATTCCACGCTTCTTCTATGGAGAGCAATTGTCGACGCCTACAAGGTTATTTTCCTACATAAGGGACAATTCTCGCAATTTTCTTTTTTTCTTTTTACATGGTCAGCAAAACGACATTCACCAGTTGTGATACTAATTCATTTAAAAAAAAATTCAAAATAACTAACAACAGAGCATTTGTCAACTGCTCAAACAACGCGAAATTTTATCTTCATCGATATTACTACATTTTTACATAATTTATAAAAATTCACACCTTATCTTATCATCAAAAAATACTATCACTACTAACAATAACTCATATTAGTTTCTCATAGTAGTTCATTTGATTCAAAGTCCTGGGAAATTTTGACAGCCGACACGTGTTTCGTCAATCAAGGTGACCCCTCAATTTTTTTAACATGTTTTTCGATACATCTGATTTATCGTTTTCAAATATTTATTATTAGGTTATTTCTTCATCTAGAAAAATTCCTTTAAAATATAAAAGAGAAAAAAGCTTTTTCATAACAATTTAATGGCGAATATCGTAATAAATAAGAGAAAAGTTCATACTTGATCTTGTCATCGAAAACTATCTTATTGTAGTTAATTGGATTCAAATTTCTGCGAAACACGTGTTTCGACATAAAAGATGACACCATCAGGGTAATGATAGATGTTGGAAATTTATTTTTTTCGAGGTCTTATTAATGTTTCATTTTCTGTATATATTTTTTTTCCCGGCAGCTTCGTTCCAATAGCTTTTTTGTATTATGCATTTTTTTAACCACAATGGAAACAGTTTAGTTGTAAATGCTGCAATATTTTGATAGAAAGAGTTTACTTTTTAAATATCTTTTCTCTAAGCTTTATTTATTTTTATTCTCGATTCATTCTAGGAGAAAAACATATTTTTTTATTGATAAACTAACTACTAATTTTAACTGTTAATAAAAAAATTAAAATCATACAGAAAAAGCGATTATACAGGGTGTGACAGAAGCCCCAGAGAAAGGTACGGTACCAGGAACATAGAAAACTGTTGAAAAAATTTTGTCTATAAAAAGTTATGAGAGTTTAAATTTTGTACTTTGACTATTTACTTTTGTTGGAAAAGCAATTTTCCAAGTTTTTATGTTACAGGCTATTAAAAGAGAAACAAGGAAGCTTTATCCTAAATTTAATGTTATTTGTGGCTTTTATTGGCAAAATTTTCGTACTTTTATTAAATAATTATAAAAAACATATATAAGATCATCAGTATCATTAAATAGACAAAAAGAATGTCAAATATCAAAAAATAAATGTCAAATTTTTTTGACAGTTACAATTTTGTAAACACTTTTTCCATGTTCCTGGTATCTTATCTTACTTAAAATTTTTCTCTGGGGCGCGAGTTCTGACACATCCTGTATACGAACAATGACTACTATCATTACTCATCTCGTCTTATTTCTATTAATGCTATAATTTACCAATTTATTTGTATCTTTGGTCCGAAATAAATACTGTTTACAAAAATTTGCCTTATTTTTTTTTGTAAACTTGTTATTTTTTACGAAATAATTATAAATTAACATTAAAGTTACTATACAAATATCATTTATTGTGAATAAAACTGAAATCTTTACTGTTAACATTTTTTTTCATATCATATAACTTTTTTATTTCGGCTTTTAATAATGCTATCGAAAAGGCTTTACTAAAATTCATTCAAAAACCCTGGATTCCGAAGTTTTACGATTTTTATGTCTTACGGCGTAATTTATCGAAAATTTGGCAGCCGACACGTGTTTCACCAACCAAGATAACACCATCAGGAGGGACAATGGTAGAGTTGAATTTATTTGATATTTTTTTTAAATAATATAGGTTCCAATGTAGTGGCAACATTCAAGGTCAGATATTTCCCTATTGTCATGTTTTATAGTTATATCAACTAAACCTACATAATATATTTTTTTTGGAAGTGCTTTATTTTTTACTTCAAGTTTTTTCTTTTTTTAAACGCTTCAGGCGTCACATATACCGACAGAACAATTTGTGATAGATATTATTTGAAGCTTTTCTGATTATTTTATAAACATATTTTCAGTTTTTTTTTTGTTTTTCCAATTATTTCAAGTTTTATCTCTTAAGTTTTTTTTTCACTTCAATCCCTCTCGTCTTTGCCCCCCTTCGTTATTCTCCAGAAAAATACAAAATTACGAGCAAAAACTTTATTTCTAAAATTAAAATTGCCAACATAACAGAACTAGCAATATAAAGAGTAAATCTGGAGACAATAAAAGTTCGTCCGCCTGCGGAAGCAGCTCAACTTGTCCAATGTAATTAACAAAGGCAGTTAACCCGGCAATAACGGAAGAATAATGTGTATGCGAATCCGTTAAACTAAACAGGACGTTTGACCTATGAGAAATAATAAAGTTTAAATCCATGAAACGAATTTTTTATTCCCCCAGTCAATTTCATTTCGCGACCCGGGAAATAATGTAATCGCTTTATGCAGCTCGATTTTCCCAAATCATCTATCTTTCTCAACATAGGACCAGTTCCACCAATCTCGATAATTTAGCGCATGATCAGTGTCGGTCAGAAAGACTTTGCAAGCGAGAAAACCTCTCGTAATCGCTAATCAAAAAGAATTTAATTTTTAAAAAAAAAACTTACTGGCTCGTCGCGCTAGGCATTGGTGCGTTTGCTAAATTCGACTGAAGAAAGTTGATTCTTTGCGACAAATGTGGGTTCATTCCCACCGTCGAAAACCGTGGTAGTTTCGAGGGAAGAAAAGTATCCTCGGTTGAATTCCTATTCGATAATCCTCGATTTGAATTCAAATAGCAAGCGTAAGCGTCCCGAGCTTGTCCACAGCTTTCATACAAAATTCCCAAATTAGCCCAAGCAGCTGAATGGCATTTATCTAATTGTACTGCACATATGTAGGCTTGCAATGCGTCCATAGGCTGACTCTGCTGCTGATAAAGCACTCTGAAAATAAAATTAAAAAAAAAACAAAAATGCCACACCAGACTTTGCATTTATCTACCCTATGGAGCACCAAGTATCGGCGTTGCCTTCCGATTTTTCCACCGAGTTTCGATAAGCGATAAAAGCATCGTGGACTTTTCCTATACTAGCGTAGCATCGGCCAAGAAGATAGAGAGTTTGACCGGAAAATTGGTCAGCCTCATGTGCTCGTTGCAAACAATGGATTGCTAAAGGTATCCTTTGGTTTTTATCGCCCAAAGAATCATGACAGTGATACAACCAACCTGAAGCCTTGCATTTGAAAATTATTCAAACCAACACATTTTTTTACCTAATTGGCGAAAAATGTCAGCGCGAAGAGTCTGAGTAATTGTTTTGTCACGCAGGAGTAACTCATATCGGTCCTTCGCTCCCTTTACTTTCCCTTGCACTTCAAATAAATGAGCAATATGAAATTTTACTGAAACAAAAACACACATTTTTCAAAAACAATCAAACCGCAATTATCGAATTTATTTCGCTTTTAGTCACTAATAACTAGATTTGTTTTAAGACTGTCACCAAACTATTTCAAAACGATTTATAAATTTAGTAACCAATTATTAAAAGTTATTTCAAAATAATTATCCGTGAACGGGGCGACAAATCAAATGCACTAAATTTTTTTCGAAAAATCCAAAAACTTTGAACTAATTAAATTTTTTCTAATTTAAATTAATTTAAAATAATTTAACTTCAAAAAATCATCTTATTAACTATTATGCTGATTTTCTTCAAATAAAGACCATTCTAAAGCGATGAACTTGTCCTTTAGAATGGAAATTTAACAGTGTTCGAAGAAGTTCGAAGTAAATCGAAATAATCTAAGAAAAAAACCTACGAGTATTTTTTTTTTATTAGCTAAAATCCAAATTTTTAAAAGAATATGCCAAGTAATCAAACATATAATCTTACTTAAAATTGCATTTTTATAAAAGAATTTGTTTTAAAACTTTGCGTTTGCTTAAAAATAGTCACTTTCACCTTCTTTGTTTTAATTAGCATAAACAAAAACTGTTTGAATTAAAAAAAAGCATAAATTTGAGGCTTAATTTTGCTTTTTTTTTCACCTTGTTTTGACAAAAACTTTTGGATTTTTTCAATTTGGAGTTTCACAGTAAAAAAACATTTAAATCTATCGAAATRAACAAAAATTACACACGTCAGAACTAATTTTCATTTTTTCTTCTTTGTTTTGACAAAATCTTTGGAATTTTATGTTTCTCAGTGAAACACGCTGTAAATTCATTAAAGTAAGAGAAAATAATGAATTTCAGATTTGCTTCAATTTTTTTGTTGTTTTGACAAAAAACGCGCTAAAAAACATGAAAAAACAACATATTTTAAGCTTAATTTTGCAATTTTTATTCTTTGTTTTGCAATGAGTGTAAAGTTTTGTTTTCTTTGCTTTCCTGGAGGTTAATCGATCTGTTTTGACAAAATATTTTGAATTTTTGGCTTAAAAAATTGCTCAATAATGTCTGAAATAGCAAAATTCTAAATTAGATCGAGGAATTTCTGTTCTATTTAAGCAAAATATTTTGAAACAAGTGAGTTTCTGTTTTAAAAACGTGGTGATTCAGTCCTAAAACCATTATCTAAMCAATTATTAAAAGTTATTTCAAAATAATTATCCGTAAAATGTAATTATACAGGGCGACAAATCAAATTTTTTTTTCGAAAAGTCCAAAAACTTTGAACTAATTTTTTTTTTTCTAATTTATAATTTAAAATGATTTGACTTCAAAAAAACATTACTCAATAACTATTATGCCGATTTTCTTTAAATAAAGACCATTCTAAAGCGATGAACTTGTCCTTTAGAATAATATGCAATTTGAAATTTAATATTTGCGAACTTCGAAGTAAATCGAAATAAAATTTAAAAGAATATTCCAAGTGGTTTCCTAATCATATCGGAGAAATGCATGTTAATCTTACTTAAAATTGCATTTTTATATATAAGTATTTGTTTTAAGACTTTGTTTTTGCTTAAAAATGGTCACTGTCACCTTCTTTGTTCTAATAACAAAAACTATTTGAATTAAAAAAAAGCATAAATAACACATTTGAGGCTTAATTTTGCATTTCCTTTACTTTGTTTTGACAAAAATTTTAAGATTTTTTCAATTTGGAGTTCCACAGTAAAAACATTTTAAATCTATCGAAATCAACAAAAATTAATTTTCATTTTTTCTTCTTTGTTTTTGACAATATCTTTGGAATTTTGTGTGTCTCAGCGAAACACGCTGTAAATTCATTGAAGAAGAAATAATAACGAATTTCAGATTTCCTTTTTTTTCTTGTTTTGACAAAAAACGCACTAAAAACATTAAAAAATAACATAATTCAAAATATTTTGAAATAAGCGAGTTTCTGTTTTGATTCAGTCCTAAAACGATCATTTTTGGTCTGTTTTCGGCGAAATTTCTTAAATTAAGTGCGTTTTTAGTTCAAAACCCTGAAAATAAGTAAGTTTTTGGGCCTATTTATACAAGATCTTTTAAAATAATTATTTAGTTCAAAGTTTTTGGACTTTTTGAAAAAAAAATTGTGCTGAGACGAACAAAATAGAAAATAAGTCAAGTTGTCACGACATGCCCTTTTTTTGTCGCCCTGTGTTACGTATAATACTATATTGTCTATATAAAATACAATTTAAAACACACATATTTGGTGACAAATCTGCCACTTTGTGTACATAGTTATTATTCAATTAGATTAGTTACAACACTTATGTTAATCTGAAAAAAAAATATTTCTGGTGGTTTTATTTCAGTTGTTTGAAACAACCATAAATTATTTTTGAGTTTCGATTGAATCAAATTATTCATTTTATGGCCGAATCAAGTCTAGACAGACTATTTTTAGTACAGGGGACATTTAAATTACCATCAAAAACTATGTCAAATTTTAAATTAAAATAATTTAACATGAAGCACAGACAACGTTTCAAATTTACCTCTTTTTTGTTCAAATCCAAAAAATACACCTAAGTACCATTACTTTAGTTATAATTAATTAAAAATAACAATTAGGGTTAGTTGGTTAGTTATTCAGCGTTTACACACCCGCTTAAACCCAACACCTGTATTATGTAAAAATAAATTCAAATTAGGGCCACCGAAGCACCTGTGTGCATGAAATTATTTCCTTTATGCATAAAAAAATAGACTGTCGATATTAATCACGTGTAAACCCCAGCATTCCTCTTAAATCACGAGAGAATGAATAATTATCCACTCGGTTAAACAATGACAAGGTATTTGAGTGTATATTTTAGCGAAAATTGACTAATGAGTTTTGATTTCCGGTGCAGTTTTGTTAAAAACCGGTTAAATTTTGCACAGTATTTTGACCGTGAAGAGGTTTAAATTTCGTGCCACGTTGCGGAATATTTTGCTGTTGGTAAAAGTATACAAGGAACTATGTCAAGGCTAAATCTAAGACTATGCGTTTGCTATTGTCCCAGGTCAGTTTTGCAATTGCTTAAAACTGGGATTTGTACGATATTTAACCAACACTTAAGAAATAATTTCAAAGTTTACACAAGAACAATGGGGAAAAAAGAAAAAAACGCGCAAAGACTTAAGTTAAATACACGCAGTAAACACACTCAGCAAACTGACTAAATATTATTATTACCCAAATTATAATAATAAAAATTCGAAAATGTCTGACGTCGGTGGTATCGACTTTGTATCAAGTTGATGACCTAGTTTAGATCGTCATTTTTTCGCAAGGTTATCGTGCTCATACTATTATTAGAATGTTTACCGAAAAGATAATAAATGGTGAGTACTAGAATCGTCATCATTCATTTTTTTTAACGTGCGTAGAAGCCACAAGATTTTTCAAATTAAATTTGAATTTAATCATAATTTGTGAATGCACGATCATTGTTAGCACATATGTGAGACACAATTTCCCTAAATGCTGATTTCTGATAGGCACGCAAGCAATTTAAATCAAAATCACAGCTGACTCCTTTTAATTATCATACAGCCTTGACGACTTCATTTTATCTGATAATATAACCCTAATATAACGCATGAGTAAATAAATTTGTGACCCAGTTGGGTTAGTATTAATAAAAAATGTCAATTTTGTTGGGAAAAATATCGACAATCAATGTAAATTTAAATAGGTAAGGAAAATAGCGCAGGTGTTTATTATTGGTAGTTGAATACCTACCACCCTGATCTCACTATAGCAGGAAAAAAAAATTAAAAGTGAGATAAATGAATTTCTGAAAACACTAAACTGGTCATCCTACACGCAAATCAGATAAAAACGTTAATAAACGTGAATTTTGAATCTCAACAAAGTTCTGTGAATTCTTGCAAGACAATACATGCGACATGCATGAAAATCATTCCAGATTATCAGTAATTAACGGCACATTTGTGCGTGTGGAATGATTTTTAAAATTTTGCACCGTTATTTCCGCGAAACTGATTTGTCGATTGCAAAAAGACATTTTAATACTCACTGATACTTTTTGGTGTCGTACACGGACTGTTATCGACTAGAGCTAATTGTAAATGTTTAAGGGCAGATTCGTACTCTTGTGTTGCTTTAAACATCAACCCAAGACGTAAATGGACTTCGTTAGCTCTTTGGAAACTTGGAGACACATAGAGGAGTTGTTGAAACGCTTTGACTGCCCTGCAACAAAAAAAATGCAACTTTAGAAGATGACCTTAGATTTATTGCCCTCAATGAAGGTAAATTCAAGTACGGTTATGAAATTTTCGCAAGAGATAATTAGTATTCATGTGGTTTATTTATGGATTAATTTCCTCAACACGCCCTTGAACCCAACTCGAACGTGAGGTGGAACAGAATTGCAATTTTATGTGCTTGGATGTAATCCAAATATTCACAAAATTTAGCCCCAGACGATGGACAAAAAAAATTTGTTTTGACTCATTTTGAAATTTGAAAATGCTACAAACAGATAGCAATAGTATGTAAGTATGCAAATGAAGACCTTATTGGTGTTGTTTGTCTCGTTCTGAATCAATGACCCATTGAAAATGGAATTTTTTCACCATGAATAGTAAAAGTCGACACAGATCTATCAAACTGTCAACGAACAATAATTTATAAATTTCTCAATCGGTAAAATGATAATTATTAACGTACAAACAAAGAAGTACATAACTTGTAAGTACGGAAGAATTATTAGATAACGGTTTTCTTTAGCGAAGTTATGCCGTAAAATTTTATTTGCTGTTGGGCACCGATTTTATGGAGAGTTGCAAAACAAACACTGATTTTGAGTTTTTCAATTCCCGTTACTAAACATTGTCCAATATAATTAGCTGACTCGAGGAAAAGTTAAAACTAGTTTAATTGTGACATATAATTTTGCTAATTACTGCAGTTAGGTCGAGTAATGAAGCAATTTATTAATGCCAAGTTAGAGAAATTAAAATTACCGAGCTGCATAAAAAATTTTGACCAGTGTTCAGTAAAACCTTGGTTCATGGTCACGGCTATCTTGACTGGTAAAGTAACTGTATTTGTTGTTTATTTCAACGTCAACAATGCACAGCATACATTATCGAAGTGCTTTAATGGAAAATGTTATTATTTTTGAATTATTGACTCGTGAAATTCTAAATGAGACAACCTGTATTTGTTTGAAATAACTTTCTAATCTTAATGACACCCTTTGGTTTTAAATCGACTTATTTTACGACAAGTCATATTATAACTTCACATTAATCAATCGAAAACTATAACTCCGAGTGCCTCACCTTAGAACTTTCAACGCATTTTTCCTTTTCAAGGTCTAGTTTTTTAAAACAAGAAAACGGCCCAAATGTTTGGTTATTTTGGTAAAACATTTTATATTAAAACTGAAATTCTGGGACACGTCTTTGCCAGGATAATTTATTAAGTGTAAACAATATTTTTATGGATAAAACGTGTCCAAATCTCATCAAAAATCGAAATACAAAGTGTGTCAGAACTCGCGCCCCAGAGAAAAATTTCAAGTAAGATAAGATACCAGGAACATAGAAAAAAAATTCTCCATCAAAAAATTTTGACATTAGTTATTTTTTATGATACTGATGATCTAGTATGTGTTTTTTTGACAATAAAAGCCAGAAATAACATTAAACAGAGTTACAATTTAGGATACAGATCCTTGTTTTCTCTTCTAACAAAAAAAAACTTGAAAAATTATTTTTTCAACAGAAATAAATACAGTCAAGTGTAATATTTAAACTCTCATAATTAATAATAAAATAAAAATAATAAAAAGTAATTTATAGATCGATTTACAGAAAGTGAATAAATATGAATTCAGGATAAACTAATTCAATCAATGGCGAAGTAAAATTTAATTACAACTAAACTTGCCTTGGAACTACTGTTTTAATATTTATTTGCAGATATTTTTCCCATTTTACTAGATTTGATATTCGAAAATATCAGTAAATCCTAATATTTATTGATGATAAGACCGTTTTATGTCTACTCTTGCTATTAAAGATTAATTTTTGTAGGCAAAAAAATACTTTCTCTTTAAAATTCCATTGAAAAAAACAAAAATAAGTACGATTTACAGAAAGCCAATTAAATTAATTCCAATTAAGTTGTAATTTACATTGCATTATCAAACGTCTTAATGGCAAATTAAAATTATATGTTCTGTAAACAGGCCCTAAAATTTCGGTTCTAATTTTTGCAGAGATTTCTTTTCTTGAATTTATTAAATTGGGAAATATCAATAAATCCTAATATTGATAATAATTTTAAGTTGGGAATCAACCTGAATCAAAGTATTTCAACTAAATACTATCTTGAATAAGAGTTTTCTTCTAAAATAAAGCAATTTGAGCTATTTTCAATTCAATTTTTCTCGATGTTAATACAGAATTAATGTATTTTATAAAAATAATTGCTTCAATCCGAATTTTAGGCTGAAATAAAGTAATTTGTGATATTCTCAAGCGGTTTGGCTTTATTTTAAGCAGGAAATTAAACTGAATCAAAATATTTCAACACAAATAATGTTTTGAATAAAAGTTTTCTTCCAAAATAAAACAATTTGAGCTATTTTAAATCCAATTTTGCTCGATTTTAATACAGAATTCAAAGTTAATGTTTTTTATTAAAATAATGGTTATTAAAGCTCTAAATCTATTTTTTTCTATTTAACATTAAAAATAAATAAAAAAAGGCTCCTACACTTTATTTTTTTCTTAATTTTATTACATTATGTAATTTTTATCCCTTTCTTGTTTTAATATTTCAAAGTTTTTTTAATAAGTTTTTTGTCTGTTTTGGTCTAAATTTCAAAACTTATCTAATTAAGAAAAATATTAGAATTATGTCTACAACAAAATTAATTTTGATTGTAGTGTCACTGAACGCCATCTTTTATAAATTAATTTGTTTTGTTACATTATAAAATTATTATTATTTGTTTCAATGTTTTAATGCTTTTTTTTCACTTATTTTGTTATATATATTTTTAGCTATATTTGAAAACTTCTATAATTGTATCAGAATTAGAGAAGACTTACAAATACGTTTACATATTTACAACAAAATAAATTCTGATTTTAGTGCCACTGAAAGCAAACTTTGTATTTTTGTTTAATTACCAAATTTTTATCCCTTGTTTATTTTAATGTTTCTTCAATGTTTCTTGTTTTGTTATTTTTGAGCTTAATTTGTGTCAGAGTTAGAGAATGATTACAAATAAATGTGTTTACATATTGTCTTTGCAAGAAGAAAATTAATTCTTATTGTAGTGTCACAGAAGGTAAGCTTAAAATGTTTTTTTTTTTGTTTTGTTACATTACGAAATTTATTCCCTTTTGTGTTTTAATATTTCAATGTGTTTTTACCTCTTTAAACATTATTTGACTTGTTTTTATATATTTTTAAGGTAAATTCCAAAATTTCAACATACACTTGTATCAGAGTTAGAAAAAAATTACTTTGAGCTAAATTTTAAAACATATCTAATTAAAAAAAAAATTAGAATCATATCTACATCAAAATTAATTTTGATTGTAGTGTCACTGAACGCCAGCTACTCTGATATTTTTATTCATGGATCTATTAGTACTGATAATCGGCTATAGAAATTGATAAATATATTTCAATTAATTTTTCGTTTTGGGGATATACCTACAAGTACTGATATTTATACAGGGTGTTTACAGTCTTTGAGTTGAAAATTGAGCAAGTAATAGAAAAGTACAGAAATACTGTAATCGAGAAAAAAACTCACACAATTGTTATTAGCCAGAATGTTATTTAACTCCAAAATATTGGTACATGGTTTGAGGGTCACTGGAATTATTACCTTGTTAACATAAAATTGTATTGTTGCAACAAATAAAAAAAATCGTATGATAATGAAAGAGAAAAGTCACTTCATAGATTTGACACTGTCATCATTTGATTTGCTTTTGCTTTAGTTTTTATCAAAATTCGAAGATCTTCTGTTTAATCTCTTTCAGCGAATAGGTTTGATTCGTTTTTCTTAATTTTTCTCCATATTTATGAACATGTATGGCAAAAAATATTAAAATAATAAATTGGTTGTCGTGATTATGATTTACGGTGAAACACAAGGTAATGATACCAATGGCCATTGTTGCAGCCAAAGCAGCAGTTCTCAAACAAATAGTGTAAAATGAATAATTTATTATTATTACTTTTCTTCTACCGTGAATATCATCTCATTTAAATTTCAACCTCAAGACTGTAAACACCCTGTACATATTTTTGGTGTTTCTGGAAAAAAGTTTTCTTATTGAAATAAACCATAAATAAAAACATGAGAAACATAAATATTATTGATATTTCGATTCTAATATTGAATTGAGGTCAAACTCATAAATTGATATCAACAAAAACATTCCTAATTTTAAGTGATATTTCTATTTATGGTATCATTAGTGGTGATATTCGGATATTTGATACGTGAATTGAAGAAATCTCAGCGGTCGTATGTTTGTGGTGTGGATCATCGGAGAATGTTTCGTTTCGAAATAGTGTTAAGATGTTTGGGTATAAAAATGGTGAAATCGTGTATAGATGATGTATAAAAAGTTCGATAGTCAAGTTGTTAGATAATATCAACATGTGCGGAAGCAGATGGACGAAAGCCAGCTGTTGAACAGCTGCGCAGGTGATCGTCTTCACAAACAATGCACCGACCTGCCAAAGATGTCCTGTCCAGGCAAACAAAAGAGAGTGCATCGCCTAGTGATCGTCTGATCCTTCAGATCGTAGGATCGTACGGTCGGTTGGGTATGTTTGGACAGGTAGAACTCTCGGTCATTGACGCGATGAATCAAGGTTATAGACGGACGATGTAGTTTGGTCAGACCTCGTCCAAGACCACCAAAATAAAAGAACCGAACCACCACCACCACCAGTACCACCACCCATACGCAAATACGCGACCTGCCGCAAATCAACATCTACATTCGCGCGAGATGATCAACAACAACACAATCATCATGTGGGTCAGGTGGTGCTAATATAGGGTGGATTTTTCATCGAATTGACTGCATCTTTTCTACTTAATACTAAATCAATACTGGCCATGGCGAGTCTATAATTCGATGGCTGGGTTATTCACCCAGACTCCGTCTCTCCCAGCTCCCACTGATACTATTTAATAAACGATCCCCCTATAGGTGGCAGACTGCACTACGTACAAAATCTCACGTAGGCACCAACTCCGAAACCCTCCCTAGTCCCTAGACCCCTGGCCATTGCCTTGCTATTGCCATTATGTAAATAAATTTCGGGAAGAGGGGTAGAAAAAGGGTTGCTTCCGAATAAAAAATGAAACCCTTTTTAGATAACATCTGGCTTAATTCAGCAGCATCATTAGACTAAGACAAAATCAATAACATCAAAACAAAAGAGAATGTTTTGGTCTTTAGTTGTATCAATATGATTGATAACTGTGTCGGCCAAGCTCATCATATCAACACAGGTATTTAATAATGTGACGTCATGATATTGCGGAAGCGCAACGTTAGGAATGACGTGAGATATGTCATAAGCAACATGGCGGATGTTTTCACTATCCAAACATCCGGACATCATTGCATTAAATATAGCAAGTGACATTCGAAAAATCAAAACAAAGCAATAAGTAGCTGGGCCGACAACCTATCTAGTGGCATCGAACTCACCATTTGAAAAACTTTTCATTAAAAAATGATTAGTTTGAGGCTCCTATTAAAAATAACAACAACAACAACAACACCAAAATTGAAATGCACAATTAAAACCACTAAGAAAAATTGCACAAAATTGCCTGCCACACTACGTTGTTGTGAAAATGATAGAAAAGAAACTAAAAAAAAATACGCACTTCGTACCGCACTGCACCGTCCCAACCAACCTTCGAGCCTACTACTAAAACTAAACCGAACGGAATTACCCTAAAACGCACGGTTGATTCAGGGACGGACCGAAGGAAATGCCTACGAGGGGACCTACACATTCATACCCGTTTATTCCTAACATCCCAGGACCTAGGAGTCATAGTAGCTTACACTCGATACCTCTAGCATACGACAGAACGCTCGGTAGAGATCGGCGTTTCACAAAGCGCAAGCCTAGGATACAACGGGGGGCTCGACGATACCCACCGTACTGCCAGGCAATGTCCTTTGTCCAACTGCACATGCACAAATGTTACGCAATTATTCTTCACAAAGCCGAACCAACATCAACATAGCGGTCACAAACTGCACTCTACCTACTGATCCCATCTTACATCTTGAAAAACTACTAGGAAAAAATCAAAAACCTATACATTATTTATGAAAGTCATCAAGTAATATAACTCACAGAAAATTATTTTTGCCCCTCGCTCCACAATGAAATTCCCAGAAAAGAAGAAAGTTTACCTAAAGCAGGTAACTGCTTTACGAACATCAAATATCCACCAACCTTTGTTTATTCACACTTATTCATTGTCAAAACTAGTGATCCACTTTACATGCAGTTGTCAAAAGTAAAAGTAAAACGCAAATAATCACAAATAAACCCGATTGAAAATTGATAAAATCGCGTGCTACTCGAGAATAAACAAACAAAAATAATAAAAAGCCCTAGACAATAAAATTTATATAGTTGCCACACTAGTCAATACGAGGGTATTAGAGGTCAAATTCAAATTTTCAAGTCAATATACCGCATTACAATATTTTTATACAAAAACAAGTAATTTACCAGTCTATGGGAAAATAAGGAAAAATAAACAATTCACATAGCTTCTTGAAATATCAATAAAATAGATAATCAAATCAAACTTTTACGGGGAAATATAAAAAAATGTGAATACAGGTGTGTCAGAACTCAAGCCTCAGAGAAAAAACATGGAAAAAATGTTTTAAAAATTCTGTCAAGAAATTATGACATTTGACATTTTTTATGGCTATTTAATGATACTGATAATTTGTAAATTTTTTGCCAATAAAATACAAACAACATTAAACAGAGATACAATTTAAGATACAGCTTCCTTGTTTCCTCTTCTAATAGCATGTAGCAAAAAAACTTGGTTTTTTAATAGAAATAAATAGAGTCAAAGTGCAAAATTTAAACTCTCATAACTTCGAAATTTTTAAACATAGAATTTTTTAACATTTTTTCCATGTTCCCGGTATCTTACCTTCTCTATGGCGCGCAAGTTCTGGCGCACCCTGTATATTTCGTGCTATTTCTATTGCTATTCTGTTACTTTTCAGTGTTTTTTCGTAGTCTTTTGGTTCTTTTGTCAATACAGACACAGAAATCAAATGTTTGTGACTTTTTTCACTCAAAAACGCAGTTGCGACGTTGTCACTGTGACGCTAAATTGGGATTAGATCAAAAAAATTACACCAATGAATTAAGATTTTTTCTACAAACCGGCCCTAAGTGTCAATTATTCTGTAACTGGAGTTTTGTAAAATGGGTGGAGCTAAATTGCGATACGAGACCAATAAAAAGTAAGATAATAATTCAGAACATAAAAAAGTTTCGAACTGGGCCAATAAATTAACAATAATTATAAATAATTTCAGGACTGTCACTTGATAGGTATACAAATTGTTAAAAATGACACTAAAAAAATTCACTTTTCATGATTTTTTTTTGGTGCAAAATAGTAGTCTTTTGGCTCTAAATTTGTCAATATGTCACAAAGATTCTTCCAGTGTAGCATTTAAAATAGCACGAGATATACAGTATGATGAAAAAAAAGGCGCCCGTGTTAACTCACACGTTATAAGTGATCTTTTATTAAAGATGAATTCGAAGACCAAAATTGGATTTGTGCTCTTATCAGTAAGATATAGATTTTCCTTTTTATAATAATTAACAGTTTTAAAATAATTTCTAGTCTAGATTTTGATACTGTTGACGGTGTTCTTAAAAAAATGTGTAAAAAGTCTATTGAAATAAACTTTATTGAAGATGTTAGGATACCATTTCTTGCCTCAAAAGAAAATTTATCAATGTTGCAACATTGCAAATATCCTAGGATACAGAAAATGTCCAAGTAATATTCAATTATTGGAAACGGTAGCAACAAAAAAATCAATTTTCAATGTTGTTTGTTCTGTGAAATTTGAACGATTAAAGTCAAAAAGGTTTCCTAGATACGAAACATACCTGAGTGAAATAGTTTTTTAATAAAAGAAAATTGTGCAATATTGCCGCTTTGTGCTGTTAGATAAACTGTTCTATCTGTCAAAAAATGTTGACATTTATTTTTTGACATTTGACATTTTTTATGTCTATTTAATGATACTGATGATCTTATGTTTTTTAAAAATTATTTAGTAAAGGAACAACAATTTTGCTAATAACTATCAAGGTATACAAGTTGTTAAAAATAACACTAGTTTACAAATAATAATTTGCTGAATATACCTTTAATCAAACAAAAATAATTGTTAATTTTTTATCACGTTTTTGTTACGAACGATTATTTTCCTGTTTTATGCACAAAGCAATTCAAATTGTTGCTGAATTATTGGAAAATTATCACTAAATGGGTCTTAAAATATATTCCTATGACTCGCATTTGGACTTATTTTCTAAAAGTTTAGACAGAGTGACGAAACAGGACGAGCGTTTTCATCAAGATGTGAAGAGTTTTCAAAGATTGGCACAAAAATTTTTGAGATGAAAATATGTTCAGAGATTACTGTTAGATTGTTATAAAAAAAACTGATCCAAAAAGTAGAAAAAAACAAAGTAAAATAACTCATTTTTGGCGATTTTTGTATTTTTAATTACATATTTCTTAAACGTGACGTGGCTGATGTTTTTACTTGACTTTTTTTGAAAAAATTTTAACTAAGGTATAAAAATCGTGTAAACTAGTGTAATTAATAATTACCAAATTACAGCGTATAATTGTGTGTTATTTAAACAATAGCTGGCCCTTGTCCACGTCAACGCTAATAATGTGACTAATTTTCTATTTCTGAAAATTCTATTATTTGAGAGTGGTTGTTGAGCTTCAACTGGCCAAAAACCAATCTAACGGTAAATTTTTTTCCATTAGAAAAGCACGCCTGAAACCGTATCATAAACCACTGTCTGGATCAGATGTTGATGTAGACAGCGCGTGTTGCATCCAACCGAAAATCTATGTGTGTTCGTCTCGACACGTCGACATATCGAGCATTTATTTAGGTGTTGTGTTGTTATTTTTACCACTGAAAGCGAATGAGCATAAAAATGAGGATGAAACGATAAATCTTCGTTTTTTAAAGAGCCACCACGGTCATAACTCGCGAAGCCGAAAACTCTCGATTACCAGTTTATGACAACTCTAGTTTATGACTAAAGAAATGAAAAATAAAAGACACATCATTCGAATCTAATTAAAGTAAAATATGGCGTGTTATCTGCATGATGGCCGAACTGTATTTCTAATCGTTGCATGAATTTTTCATAGTTCAGTGATAGTCTAAATCAATAACAATTAATGGACAACAAGTGCATTATCCTCTTTTATCAATATGATTCAGTTGCGTCAAAACATTTAAATAACAAACAACTTTTCAAAGTTTTAAGAGGATTGCTGAAATTCACCAGAATTAAACTGCTGATTGGATGGCGAAACTATTTCAATTCTGTACAACTAAGTTTTAAACGACCAAGGCAAGGGTACAAAAATAGATCGATCCCCTACATGTTACAGAATGAAACATTCGCTATTTTCGCTACGACGACCTCAAATGAATTGCATCTCAACATTATAATCAAACTTTGATGCTGTAACATATTACCATAAGATATTTTTGGAATTTTTAAAAATAAGTTATTGAGAACAAACGGAAGAAATGAGAACAAAATTGACGACTCTGACGCCCCAAGGTCGTCAAAACCGATCCTAGCCCTTTGTAAAGCCTCATCTGGTGTCAGATGTGACCCACTTAGCCGACTCAAGCTATAATTTTAAAAAAATTCGCGTTTTTTTACTCAGCAGTAATTATACGTTTATTAATATTATTCATACGAATTTCCCAACAATACAATAGTAATTTTAGATTTCAAACGTAATACCACCGCAAACAACATGACTCATTTTTTCTCTCACTGTATAATCACTGAGATGAATAATTTAAATCATTATCAATCATTTTACGAAGAAATTATACGTCATTGAGTATTGCGTAAACCAACAATACGATATAAGTGCACAGAAGGAAGAAAGCAGGGGTCATGAACTGAAGATGTAGCTCGCAAGCCAAGGTTCAATACACTATCGACGTCACAATAACATGCATTACATATACAGGTTCTTCTTGAAGTAGAATAGAATAATGTCACAAAACCAGTTTGAATCGAAAGATGCTGACTCAAAACTGTATCATCAATATATCCTTTTAACTTTTTTATTTCCGGTAACGTCACTTCCACTAACTTAGACTCATTGTTTTTTATAGACCAATCAGAATTCGGTGCTGGTACACACCTATGTCATTATGTTAGCGAGGAGAGTACACAGAAACGAGCAGGTGACTCAAATTGCAAAAATGTTTCCCCTACTGAGCAATTTTATTTCTCTATTCCGTAATCCTTTGACACATTAGTGTAGGAGTACTTAATTTTTTCCCAAACGTAGCTTCAAATAACTATTTCGTAAAAAAATCACTTTTCATATTTTTTTTGTGCAAAATAGCAAAGATTCTTCCGGTGTAGCGTTTAAAATGGCACGAGATATATAATGTTTAAAAATTTCTATTTGTCAAAATTTTTTAACATTTGACAAATTTTATGTCTATTTAATGACACTGATAATTTTGTATATGTTTTTTTGTAATTATTTAGTAAAAGTACAAAAATTTTGACAATAAAAGCCATAACAGAGTTGCAATAGGACTTCCTGGTTTCCTCTTCTAATAGCCTGTTGGAAAAAAACTTGGAAAATTATTTTTCCAAAAGAAATAAATAGAGTCAAAGTGCAAAATTTAAACTCGGGTAACTTCGAAATTTTTATCGATAGAATTTTTTTCATATTCCTGGTATCTTACTGTTTTTTCTCTGAGGCGAAAGTTCTGGCGCACCCTGTATAAGTCAAATAATGTTCTGCGTTCGCAAATTCATTAATAAAAAATAAAATACCTATGTGGTAATACTGGTAATACATATTAATAAAGATAAAATATTTATAAAAGAAATCGTAACTTTTTCGCATTTCCCCTTAAAACTTAACCAACGCAGGAACTCAAAGTGTAGGATAAATAAACTTAAAGACTTAAATTCCCTAAATTTTTAACAAAAAACCTATCAAATGCATTTCCTACTAAATTCACATCAATTTAAAAAAATTCCACATCCTTTTGGCCAAGGTAGGGAGATAAAAACACTAACTACGTCCTTATTGACATCAGTTTTAATTAAGCGTTTAATTAAATATAGCAAAATTCCTTAAAAATTTCTTTACGATTAGCAAAATATTCGTGGTTCAAGGTACGATTTTCATTTACAGTGAAGTCTTAAATGAGTTGTGTTAAATCGTAACTCAGGTAAGAAAATAATTTATTATTATTAATAATGCGACAATAAGGGTAGTATCATTAAGTATATTGCTTAAATAATCTTTTTAATAACAAAACAAAGTAAAAAATTACAAGTTTTCTTTATAAAATAAGCTTTGTGTGACTACACAGCATCAAAACAATTATCGATTTTTTTAATAAAAAACACTCTGCAGTTTTTAAAATGAGGTCTGTGTAAAAAATTATGAAAGGCAACATCAATTCGCAAACCGATTTTAACAAAATTTCAAATCAATAAATCAGTCCCATTTTTGCATTTACTCCGTAAATTAGTGAATAATGTCTCGATTTAGAAGCACTTTAAAGAATAAAGGAATTCACTCTTCAGTTAAATAATATTTAGTAAAGACTTTTCAAAAGATCAAAACATCGTGCTACAAAAGACAGTTGGGGAGACTAAGAAAGTGTCAGATGTACTGAATTAAAAAATTTCTAGACTTGCAAAATAAAGAAATACTTGAATTAAAAAAATGTCAATCCAGACTTTTCAAAACATCGTGCTATAAAAGACAGTTGGGGCGACTAAGAAAGTATCAAACGTACTGGATTAAAAAATTTCTAGACTTGCAAAATTTCTTAAAAAAATGCTTAAATTTAAAAAATGTCAATCCTGACTTCTCAAAAGTTCGTCCTACAAAAAACAGTTGGCAAAACTAAGAAAGTATCAAACGTACTGGATTAAAAAATTTCTAGACTTGCAAAATAACATTTAAAAATTTCTTAAAGAAATGCTTAAATTAAAAAAATGTCAATTCAGACTTTTTAAAACATCGTGCTACAAAAGAAAGTTGGGGAGACTAAGAAAGTGTCAAATGTACTAGATTAAAAAATTTCTAGACTTGCAAAAAAACATTTAAAAACTTCTTAAAGAAATGCTTAAAGTTAAAATATGTCAATCTTGACTTCTCAAAACATCGTCCTACAAAAAACAGTTAGAGAGACTAAGAAAATATCAAACGTACTGAATTAAAAAAATTCTAGACTTGCAAAATAACATTTAAAACTTTCTTAAAGAAATGCTTAAATTAAAAAAAATGTCAATGCAGACTTTTCAAAACATCGTGCTACAAAAGACAGTTGGGAAGACTAAGAAAGTGTCAAATGTACTAGATTAAAAAATTTCTAGACTTGCAAAATAACATTTAAAAATCTCTTAAAGAAATGCTTAAATTAAAAAAATGTCAATCCTGACTTCTCAAAACATCGTCCTACAAAAAACAGTTGGGGAAATTAAGAAAGTATCAAACGTACTAGATTAAAAAAAATCTAGACTTGCAAAATAACATTTAAAAATTTCTTAAAGAAAAGCTTAAATTAAAAGATGTCAATTCAGACTTTTCAAAACATCGTGTTACAAAAGACAGTTGGGGAGACTAAGAAAGTGTCAAATGTACTAGATAAAAAAATTTCTAGACTTGCAAAAAAACATTTAAAAACTTCTTAAAGAAATGATCAAATTAAAAAAAAATGTCAATCCTGACTTCTCAAAACAACGTCCTACAAAAAACAGTTGGGGAGACTAAGAAAGTGTCAAATGTACTAGATTAAAAAATTTCTAAACTTGCAAAATAACATTTAAAAATTTCTTAAAGAAATGCTCAAATTAAAAAAAATGTTAATCCAGACTTTTCAAAACATCGTGCTACAAAAGACAGTTGGGGAGACTAAGAAAGTATCAGATGTACTTGATTAAAAAATAAAGCAAAATTCCTTAAACAATTTATTTAAAATTAGAGAATGGATTTTATTAGAACTGTAATTCAGGTAAGAAACTTTATTCTTTATGCAATAAATAATTCGTTTATTTAAATATTGCGTAGTTAGCTTAATCATCAAAATATTTTGTTTTGAACTCTATGAAAAATGCGAGGATTGAATTCTTAATTTCATTTTATAACTTTGTAAAAGAACTATAACTTTTTTTTCTTCATGTTACAAAACTACACAAATCGTTTTTCTGTTAGTATAACTTACTTTTTGCCATTCTCATAATGGCTCAATTAATTTGACTTGTCTTTGTGATGTAACAAGAAATAAAATCTTACCATTGAAAAGCGTTGAAGTGGAAATAAACCAAGCCAAGTCCGTACAGGAAAGTGGGGTCCATCCAGTGGTTTTCCGCCTGTACTTTATAAAACATCTGATATGCAGAAAGGGCTGAAATCGAACTCTTTTAGCTCCTGTTTTGCAACCAAGTCTTTAAAATTTACCCTTCCTGTACTCCTCCAACAACAAATGAAAATGCCCCAACTTAACCCAGGTTTTTGGATCAATACTGATCTTTTTTGACATTTGCTGATAATTGTTGGGTTCATTTTCATCCTGGATTTTCTGTTGCCGTCTTGCTTGGACAACCATCAATTGCAAATACTTAACGGCCTTAAAAAAATCAATAAGGTCTGAGACAAGCAGTGTCTTATTTTCTACCTTTAAAACCAGCTCTCGTTTTTTCTCATTTTCAGGAAGATGTAGAAGCAGGAAACCGTATTGGCGGCTGTTGATTCAAATAACGTTAAAATATTTCATAGTGGCATAAATCACACGAAATACCTATCCAATTCCGAGAGAATATGAAGCTCCTGAGCCGTCATACTGATGTCATCTAAATCTTCAGCACGAGTGCTAGATTTATTCATTTTTGCTACGAGATAAATAATCACGCAGTAGCGAATTTATATTTTTACTGTATCAATCAATTAATAACGCAATTTAATTAATAAAAGGAATTACACGAAATCGACGTATAATACCATGTTGAAAACACTGATATACTGTCAAAAAACACAATGTGGCCTTGACGTCTGTCAACGCTAATATTTGACAGCCGTATCACATTTCAGGTCATTTGAGCCCAAAATTGACCAATATTACTATTTTCCCACATTGAGAAAACCCCATTTAAAGTTATTTATCAAGAAAACAAAAAACTAATTTAATTTTTAGCCGTATGCCCACCTTTTGTACCTAAACCCTTGGATTAATTTAAGCGCCCAGTTTAAATTTTTTGAGGACACTTTGTAAAACCCCATAAGAAAACAAATTCACTCTTATTTCATACTTTATATCATTGATAACAAAGTATTCGTATTATCTTTAAATTTATAAACAACGTTATTTGATAGTCAAGCGGAATCTTCAAGTGAGACATTCCATTTACAACAAAAACATAAAATAAATATGTGGTTGATTTTAAAACAAATTGATGACAATTTTGTGTCATTTTTAAATAAAATTAAATTACTGTTTTTTTATTATTTTGTGTGAGAACACCTTTGTCTTATTATTTTGGAGGATTGGATTCACAGAATACACAAAAAGTATAGAGCGAGGGATTACTTAATGCAAAAAAACAAAAACTAAACAGGGTTAATTACAAAATACAACACAAAAACGTACTTTTCTGACAACTCCGTGCGTTTTTGTTTTTAAAAAAATAATAGTGTGCAATAAATTTGGTAATGAGTGATAACTGAGGCAACAGTTTTTCAGTTAATTGTAATAATTAAATTTTGAAAATTGTAAAAATTGCTTAAATACATGGGTTTCAAGCTTAGTCATAAGTAAAATATGTGTTTTGTTTATTTTTTGCTGGAAGAGTTTAACGTTACGTCAATCTAGGATTTCATGTTATGTCATTGGTTGTTGCGCTATCATCCATGTTGCTTTTTGACTTATTTTTACTTTTGGATTGTGAATTTGTGTGTGTATTAAAAACCCGACTAAAAAAATGATTTTGTGAGAATGAAACTGATTTATTGAATGATTCCACATCAGACACTGGATAATATTATTGATGTTGTGACTTACCAATTCAAGAATGGTTCGCAAACGAGGTAAATATACACAGAAACTAGTGAAATATCTTAAGTGTTTATCAATACTCGATGAATTTTACCCATTAGATCACAATAAAACGAAAGGTCCGTTCTAAATGATGAACGTAATGGATTTGTCTCCAATCATAAATGAATTTGACACACCTTTCCTTGTAGACAGTGGCACTGAAAGTTTTACCGAAAGCCCTGTTGCAGAAGAAGAGAGTGAGCATTCGGAGGATTCAACAGTCTGTGACATTGGTAACAAGTCATGAAACAGACAGAAATTGATAAAAACTACGTTTTTATAGATTCTTCATGTATACAAAAATGCCCCTTGCATATCCTGGACAAAGACGTCTCAGTGGACGAAGATATTTTAGCAGTTCCTCTAGAACCCATACGCACTCATACCGAGCCAAGTATTCTAGAACCTAAGGAAGATGAAACCACCCTACCTTCCATTTTACGAAGGGAGTCTTCCACTTCAACAACCGTCAGGAAGGTCTCATTCCCCAAGGAGGAGACGGAATTAGCCACGTACAGGGAGCCCGAAAACGACTGTCCTTGGACCATACGTAAGCACTCACAAATCACTCAAGTTACATAACAAAATTTACAACTTCAGATGAGTATTTGCCCCCTGAAAAAATCCTACAAATTTATCAAGCGTCCTGCAAGCAACATAAAACGATAGAATTGGACATAATAAAAAATCTAATAATGGTATGTCAATGTTGATGAATTCCTCGTTATATAATGAGTCTTGGTTGTAGGAAATTAAGAATAACACAAATCATTCAGCAGTATTGAACTTATCGATGATAAATATAACAAATGAGGTGAATGAGACGTTGGAGGACCTGTTAAAAGTATCGAATTTCCGCACTTTGGTATTATACGAATGTAAATTCACGTCGGAGACGATAAGCGAATTCCTGAACATGCTTGAATACTATGGCTCAGTGTGTGATATTGAAGTTGCGATGAATTTTGACGAAACGGCGTGGAAATGTTTCTGTAACGCTTGTACAAATATAACTGTATTAGAGGCCATTTCTTTCAAAGGCATGGTCATTAATGAAAGTTACATGCGGATGTTACTTAACGCCGTTAAGAGTAACACTAGAATCACAACGTTAAAATTTGACGCTTGTATGTTGATCAAGTTACCGTCGTTTTACTTGGGTGAGTATCACAAAACACTTAACTGCATTTAACTACTGGAAATTTCAGTTGAAAGTTTAATGACAAACACGACTCTGTGTGAATTATATCTACCTTCGACCGGACTTTATACAAAAGAAGCTGATTGTTTGGGGCGTTTTCTTCAAAAAAATTTCACACTTAAAGTACTAGACATAAGTAACAATTTTATCGGTGACCGGGGGTTGGAAGTACTAGCTAAAGGTCTCACGAAACAGACAACGGCAGGTTGTGGCCTCTCTGTTTTACTTGTTTTCAATAATCAAATCACGGAGAAAAGCGGAACGGTTATTAGTAGTATAATTGTAAGATTTGAACACTTGAAATTTGTAAATTATTTGATCGGTTTTAGTCCGAGTGTAAAAATTTGCACACACTTAATATCGGTTATAACCACTTGACCGATGCTGTCATTTCCGATATAGCCCCCAGTTTGGAGGTGACGACGTCACTGGAGGGGCTAGGACTCCAATGCACGCTCCTGACGTGTAAAGGAATCGACTACTTGGCGAATGCTATCGAAAATAATAACTCGTTACAAGTATGATTCGATTTTGTAAAAATTGATTAACTGATTATTCTGTTGTAGAAAATTAATTTGAAGGGGAATAAAGCGATTCAAGTCCCCGGGTTAGAACGCCTGTGTCAGGCTTTAACATCGTCGAAAATTTCCAAAATCGAAATCGATGAAACCAACCGTTCGTCTCATGTAAGTGTCTTGTTTTATTTCAGTACTGAAATTGCGCACGCAAATTTAGTACCGAAATTAGTTGAAGTTACTAGAAGTTCTGTATGACACATAAGTACTGAAATAAGTCTATGAACATGCGCATTGATCTTGCTACAGACCGAAAGGACTGTCAGTTGTCAATTTTAAGCACGGACATTCAGTTCCCTACAATCCTGAAAAAATATTACAGATATTTCATCTGAAAGTATTCTTAAATGAGTTATATAAAATTTAAAGCCAAGTTTAACATTTGCGAATAATTCTCTTTAATTAAAAAGATCGAAAAACTTTAGATTTATAACAAATACAATCAAGGGGTTGTAGAGAATAAAATTTTCTTGAAGAGAATGTTAAAGAGATTTTTATCTCCAACCGTTTTTGAACGTTGAAATAGGCTAAATGGAATTGCAGTTTAATGTCTGGTATTAAAAACACTACATTAGTTAGCTTTAAAAAATAAATATTTTGGAGTTCTGTTATGTAGAGTTCAAAGAAACCAAGAAGGATATCGATAGGCGGAGCCAATGCGTACTCGGTGTAGTGGGGAAACTTGAGCAGTGGCGTAACACAGAACCATTCTTTGATAAAAAGGGAATTGTAGAGTTGCATTTTTTTGTATATTTATTGACTGAGATATTAAATATAAAAAATTCGTACGATGCTCCATGATTATTTCAAATATACAGTGATATTAATTTCTGTATAAATAAAATACGAACAAACAGTAACGAATAGATTCGTTTATTAAAAATGTAAACATATTAAAAAACAATTTTTGTATCATAATTAATTTTAATTAATTTTTCAAAGTTAACATTTATAAGATGCTCCTGTTAATAAGTAGCTATATTAAACATTTTTAGTGATGTTTTGTTTTCATACCTAGTCAATAAGATGTAAGAAGATGAACCCTCAAATTTTTACAACAATTGTTATGGGTTTAAATCAGAATTACAGGCGATTAATTTTTTATATAACTGATGGGCCTTAGTAATTTCAAATTGTCACTTTATATTCGTAAGTCAAAATGGAATTTTTTACTATAAAACTAATAAAATATATTTACTATTCTTATAGTTAATGTTTTGTAGGTATACCTACATTTGATAACTGATTTAAAATTAATTTTTTTCATTATACTACAATATAATGTATTATGTAAAAAAAAAATATAGGTACATCTGCAGCTCAACTGCAATTAGTGATTAGACTTGTGGTTTGGAAATGGACTTTATTTTGATAATAATTTGAACCTTGTTGAACAATTTCTAATAACTTTCTCAATTTATAAAAGAACAAATGCTTGAAAAATGTTATTTATTAACAAAGTAATAAAATATTTTCATTACAGTATATGGATTATTTGTTTTCTTCAAATAAATAAGTGCGAATACACGCCACTGCTCTCAGCTGATTTCAGAACTCCCTTATATTTACGAATGTAAATACGACCTCTAATATGTAACTGAAATTCCATTCAATTGAGGAAACTATTTAAAAAATGTTGAGGGACGTTAGTTAATTCACCACTTATTGATTTAGCATTACTTTAAAATTTGTGATAGTTTGTTATATTTATTCTTTGTTACATTACAAATTCCTGCAATATTACTCTTTATTTTACAAAATTAGATATTAAAGTAAATAATTAATAGAAAATGCATTTTGAAGATAAACTATTGATTTGAAAACAATAACAAATAATAACAGATTTTCTGCAATAAATTGTTGATTTTTAAAATTTACAATATTGTGGGATACTTAATACGTTTCTTTTGATAACAGGGCGTGGTAGCATAAACACAATTTCAAAAAATTACCCTTGAACATTTTTCTAGTTTTAAACAAAAGCTCGTAAAGCGTGTTAGTTATAATATTTCTGTTTTTACATTCGAATATTTTAAATTTACGCTCTATTTTCTTGCATCCAAGCTAACTAAAATTACGCGCGCAATTTCAGTACTGAAATTAGTCTCGTGTCAGACAGCTCTTATTGATAGAGATTGAAAATAATACTTTCTAGGACCCTCAAGCTTACGTCCAACTAGTGAAAAAAATCAACGCCATTTGCACCGTAAATAAGAATTTTAAAGAGTCAAGTAGTGACGAAATCGCCACTATTTCGCAGCTAGTTTCGCGGAAGGTCTCCCTGAGTTGTGAGCCCCGCTATGTGGTTCCCGAGCCGACGGCGGGGACGACGCCGGTGTCGGTTGAGTCGCCGATCCTGTCGCCTATGCCGTCGTCGCGCCCCCCTAAAAACCGGTTTCAAATAACCAAAGTACAAGACCCCAACACACGTCCCATGTCGAGGTTTAAAGTAACGAGAGTTATCTCGTCGCCGGATGAAGACTTGGCCATTGGTAAATTCGCAAATGTGAGGAGTAGTGTGTCTTCAAATGACAGCGTCGACTCTCTTCAACTTGACGTTGATAGTGATAGAGATTAGTTAGGCAGATTTTTGTATTAGTTCTGTGATAAGAATTTTATACATAAGTTAGTTGTTCAAATTTTATTGATTACTGCCTTATGAAGCGAAAATTATAGTTCAAATGTATTTTCTTGCAGCAGTTTAGTTTTCTTAGCCGTGATATTTTTGCAGGGTTTGAAGGAAGGGCCCAAAGTTCACCCCTCCAATGTATAGGATAGTGTTTTTCTGGGGTTTTAAATGTGCAGTTTTTACGTACTTCCAAAATTCATCACAATCCCAGAAAAAAAAAAAAAAAAAAAAAAAAACTTAAGTTAGTTACGCAGCTATGACTTATTGTACGTACCATAAATGCAAAATCCCTAATTTTAACGTGCATACCTTCCCATTTGTTCTTAATTCATGCACGGATTCCAGTCAACATTACATCCCTATTTTGTTCAAAACTGTTACAGTGATAAAGGGTTAGACGATCCAAGACTTATAAGTGTTTTATGTGCAATTTTCGTACCTGGCGGTGCAAATAAATTTATTTATTGTAACACGGAGTTAGTTTTAGCAACCGTACAAACCTCATTTCTTTGTTGTATTGTTTTGGGCATGCTGGAGCATGTTTTTTGGTTATACGTTTTTTAATTAGCTTTAAATGAGAAGTAAGGCCGACAGAAACAATGTTCGATGTACATACCAGTCGAATAATTTGTTTTGGGACTTGTTTCTGAGTCTTACAGAGTACTCAATGTGTTTAAATAGGGAATAGTAATTTAACCAGTTGTAAAATAAATATATTTTTTATATGAACGTTGTTAGTAACTTGGGATACGATAATTAGAAATAGCAAATTTTGGTACAAACTGTAGAAAGTCAAAGTTTTATTGCAAACATCTGTTGTTTAAAGCATGCACTATGCATTTCATTACTATAGTTTATATTTATGTGTATGTGATAAATGCATGTGATAAATAAAATATCTTAAAGAGTATTTTAACAAATAACCAATATTGTAGAGAAACTTGTAATTAATTATTTATAATAAATTGAACGTTTATTGAACCGTGTCATACACAGCAAAGTACCAATTTTTGACTACCTATCATCGACCATTTTTGTGCCTAAAATTCGCAAAATCACAGGGTCTCATGTATTGTTACTTACCATTGGAGTGTTGTCAATTATAACAATCCCTTCTGTTTGTCACTTGTTTGTATTAATTAACTCAATAAATAAGATCAGTACAATTAACAGCAGCCAAACCCTTTCGACGGTTGAAATTCTTTAGTACCCACCTTGTTTTCGATTTATGATCACAGTTCTCAAAACATCAATCATTTTTAACTTTACTTTATTTCTTTTGTTATAAATCACAATGTATATAATATATATCTATGTATTTATAGGTCTGTGAAATATACGTACTATCTACTTTAGGAATTGAAATAATATTCACATGGAAAATGTTAACTGAGATCAAAATTGATTAAAATTAATTATATCTAGAAAAATAATCAAAGCGATTCTAATTTTACTATTTCCTATACAAGTTGCAAATTTTAACAATTACAAAAGTTAGTTACGTAAGTCCTCGATTAACCGCAGAGTGAACGTCTTAAAATTGACAACCTGTATAATAGAGCGTTTCAAAGAAGTACAGTTTGAATACACAAAGATTCACTATAGAGATCATTAGTTACAAAATGCTACATTTAATGAAACAGGTTTTACGTATTTAAAGCCATAATGAATAAATTAAATGAAATCTATATTTGGAAGTTAAAAAATATTAACAATACTAATTAATACAAATAAATTTAAAAAGCATCATGTATTGCAATAGCCTGAACTTAACGAATATTCTTACAGCTAAAAGCTTGGCGAAAACCAACCCATATTTGCAGCCTTCATTAAAACTGAAACAATGCAATTCCGTCTGCACATATAGGCCAGTATTGTGAATACAGTCAAGTGCTTAAAACAGAAACCTAATCTAACGTTTTGAGCACCAGTAAACTAACGAAACAGCACCTTTGTTCGGTGGAATAAAATAACATCGATATGGCAACATTTAGTGCCGATAAAAGTGCAACTGTGATCATAAACATACAAATATACACTCCAGTCATCGCAACAATAACAATTGGAAAATTGCACAAACTAAATGTTGTTCAACTGGCTCGTCAAAAGGGGGAAATAACTCACAATCAAGATTTGTTATTTATTACAATGTGGCTTAGATTTATAAAATCAAAACATCTATGTTTCACAACATATTAACAATGATTTACTTAAATTAGTCCGGTGACAGCCAAATTGAAAACATTGCATTTTGGATCAAATAAATTTTTTTAAAATAGTGATTTAATATCCGATAACATTTTACATGGCAATACAACTACTAAGTGTATAATTAATAAAATTTCGATACAATAAATTATATAAAATGAATACAAATGACATGCACAGGGATTTACAATTGCACTACGCCAACAACTGACTTTACCAAGTCCAATTGTTCTTTCTCTCTCTATATCTACAGCATATTCTGATCACGATTACAGAACATGAAGGGATTTTCACTAACCGTTCTCTTCAGTTAATCTGACGATAATATATGAGAAGGAAGACAACAAGTTATTGCACATTACTAGCTAACTACTAGAGGATACATTTAACGGTTCTGCTGGAGTGACTGGACTACTTTGACTATTTGCACTGTGCGGAGTTAAATTATTTCGCGCCATTACTTTTTGTCTTACTTCACGAATTTTCAACTGCAAACTGGCTTTACTCGGAAATATATCAGAATGCTGTGATTGAAAGTTCGAAGTCGCTTGAGCCGACGGAAAATAAGTGTGTTCGTGAAACAATTGCATCACTAATTGACGACGCTGCTCTAGGATTTTTCTGTGCCCCTTCTCCGACTCCTTCGACGTTCCTGGCGTGCGGGGGGTGCGTGGGGAGTTGCCCTCCCCCATCTCGTTCATTTCTAAAACCACCAAATTACAAAAAAAAAACAGTTTTGTGTTGTTTTTAGTTGAAAATGAAACGCACCTCGAACATTGTCCACATTGAAGTCAGGCCCGAAGAACACCGCCGGTTTTAGAGACGAAGACGATTTGGGTACCGACTGAGGAGTTTCACTTTCTGATTCCTCATCAACTGATGATCTATTCGTCAAACTAAGATTTCGTTTCTTATATGCGAAAAGACCCGGACTTGAGGACGAAATAGCACTTGGTGATTGACATTCTTCTGGTTTAAATTGAGGCAACGAGCAGAATTTTTTCTCGAAGTTGACTTGATCCAACACCCTGGTTTCATCTCAATTAATTAACGAAAACAAAAAACAATCAAACTTACTTATCCATCCCGTCTTCTTTATTACGTTTAAAAAGACTCTTTTTCGTCACTGGTGACACAAGGCAGTCTTGTGGTGAACTATCACTAGTGGGAGGAGGCGGTAAAGGGACCGACGGTTCACTAGTTACTTGCGTTGTATTATTTGAAGTTGTCGGAGCTGGAAAAAAATTATTAAATTTTGGGTTAGGTTGGTACACCCGGGGAAAAACTATTCACTGTACTTGGGCTTTTTGTGAAAATTACTTCAATGAGCATAGATTATAACGTATACATTAAATTGTGATTATAATAAACAAGATTAAGTTTAAAGAGGAAAAAAATTTTTACCTTTGATTTTACGCCAGAACTGCAAAAGAAAAACATTTTTAGCTTGACTTGGCTTTTAAGGTTCTTTATCTACAGCTTTCAAAAATCAAGATTGTAGAACTGGTGTTAAATGCCAGAATTTTTTAATAAACTGTGAATTTTGCCAATTTCTATCAAATTATTTCCTTTATAATCAAAATTCTGAACTTAATAATTATAATAGACAATCAAAAGGAAACAAATTTTTACCTTTGATTTTACACCCAAAAAGTAAAGGAAATACTTTTTTTCTATAGCAGATGTTAAACTATTTCTTTGTAAACTCTTTTGAGTAGATATAGTAACACTTTAACAGCAAGGGATGATTTTGCTTTATCTGAAACGAGCAAATCTGTAAATAAAACTTCATTATTCTGACTCAGTACAAAGAAAAGTTAATTTTTTTCTTACTTTTGGACTTGTAATAATAATCTTTCTTTGCTTTTCAAGTCTCATCACATTGGCTGTTTTTCTGACTTGCCATTTATTAAAATTATGTTTTTTTACAAACAATTTTGTTATTTAACTTGTGTTAACTTATCTGTCAAAGCGACATCGTCAAAAAAATAAAACGCCAATGTGATGGGATTTAAAATGCAGAGAAAAAATTACACTAGTTTATACGATTTTTATACCTTAGCTGAAAATTATAATTTCTTATAGATTTTGAGGCACTGAGTTCAAAAAAAAACTATTATATGTAATTAACAAAAATACAATAACCGCAAAAGTACAAATTAACTTTTTTTATTATACTTTTTTGAATTAGTTTTCTTTATAACAATCCAACAGAAATCTACTAACATATTTTCATCTAAAAAACCTTCGTGTCGATCTTTGAAAACCCTTCAGATCTGGATGAAAACGCACTAAATTTTTAGAAAAAAAGTTCAAATGCGAGTGAAATGTTTTTAAGACCTATTTAGACCCATAAGGCAATAATTCAGTAACAATTTGAATTTAAATAAATTTAAAATCGGAAGCATTTGTGCAGAAGCAGGAAAATTATCATCTGTAACAAAGTGTGACGTGATAGAAAAATTTAACAATTATTTTTGTTTAAGTAAGTTACCTTAAAAATAATAATTCGATTAAAGGTATATTAAATATGTTATTGTTTGTAGACTATAGTATTATTAGTTATTACAAGCTCAAAATCAAGAGAAAAATAAAATTTTCTTTCCACTGAGTGAAAATAATGAACTTTTAAAGTTACAGACTTACTGGTTTGTTTTTCTTTTGCAGTGTTAGCGTAAAATAAAAAATAAAAAAATTCGGGGACATACTGTATAATATTAGATATTATTATTATTATGGCATTAAATTTACCACTTTGGGTTTTTTTGATTTGTTTAGAAGTAATAAAAATAAATATAAAAAACGGAAGTAACTATTTGTAACAAAATTAAAAGTAAATCACAAAAATTTTGTTAAGGTAATGAAATACATGAGCATGAATTTTTTTTCCTAAAATTTGCTTAGTGTCATTTTGCAAATTATTATAATCACCATTTAATAATCTACACTCATTGAAGAAATTTTCAGAAAAAGACCGTTTTGAGTTCCGAGTTAGTCGGAAACACTATTGCAACAAAACGCAGTGTGAGCAGAAAGCTAGACTAGTGAATAATTTTTTCCTCGGGTGTACCATGCGATCGAAAAAAAAATTGAGTAGGCAACGATTAATATTCTACAGTTGGCAACAACTTTTGCTGGAATTTTCCACACAAACTGGAAGTTTCTTCTACAGCAACAATCAAAATTTTCTGCTCTAAAGTGAATAGTATTTCACTCAAAATGATTAAAACGCAAACAAAAATCAGGATTGCCACCTGAAGAATTTTAGTATTGTTAATTTACCCATCGATTGTCGCCTTTGCAACGGTGCTTTCCCCAACTGTGCCGGAGTTGGCGCTAACTTAAACTCCTTTTTCACAGCATCAGACTGTGTGGAAGTTTTCGAAACAAGTTGCACCGGAACTGACAAATTTCGTCCGTTTGAATCCGACACTGTGAATGGGGGCGGCATGTAGACATACTGTACAGGTTGTTCCGATGCTGTAGACGCAACCACAACCACCGGTTGTGACCTTTCCGTATCATTTGATAAACAAACCGATTGGCCTGTAAAAATCGCAACTGTGACCGGTTGTTGACTCCCAAATTGACTATTCTGATGACTATCGCCGATTTGAATCACTGATTTCGCTTGTGGTGCTTGCTTAAAAGCGCCCCCTGTTGGTTGAAAACCAGTCACACCTGAGGGATTCACTGGCGAGTAATGAAAACCCAAAGTACTTGAACTCGCAGCTGGACTAAACTTTGTCGAACTATCGGATGTTGGCATTATTGCTTTAATCGGTTTAGGCCTATAGGTGACGTCAGTTCCGGTTTTAGAAACGGGACTAAATCGCTGATGGGGGAAGTTCCGGTTTTCGCCGCCTTCTAAATCACTCTGAGACTCGGAGTCCGAATCAGTCACTTTTTCTTTACATTTCAAGTCGATTTCAACAGCTCCGGGCTCCTCGATTATGACCATTTGGTCGTCATCTGACACGTCTCCGGGATTGTCTGGGATGATTTGGCGAGAGGGCTCTGCTAACGGAGCTGGGGAATTTAAGGCTTGAGGGCTAATTGGGACTTCGCCCACTTCGGCACTGTCTCCAGTTGAACTCAATTTGCTTCGAGTTGAACCAGTTGAGGATTTTCTACGGTCTTTGTTACACCATTTCCACTCCGGATGTGCCTTAAAATGTGCCTCTTTCACCTCCGAGGCCAACTCATGGTATTTCCTCTTCTGTTCCGGGCCTAAAGCATACCACCACTCACCCAAAATCTTCGATACGGTTCTGTTATCCTGATTCGGATGTCTTTGATGCACTAACGCCCGATGTCGTTTCGAAAAAATCATAAAAGCGTTCATAGGTCTCCTAATCCGGTCCTTATTCTACAAAACCAAACTCAAGATTAAAATTACTCAAACTCAATTAATTACCTTGACTAAATTATTATCCTTAGGAGTTTGTAGCGAACTCAAGGATTGTGTCCGACGTTTACTAGTTGAATTTTCGTTCAAATTCGCATCTGTTGGTTCATTTTCAAAAACATCATCGTCTTCCTCGGCCGGAATTGGCATCAATTCTTCACCATCGTCGTCAGGTACGTCGATTTTGATCGCCGTTATTGGGACAGGGGGCGCCGATAACGGGGGTGAGAGCTCAGAAGGGGGCGGTGAGTTGGATTCAGGACAAGCGGTCAAAATCGGCACTATTGAATGCCAAGGAATCATAAAAGCCGATTGTGAATTCGTCGAGATTTTAGGTTGGGGGACCACAGGTCGTGGAGGAGTTTGAGTGAATTGAGGGGAGGTAACGGTACGTGATTGAACGGAAATACGAGACTGCGATGGATGATGAATTACTGGATCCTTGTGATTCTGTTGCAAATTCGATGAAACTAGAGGAAAATTCAATAAAATTAAATCACTCGTGGAGTTGAATCACAAACCTTGCTCCGTTTTGACGATCACTGGAGGTGTTGGCTGAACGGTCCCACTTGGAATCACCTTTTTTACAACCGATTGTGATGCAGAAGGCAAAACAGGTAACAGCTGAGTTGGATTGACTATAACTGGTAGTAGACTTGCATTAGTTGAGTGCATTAGAACAGTTCCTAGATCAACACATTCATGCAAAATTACAGAGAAGGGGACGCGACGGGTTTTTACCTGATTGGATTTGGGCATTTTCGGTTTCGACAGGCTGGTTTGTTGTCAATGCCTGTTGAAGGATTACGCCTTGTTGGTGCTCAGCTGAGTTAGGGCCCCACTGACGAGGACTGGACGTCAGGCGAATAACACTTGGGACCCCTTGGATCGGCCGAACTGACTCGGGCCTAACAGAAACAATTTTTTTGACTACACTGCCACCTACACAATTTCTGAAACATGTTTCAGAACTCGCGCACCAGAGAAAAATTCCAAGTAAGATAAGATACCAGGAACATGGAAAAAATTCTATCTACGAAAAAAAAATGTCTCTTTAATGTTATTGATCTTTAATTATCTAGTAAAGGTACAAAAATATTGCCAATAAAAGCCACAAATAAGTTACAATCTAGAATCCAGCTTCCTTGTTTGCAAAATTTAAACTCTATATTATACATAGAATTTTTTCATTTATTCCATGTTACCATTTTACCGAGGCGCGAGTTCTAAAACATCCTGTATTTTTTTTTATATCAACAGATTTCGTATTTGCATATAAGTTGCTGATATTATTAGACTATTACATATCTTGGTTTTTAAGTGAAACGTAAAAAACAAAACTGACCCCCGACTTCGGGTTAGGAGCAGTTTGTAAGACTTTGTATCTCGTAAAAAGACTGAACATAGAGCTGGAAGAGACACCATCTTATTTTTAAAACCTTAAGTCTCCTGGTCCTTCAACTAATATAACAGATTTTTTTTTGTGAAATATATTTCAAAACAATTCTGTTTTCTAAAGTGAAATAAAATTCGGAATTCTAAACGATTCTAAAAAATTGCTCTCGAATTTTTATATTTTTAAAACAATGACTTGACTGAGCTCACATTGTACAAGGTGCCCAAGTTTTAGGGTCTACACAAAAATAAATAGTTATAATTGATTTAAAAAAATAATAGTATAAACGATAGAGGATTAAATACACTTTTATTTGATGTTTTGATATTGTACAAAAGCTTTGGCATATGGCAATGAGATCTTAAAATTTGAATTTGGAGAAATAAAAAATCAATTAACTGGAATATTTTCTATATGATAAAATTCTTTGATTTTTTTGTGGTATTTGAGAAAATAGAATAATGATAAACTTTATAGATTTTAATATTGGAAATCTAAAACTTAATAATTTGAGGGGGGGTTGCGGCAATTGATAATTTCTTGACAAAAGAAAAAAGTCCGCGATGACATTATGACGTACCCGAGCTCGATCATCATCTCAAACTTGGCCATAAATTAGCAGAATTCCCAATTTTTAATATTAAAATGTTATTTACTCAAAATCTATCAACTTTTACATTATTCAATTTTGACAATTACCATTAGAAGAAAATCAAAGAATTTTATCATGTAGAAAAGATTCCAAGTTTTTGAATAATATTAAAGCATCAAATTGAAGTCTATATAATCCTCTATTCTGCACTAGTAATTTTTTTTTTAATCAATTAGAAATATTTATTTCTGCGCCGGGCCTAAAACTTGGAACACCCTGTATTTTCAACAAATAATCCAAACGTGTTTAAATGATTGCAATATTGTAAATTTCCATGAATAAAATAGATATTATTCGTGGAATTTTAACCACGCTTGTAAAAAAATCAAATTCTACAGCCTGTCATTTTTTTATCGTTTTCGAACTGTACGGAATTAAAAATTCTGCTGGTAACAACTTTTTGACAATTCTTTTTCCCGTATTTCATAATCATTGATAAAGGTTTCACAAACACTAAAAAAATATTTTCAGTGTTCTAAGTTTTTTCCCAGGAAGACAGTGATTAAATTATCAGGTGTGCATATTTAAGAACGGTCAGTCTTCGATTAACTTTCAACGTGTTCGGTGCGTTTATATTGATTGTTTAATAAAATATTAGTGCAAAAGTGCAATAGATAAAAAATGCAAAAACACAACGTGGTAAAAATGGTAAGTACAGTGGAGCTCCTGTATAACGAGTCCCGGTTATAACGAGTAAATCGTCTGGTCCCTTGCCGATTTGTATACTACTCTGCAAAATTCTCCCTCTATAGCGAGAATTCTTCTGGAATTGAGGTGGATATAACAAAACTTTTATTTTGTGTAAGAATATAACAAAACTTTTATTTTGTCTAAGATCGGTAATAACGCGGAATTCTGAGAAATTTCAGAAACAGATCGGTTATAACGAGAGTTCCTAGAAGGAAAAAAAATCCTGCCAGTCTCTATTACGTATTGTGTACTAGAATTTTTTTGGAAATGTTGTTTTTGCGTGCTAATGGTCTTATTTTTCTCATTTTCTCAGTCTCGAATAACTTTTTAAACAGAGAACACTTCGTCTTTCTGTATCAGTATGTCGTCCACAAAAAGAGAAACATTTTCGTTCAAAGAAAAATATCAATAATAAAGTGATAAAAAACAAGCTGTAATCAACAAAGAGAAAAATTTAGCCAGTTCTACATTGGCAACAATTTTAAAGAACAGTGACAAGATTACGAGTTCAACAGGTGAATTTTTGTCAAAATGCTAAATTAGATAAAGCCGTTCTTACTTGGTTCAAAGTGAATCATGCCCATAAGTGGGGCCATGTTCAGAACAATTTGCAGAAAAAATTGGGGATAATTTAGAGATGAAATTTTTTGTTATTCGGTGCTTCCACCTTACCACGATATCTTTTTCTATAGTCTTGTACAATTGTAAATGCAATTGATAAGATAAAAATGCTTCATTACAAAAACAAACAAAAATTACAGATTCTTTTTCTTAAACTTCTTTAATATTCGTATTTAATAAATAATTTGCATAGTTCATGTGTAAGTGACTGTTTATAGCGAAAATCGGTTATAACGAGACCTCTTGAATTCTCGTTATAGAGGGGTTCTACTGTAGGTACCACAGTGACAAACTTAATGTAATTTTTGTGAATCCACATTTTTAGTACAATGAATTTTAATTTTTGTTTGGTTGTACCTTAAGGGTAAGGGTTGGTGATATGCTGTGTTGTATCCTTGGGGTCCTGGCGAGTTGATTTTCTGCAAGCCTGGACTGATAATAGGCATAAAAACGTTCTGCCTAGACCCGACTGTTATCGGTGACTGCATCGTATGTGGCGATGAACCTTGATGATTAGGCGAATATGCCGGTGTGGCCGACCGCGAACTACCTAACGAAACTAAAACCAAATTTGTTATTTACTTTTTAATATTATTTCTGTGAAATAGTACCCAACATATTGGCCGCATCGGTTTCTTCTTGGTCAAACCGTCCTGTAATCCTTCTATCGTTACAATTTGGTGAAGTTTCCGAATCTCTGGAAGTATCCTCACCATCTGCTTTACTATTAGAACGTGGAAACGCAGGACCACTTCGAAGGCTATTACCTTTGAGGCTAAGATGCCTTGAACAATATCCTCTCCTTTGAGATTCTTTCGTACATCCGTCTTTCGAACACAACCTCCTCCATTGTTTCCCGTTAAATTTCTTCCTTATCCCGTTTGGATTTGACACAACATCGCCTTTTTTATACTTGTGAGGAGTCGCGGCTTGACTTCGCGGAGTTGTCGGTTGAGATCGAGGAGTTATACTACTCGACGAACTCCCTCTACTATGCATACTACTCCGCTTTGAACTCCCTGAAAGCTTAGCGTCTACTTCGGAATTAAACGTAATATCACCTCTTCGCAATTCATCTTCTTCACTTTCACAATAATCGTCATAATTCCGCCCGTTCGATTGCGGGGTACACGCCGAGACCGGTGTATGAGGCGACACCGTCGTATTTGTAAAATACTCCAATTTCGGCGTTATGGAGTCCTGAATCAAGGGCTCAACCAACTCGTCGTACCAGGGAGGACGCAATAGACGCAATTCCGATCGTTTAACCGTTATTTTCAACTGTTTTTCGCCTATTACCGCCACCACAAAACGCACGACTTGTCCCTCGTTACAAATGTTAAAAACTACACCCTCCACGAACATTTGTTGCTGGTTGTGGCGGACGCAAACACGCGCCCCTAGTGTCACCTCGTTCTTCGAAGGACTCGCGTCCCCAATCACGTTGTAACACTCGTTATCAAACACGTTCGTGAAGTGCACCAGCTTCTCCTCCTTGCCGTCGAGCTCCACGGTTATCTGCAAGAAACAACAAGTTAGCAAAACAGCGACATCTATCATCTTTTCCATTCAAATGCGCATCGTAGAAGTCTTTGATTTAAAGGCAGATTTGCACAAAAAGTGTCATTTAATCACATCAAAATTTTAATTATTATTTTTTGCCACCTGGGGTACACATTTATCGAAAAAAATTTTTTGGGGAAGATTGAGGTTAGGATTGTTTGAGTTTTCGCATGGTTTCAACGACTACTTCGATGCCGAATTCTAATTTTAATGACTAGCAAGCTGTGAAATTAGCTGAATTCCTTATTTATCAGGGATTAAAAAATTGCTATCACAATCATTAAATAACAACACGGAGGTTGGCAACCAGTATCGTAATTTACGAAGACCAATATAATTAGTCACTGATTTTCTATTTTCTGTGTGATTCGGGTCCAGTTTTGGTGACTCACACTGTATACATTCCGGGCTTTGTTGTTCAAACAAACAACAAGTAAAATTTGAATGATGTAATTGGGAGAAGTGCAAAACAGTGATTACTCACATTGCTCCCTCGGGCTTCTCTGATGACCCCTGGATAGTACCAGTCGCCCTGCTTGGCTAGGACCCTATGGTCACACCACTCACTGAGATCAACGGTGTTTTGTTTATTAGTAGGGCATGAATAGTCGACAGCAGTGGCTTGTGGTGCAGTTTGTACGACAGAAACAGGAATGTACGAAGCAGTTGAGTTGTTTTCCTCCAGTTCGGAAGGGTCAAATTTTCGTTTTTTCGGCAGTTTTCGAACACCCATATCCATTTTGGTGAATTGAATGTTTTGGTTGTGGTTAGGCTCGCAGTTCGTTATGAATAGGTTCGAAACGGTTTTCCCGAGGCATTCGCATTGTACCTTCTATTTGTCAACATAGCTCCCGTGTGCATCATTTATGAAGATGTCAACTTTTGACATTGGCTAATTTTGGAGAGGCCGTGCACGACAACAACCTGTAAATCAGCGAAAGGGCTCGATTAGGCTAACTCGTCCTCGTCCACACAACAATAAACACCTACTGGTTTATGAATGGATGCTATTATACTACTGCATAGTAAATAAATATATTTAGCCGTCATGGAGATGATACTCGATCAACACGTGTAGATTCCACCAAAGCGAAACACACTCCAACTCGGAGACTCTCTATTATTAGAATTCGTCAAATGTTCGTCTCTTTCTATTACCTAACGTTTTATTTCATAGGATCACAACTTTTCGCGACACCCACAAACTCAGACACAGAAACAGAACACTCCCCTTCCTGCCCCTCGCCCCCCCCCGGTCAGGTTCATGCGTACCAAGCGCTAACCAAGGAGGTATAACAAAGCTTGGTTTACACGATTCCGGATTCGATTACACCTCAATTTTTCACACTACTCCTCCAAATCCATCGCAAAAACCCCATTACTGCCCTGAGCTGTCAAAAATCACTCCCATGGATGCCACCATAACCATAGATCAAACAAACAATAACAAGCCACAAGGCCGACTCGATCGTCGCCGAAACGATCTTGTCATCTTGATTCGAGAAGAGGCGCCAATTTCTATTTATCAAAAACAATTTCGAACTTAAATGTCACTCACCTCCCAATTTACTAAATTTGGCAAAAATTATTTGGCGTGACTTTAGTCACGAATTCTATTGCCAACAAACAAACACAAAAATTCGGTATTTTGGGCAAGAATCACCTGGACACATGAAAACAGGTTGTTCCCCAAATCAATAATGGAATAAATGAATGTGCGATAAATAATTCGCTTTATTGCCAATTAGTTATTTGTTAGTTTACACAAAAGTGGAAACTAATTAGTAGGGGCCCGGATTCTGTGGTCCAATGCTTGTATAACTGGTTATGTAACCTAATCCAAGGACACCTAAACGTCCTTGACTCACGCAACAAGTGTCGTAAAGCAGGCTTTTTTAAACTATTTTTCCAAAAATTCGATTGAACAAAATTTACGATTACGTGGACCAATCAGATTGATTAAAACGGTACAAATCTATCGCACGTCCTTTTTCTCCTATCTGTAAATGTGATAATTTACTATAATAGTATTGCTTGAAATCAGCTGTTTTAAGGTTCGTTCGCATTGTATGTGCATAGTTTAAATTTATTTTACGTAACTACGCACTGCAGGGAACGGAACGCACGCTTTTTACGTTTACGTTTAATATTTTTTCAATTACCGGGCCCTAAAACTTGACCTACCCTGTATATTTTTTTTTTAGAAAATTGGGCTTTCATGATGTAATTTTTTCTAGACTCCATAGTACTATCTATGTAAACAATCTTAAAAAGTGGTTCAGGATTCATCAAACCATAGTTCATTAGAAATAATTTATTTTGAAATTTTCGCCAGATGGCACTTAAAATTATACCGTGCGATCGAAAAAAAAAAATAAATTAGACTAAACGATGATTAATATTCAGTTGACAACAATTTTAGCTGGAAACTTTCCACACAAACTGGAAATAAAAATGACCATTCCATTTTCTTCTTCTACAGTGAGATCAAAAAGTCTGTCTATCAAGCAATCGTAGAAATTGAAAACGTATGTCTGTGGAAGATAAAATGTCACAATGACAAATGAGAAATGTCAAAATAATTTTTATGTAAATTATAACAGGAAACCTTGGTGAACGATTTTTATGAATAAACACGAACAAAATCTCATTTTAGGATATTTTGAGACGTTTTAAAGAATATTTCAATTTAATCAGCTTAGTGTTTTAATTTTTATAAAATAATTTTTGACATCTAGATAACATACGAACTGCCATGCAACATACGTCCTCAACTAGGACGCCTACTTGATAGAAAGACTTTTTGATCGCACTGTACAATAACTTGCAACAATAAAAATTCTGTACTCTAAAGCGATCATTATTTCACTCAAAATGAGTAAAACGCAAACTTGTCAAAGTTTCCGCTGATATTTGAAATTAAAATCAAGATTGCCATCTGAAGGATTTTAATCACCGCCTACTCCAATAATTTTTTTTTCGATCTCACGGTAATTAATAAATAACATTTCAAGGGTGCCAATCATTATCTATTTTTAAATTTTTTACTATTATCTCAGTAGTATTAAATTAAGTGTATATTTTTAAATAAAAATATCAAAAATCTCAAAATTGAAAGGAAAAATCCCCATGTTGGTGCTTTTGTCGTGTGTGTGTTGGCAGTTCTGTTCGGTCGCTCGTCGTGAGCGTGATGAGCGCAGCACCACCATTGTTTATTTATTATGACATATTTTGTACAAAGAATGATTTTGAAGATTGTTGTGATTTAAATTAGCTCAAATAGTGCCTAGAAATGAGTCATATGTCACCATTTCGCCTAAATGTCCAAAACATTGCATCCGAGTTATCAACAAGCAGTTCAAATCCTAAAAAACGTCGAAAAAACGTGCAAACACCAATTCAAACACCCACAAATGTTCAGGATCTACTGCCGCCCCCTTTATCGGGCTATGGTGACACGATCGTCGCATCAAATCCGTTTGACGATTGCCCAAGTAATGTGAACTCAATGAACGTGAGGAACATGCCCCCCATGGGCATGGGCCCGAATATGTCCATGGGGGTGAACAATATGAACATGTGTAGACCGATGGGTTAGTTGAGGTATTGCGTTGAGATGGGACTCATTTTTGGTATTTAAGGCCCAGCAATGCAAGGCCCTATGGGACCTGGACCTATCAATAATGGACCTCAAATGAACGGCCCTATGACCGCTGGCATGAACATGAGCAGCCCCAATGGGCCCATTGGACCCCCACACAACAACTTCATGATGTCACCCATGAATACCATGTATTCAAAACCCATGCCTGGACCAATGACGGGGAATATGGGAGGGCCGGGGCCTATGAACGGCCCTATCAATAACGGCCCCATGTCAGCTGCCATGAATATGAGCAGTCCTAATGGACCTATAGGTATTTTTCCTTGACTAGAAAGAATTTCTATAATTTATTTTTTCCCAAGTAGGGCCCCCACACAATAACAATTTTATGATGTCACCTATGAATACCATGTATTCAAAACCAATGCCCGTCAGTGCTGGTAAAGTGTACCCAGCGGATCAACCAATGGTAATTTTCACATTGTTAAAATGTAAAAATAATAATAATTTCATAGGTATTTAATTCGCAAAATCCGAACGCCCCGCCTATTTACCCCTGTGGGGTGTGTCACAAAGAAGTGCATGACAATGATCAAGCAATTTTGTGTGAGAGTGGTTGCAACTTTTGGTTTCATAGGTAAATAAGTTGAAACAAATGATTTTTTTTAATTGTGTTTCTAGGGGTTGTACTGGTTTAACAGAAGCAGCTTTCCAGTTACTGACAGCAGAAGTGTATGCTGAATGGGTTTGTGATAAATGTCTATCATCAAAAAATATACCTTTAGTTAAATTTAAGCCATAGTAAACTGTACCAATACAAAAAATTGTTACATGTTATTGTTATGATAAGACTGAAGACCGTAAAAAAAGTCACATCACTCGTTTTAAGACAATTCATTTTTAGTAGAATCTCATTGTATTTTAATATATTGTACATAGTTAGGTCGCCTTTTTTATAAATACGTGTATAAAGCCTTTAGTAAACACGCCTACAAATAGCTTAGGGTTAGTTGTCGTTTCAATTATTTAAGGATATATAACTGTATGTATCATATACACAAACTGGACACAACACATTATCATTCATTATATTGACTATTGTAAATAGGAATTATGTTCCATTAATTTAATTTAAATGAAAAATATACATGATATAATAAGACTGGCTCATTTCAATACCAATTTGCATTCAAATAAATTACGAAACAAAAAACGACCATACTTGTCTGCAGAACTCCCAAGGGAGGAAACGCAATATCAAAGACAAACTGTACTAGGCAATAGATGACACGGACTAATGTGTTTTTGTTAGATAAAGAAGCGTTGAAATTAGATATGTGATTCAGTTGTGATTCACAAATTTAAAAAACACCTAAAACGCAGCCTGTAATCCGTTACACCTGAAAATACTAATTTTCCCACCTCTTCATTCAAATTATTTAAACGAGTGTGAAAAAAGTACAGAGTGGTTATAAATGATTTTCATCTAGCCAGCTTTGGAATTTTTTTGTGCCGCTCTACTTTTTTGAAAGCTCTAGTTCTGTCATTGGTGTCACTTATTAATTAATAATAAATTCTTGTTAATTAAACTTTTATTGTTTCAACGAATTTCCAATAATTGATAATAATGTGTATTTTGTAAGAAAACAAGTTTATAATTGAAGTCTATTTTCGAAGTGGATGCTTAGTAAACGGCGAATTTTTAATTTTGAGTTAAAACTAGTAGATCCCTTATTTCCGTAAAGCGGCATTTTTTATTTTACATGGCAAATTCACAACTGGCTAGATGAAAATCATTTATAACCACTTTGTATGTAATACTAATGGTCCGGTCAGGTCAAAAATCGATTACCAACGTAAGAAAAAATCATTCAGTCAATTATTTATTAACAAAAATGCACAATGTCTCAGAAATCGAAATATTTTCTGCACAATGCCCCTGGGAGTCCGAACTGGTATTTACATATCCTCTCCCATTATTTTGATAGCCGTCATTCGAAACAAATTTAAAAATTCTCTAGTGTATTGAGCCATATGTTGTAAGTGGTAAAATGATAATATGGTTAATTATGTCCAAAATAATGCGTCAGTCTGATGCAAACTTCTCTACAAACATGTGCGTTCTTTTTGAAATAATTTGAACATTGTCTAGACTCGTTTCCTGTAGATAAAAGTGCCGCCTCCTCCAATGCAATATCTTTTGATTAGTCATTTCGAGTCACAAGAGTCGCGTGTTTACAAAATTGTAAGTTTTTGTAAGTGTAAAATGTGTCCTGTAAGAATTTTTTTAGCACCGGGAAAAATGAAGGATGATTTGAACCCAATTGAGGACTTTTTCCTCTTAGAAAAAAGCCCGAATTTTTCGGAAATATTGTGCGACAACACCGATTTAAGTTTGAATGATTTAGACGAGCAACTTAACAATTTCCTGACCGATAATTTAATCCCTGACAGTGACAGTTATTCAGTATTAGGGGTTGATCTTAATTTATCGTACAATGAGGATAATTCAAGTACCAGTAGTACCAACATTGAAAATTTGGATTCATGGGTGATTGAAACTGTCGACAATATGGGCTACAATGACACTTGCTTCGACAATGTCATTTCTGAGACAATCCAAGGAACTGAAATAATTGGAATTAACTTGCAACCAACTGAAACTCTCGAAATCCTCAACATGTTCCCCCACATCACCGATGAAAAAAACATAAAACGAAGATCCCTCCTGTACGAACGCACTACAAAGATCGACAAATGTGAAGACGAAATGAAGTACAAAAAAAACTGTGCGCTTTTAACCCACGACTACGCCAATAAAAGAAACGACGATGACAAGTACTTCCCCTGTTCAGTGCTCAATTGCGATAAAGTCTACACGAAATCGTCGCATCTCAAAGCGCATCTGAAGCGACATTCGGGGGAAAAACCCTTCGTCTGCAATTGGGAAAACTGCACTTGGAAGTTTTCACGATCGGACGAGTTAGCAAGACACAAAAGGTCGCATCTCGGGATTAAACCGTACAAATGCGAATTGTGTGAACGGGCCTTCGCCCGGTCTGATCACCTCGCTAAACACCATAAAGTGCACAAGAAAAAAATGGCGCAGTTTGGGAACTACCAGATCAAACGCCGGATCAGAGTGTCATAATCGCATTCCAAGTATCAATAAAATTGTTAATCATTATTGCGTTTTCTTTGGGGGGAAATTGAAACAGAAACTATTTTTCGTGATTTTCATTCAAAATAAATAACAATAAAATCGTTATATAAATAGGGATTTGACATTTGAGCTGACTTTGGGACAGTAAAAGCAAATCTTTTTCATTTTAATATGCATCAAGTAGGTTGTAAAAGTCTAAATGCCGCTTTAATTTAAAGGGATTCACACAAAAAGTGTCCAGATCAAATTTAATCACATCAATATTGACAAAAATCTTTAAGTATGTTAATTACCTTGTTAATTTTAATTATTTCTTGCTACCTGGAGACACATTTATTTAAAAAAAAATAATTTTTAGGGAAAATTGAGGTTAAGATTTTCGCATGGTTGCCATCCCTTTCAACGACTACTTCGATGCACATTAATTTGAAAACGAGTATAAATTTCGGTTATTAAACAAGATAAAACTAAACCGAATTTGTACTAATATTAATAGATCTTTTTGGGAATTTTGCAAATTGACAAGGAACCAATAAATCATGTATAAATCGTAACGTTGTGTAATATACAAAAAGATCCATTATCACAATTCCAACAAAAATATAATTTTAAGTCATTAAAATACGAAATAAGTAAACTAAAACCCTGAAGGAAATGTCATTCGTTGGTCAGATAAAATGACATTTCCCTAGTTTTTCAAACAAAATAGGATTAAACCAAACAATCGAATTATGGACGAAGGTACACCGAAATCGCGTAACAATTATAAATAACTATTCCAAAAATTTTATCAGTAAAATTCATTGCAAAACGTCATTAGTTTCATTTTATTCCCGGTGAAAAATAAAACGAATTCATTTATAAAGTAGACTTCATCACTAAAAAATGTCTAAATTTCTAAATTTATGGCTACGCAGATTATGCGAAATGTAAAAATTATTTTGGTTATTTATTACACAACTCTAAAGAGTCTACGCGATTATAATGTTTGGTTTTATTGTGTACCAAATAGCTAAATGGAATTTGTACTAATCTTATCAAAATGGTTATTTGACTTTTAATAGATCTTTTTGTGTTTCGCAATCGAATTTTGGCCTTATGTGACTATATTGACACGGGACAAAGTCATGTATAAAAACAGTAACGTCAACAATAACATATTTATAACATACAAAAAGATCTATTATCACAATTCGATAGATAAAAAATATAGAATTTTAATGTATTTATAAATTAGAATAGAAAATAAATAAACTTAAACACCCATAGGAAATGTCACTCAATGGTCATTTAATTTATCTTGACTTCTGCTACTGCTACGTGACGTTTTACGGTGTAAATTTTCCAAATAAGCGGCAGGAGCCCACCCTTCTACAGAACTACCTATAATCAGAAAATGAAATCAATTGAATTAGGTTATGTTTTTTGAATTACCTATAATTTTAACAAACCACCAACCCGCACAGCCAACTTTCAAAAGTTCAACCATATCGCCTTCCCGCATATTAACTTCACTGTTACCAACTGCACAATAATCAGCTAACGCAACGTAACGCCCACTCTGCAACAATCAATCATTTGTTACACCACTAGAGAATAAAAAATTTCAAAAATCATATGTACATATTTACAGCCTTCATGCAAAAAAGAAAGTCAACTTACAAGAACTAAAGAAAGAACAGCTGAATTAGTAATGTGAAACATAAAATGTGGAAGTGTTTGTTGTACTGCCGATAAAATACTGAACAACACGATGGCCAACTCCTTTGACCACGTCTGCCAACTGTAAAAAATGAAGTGCTATATACAGTAGCCTAGCCCAAACACCACCAAACTAAACTAAAAAGCGATAAAAGCTTACAGGAACTGCAACATTGTTTGCGTGCTCTTCATCATCACTGTTGGTGCAGTCCGATGACCAGTTCTCCCCTTCTAAGTCGATATTTTCGTCATGGGGTTGCGACTCAGTGTCGCAACTCATCGTTCTGTGACTGATCAAAGACGCATTTGACACTGTGCTCTTTTGCTTCTCCCACGAGGTGGTTTGACGCAAAGGTCTAGAAACAAATTGTCTAACACACAACATGGATGCCAACCTAAGTAAAACAATACTTGTGTGCTTGTGCCGTGTATTGTTTGATTTTCTCGCCTTTCAGCTCTTCTAATTGGTTCAAAAGAACGCGTTTGATTTCATTAACCCACGATTGTTTTTGCTCAATGTTGCTTGCCTGAATTGTGTAGACTTCTTGTCGGCCTTGAAGCCAGATTTCAAATTTTCGCGGGTCGCCCTTAACCGATTCGGTTAAACCGATCTGGGACATCTTCAAATAGTGTTTGAACTGATATGTGGCTTTATTATGCGACGACTTGGATGCAGCCTTGCAGAATAAAATTGATTTTTGGTAAAGGAAAACGTGACGCCTTAATGGCTTAAGTCTCAATCTTATATCTTTCTTATTTTCTACCCAAATTGAGAATGACCCTTGGAGGAGCAAGTCTCCTTGTTGGGATAAATCGACCGGAAATCCGGTTATCGAAATTTGGTGCATGCTGTCATTGACACATTTTAAAACTACAAGCATGCAGTCTAGTGCTTGTTGCAATTCCCGACAACACTTTCCCTCCTCTGAGTAGCGTAATAAATCCTTCAAAAGGAGTTGATACTTTGTTATCCGTTGGACCGGCTTTAGTAAATACGCCGCTAGAGGGAGCTTATGGCCGAGTTTGCGTTGGCAAGCCTGAAAAAACATATTCGAGTCGACAAGAGTCTCCCGAAGTTGCTCAGATCGAGGAATATTTTGGCAATAACAACTATACAATCGAAAAAAAGTGTCCCGCTGTAACAATACAGTTAACTTTTTTACCGACATTGTTAAATTTGCTTACGCGCTGGACAAAACAAAGCGCCACTAAATCAATCGATGAAATACAGTTTTCCAAGTCTTGTAAAAAAATATTCGCGTGAAATCTGTATATCTCATCCAAGTTACCAAAAATTATGTTTATTTTATCACCAAGGCCTGGGGTTACCAAATGCTGCATTTCCTCAGACTTCACTTCCATTTTGTAACCCTAAACACAAATTAATAAAAATCACCAAATAGAAATTACTTACGGTTATAACCGACAGTAACTCCGAAACGTAAAACTTCTCAGTCTCTATTAACTCAGTTAACACGTGACCAGTCTTAGCTTTATTCACTTCCTCATTCTCGGGGGAAGTTTGGTGAACTTCTTCAATATGCTTCTCTGAAGATTCACTCTACGAAAATGATTAAATAAAGTCACGAGTTATTTAAGAGTTACCTTTGGTATCTTAAAAGTTTTTTTTTTATTGGGGTGGGGGGCACCACCGGGTGGCTGCTTCGGAACCTCGCCTTGAAGGGGCACCAACAACGTATTTAAGCCCGAAATGCGTTTCTCGCACATTAGAGAGACTTCGTCTATTTTTTTCGAAACCTGAAATTGAAAAATGTAAAGTGGAGTTGGCAGTACTGCGCATTTTGACAGTTTTCAATAGTGACAGTTAAAACGTCAAACTTTTCGAGTATGTGTGAAATTCAATAAAATGTGATTTTGGATTGGTAAGGTAAGTTCTAATCACTTTTTTCACTTACCTGAGCTAGTAATGTCTTGATTTCTGCACTGAGGTCTTGGGGATTTCGCCCAAAAAGTGCGTCCCCCGTCTTTAGAAACTCCTCAATTTCCCGGATATACATTTTCGGGGTTTCGGGATCACAACACTTATCTACTTTATGTGTTTCTAACAATTGCAAGCCTTTGGTGCACCAAATATTAGCCTTCTCAATTTGCTCCACAACCTCCTTACTAATAACAAGAGTTTCTTTCCGTTTGTTGAGTTTTTCAACTAAAGTGTCTCTCATTCGTATCAATTCACAACACTTAGGTTCTATACATTGCAAAGGGTAGAAAACTTTATTTTGGATTAAGCTTTGACCTGAGGAAACAACTTCTTCAGCTCGTTCTATATCAACTAAACACAGCTTTTCAAACGTGATCAACTCCTTGATTAAACTATCGATCCTATTAATACTTTCCCCGATTTCGGTCATCTCATTAACAACTTTCAAATGCGAGTTGAAATTAATTTGCAACTCGCGGAAATCCTGCTCGAATCGTCTCAACTCCAAACAGTGGCGCAATTTGGTCGAGTGTTGCTGCCAGAAGTCGTCAAAAGTCCGCTCAGTCTCCTCTAATTGGACCAAAAGTCGCTCAATCGCAAACACATTCCCCATGGTGTCACAACTATAGCCATCACCATTGGCCGATTTGCGTTTGATAGAACAGAGCAAATCCTCGCCTTGTCTCGCAGCAGACAAGATTTCCTCCTTCAATTCGGAATAACCGAGAGTTTGTCGGTTCAAAATTTGCTGAGTCGAGTCGACATTGTTTGGTAATTCGGCTTCGTCGATAATTTTCGTGAATTTATCTAAGGCATTTGAGACTTGTTGAGTCACCACTGAGAATTTCTCTAACTCGATTCGCTGCTGCATCCACTCCTCGTGGGAGTATTGCAAACTGCCCCCCAAATCGGGGGTTATTTGGTTCAAGTCTATGTATTCGTGGAGTTCTTCAATTGTACTTAAGACTATCATGCGGAATTTAAACTCGTCCTTGAATAATTTATTGCTCACTTCGGACAAAGCTTTCTGGAGGAAACTAGCAGGCCGGATTACGTAAACCACGTGAATAAGACCGGGGAAATACACCTGGAACAATTTAACTCAAGACTTATCACTTGACAATATTATTCTTACTGAGATTTTCAACAGGACTGTTTTGACTGAATTCCACCTGTCTTTTCGCCTATCTATTATTAAATGGAAGCCCAAATCCGCCTCTTGTAGTCTACGAAACGAACTCAAAAATGTGCTAAACTATTTTAGGGACTTACGAGGGCACTGAGGTTAAATATAACATCAATCGTTGATACTCAACATCTGATAACAAGTGAAAATTATTGTTGTCTGGGAAAGTGATAATGGGACAACCTTCCTTAGACTTCCCACCTGAGATAATTGCGTATTGTGAATGTAAAAGTTCGGCAACATCGTTAAGTCCTAAAGGTTCCGACTGAATCGTATTGACCATTTCAATTTCTTCACAAGGTGTTACAGGTTCATCTAAACAAAAAAATATTTAGAATTGAAAAAATCCAGTTTGTGGTGTCGTAACTGCAACTTCGCACTAACCGCTAATCCCACAGGTATGTGGTTTTCATTGTATTTTCTTCTGAAAACGTCAATACAAGATACTGTTCTAAAAATACACAATAGACCTCTTCCCTATTATTCCAGAGAACTGAGAATTGTTTCAAAGAATCAATACTCACAATAAGATGAATGTGAATGAAAATAGATAGCAACACATATTGTCATCGTCAATAAAAATGCAAATAAAAACATAAAAACTTTATTGTGTTAAAAGTTACTTATGTTAGTACAACTTATCGTAAAACCAAACCTAAATAAATAAATATATAAATTAATGTGTTCTAATTTGCTTTAAAATATCCATCCGTTTTAAAACTCTCATAAAAAAATAAAAAATAATTAGCCTCTTATACATATATAACATATACGGGGTGGAACCGAAACATTTCCCATTGATGGCATGTTCACTAGATCAGACAACCCAAAATAGTGATGTATCGAAAGATCAAGATAAGTTGAATCGAAAATGTGTCAAATAAAAATAATAAAATGACAAGTCCAAAGGTAAAACGCCAAAATGGCCGACGAATAAAAATCATAAATTTTGTTAATAAAATCATGCTATTTTACCTTTTGACTTGTAATTTTATTTATTAACAAATTATCTTGATCTCTCGTTACTTTTTGAGTAAAATTTTTCCATTAATGGGTAAACAACCGTGAAATTACAGAACTACAATCTCTTAAACAATTAAAATGGAAATATTTTGCAGTTTTCTCACGATTTTCTGCTTTTAAAAAATTAATTAATTAGTTACTTCAGGCATTTTCTTAAACCGCAAAAAATAAGTCTAGAAACTAGAAAATCTTTCAGATAAATGTTTACGTAAATAAATTATTTTTTTAGTTTTTGTGTTAGACTAGAGAACACGCCCTCGGGCCCTGCATAAAATAAAATTGTCAGTTCATAATAATTATCACGTTAATTAATACTTACATAATACAATTAATTATCACTGATATTCTTTCTATACAGGGGGCTTAAATTAATTTTGACACCCTGTACGACTACTAATAAAAAACTTCGGTTACTCTAGTGACTACAACTAATCTAATTCACAGGCAAAATATATAATATGTACACTTGTCAGGCATTGTCCATCATTATCACCGATATTTTTTCAGTACAGGGCGCTGAATTAATTTTGCCACCCCTGTACCAGGTGTCCCAAGTTTTAGGGCCGGCGCCCTAATTGATTAAAAAATAATTTTGATAGTGTAAACAATTTGATGTTTTAATATTGCATATGGCGGTGAGAAAAAAAATCAAAATTCTACGTGATAAAAATTCTTCCATTTTTTTTCTAAAAAGGAATTTTATCACGTAGAAAAAACTCTAATGATTTATTTTTTTAATGTAGTTTTTACGGTTTCACTGACACGCTAAAATTTTTGAATAATATCAAAGCATCAAATCGTTAAAATTAAATACACTCCAATTTGAAGTTTTGATATTGCACAAAATTTTTAGCATATGGCGGTGAGAAAAAAATCAAGTAACTGGAATATTTCCTACGTGATAAAATTCTTTGATTTTTTTTTAAATCAAGGAATTTTATCATTTAGAAAAAATTCTAATTAATTATTTTTTTAATGTAGTTTTTAGGGTTTCACTGACACGCTAAAAATTTTGAACAATATCAAAGCATCAAATCGTTTAAACAATAGAGGACTAAATACACTCCAATTTGATGTTTTGATATTGCACAAAATTTTTAGCAAATGGCAGTGAGAAAAAAAATCAAGTAACTGGAATATTTTTAGAAAAAAAAAATCAAAGAATTTTATCATGTAGAAAAAATTCTAATTAATTATTTTTTTAATGTAGTTTTTAGAGTTTCACTGAACAATATCAAAGCATTAAGTTTGCACTAGCAAATGTTTTTTGAAATAAATTAGAAATAGAAATTTTCGCGCCGGCGGTAAAACTTGGGACACCCTGTACACCCTAATTTATACAATCTAGTCTAATTCAGAGGCAAGCAGTATGTACAGTTCACATTCTGCTAAAAGCATATGGCGCATGGTGCTGTGCATTGGCCATCGTTGTGACAATATTCCCTTGTTCGTTGATAACATATCCCGTGTTGGCCAATTGATAAGAGTAGGCGTTCGCCGGCGCATGCCCATTGGGATTCTGTGGCCCATTTGGTATAATCTGCGAGACGGGGGTGACCAAAAAGGCTTGTTGATGATGTTGGGCCCCTGTGCTGTCATTAGGTTGCGCAACCACCAATGGAATAACTTGCTGCACTTCATTATTGATAACACACTTCTGGATTTGTTGCTCTCGAGGCCGTTCAATAATCTGCGTAGTTTTGGGAATCGTGTGGTGGATTTGCGTATCTTGTTGTGGCTGTTGTTGTTGGGGTTGTTGTTGCGTTTGGTTTTGTTGTTGCGAAGTTGAGGCGTTTTTCGGTTCAACTTTGCAGAATTTCACATGGGGGAATTGCTCTTTCATGAAGTGACGGAAAGTGGAATAGCCCATTAATTTAATTCCGGGTTCGAGAATTTGCCCATATTCTTTATAAGCATCATGGAGGTTTTTCCTCGTGACGTCCCAGGGGAGTTGGATTGGTTGTTTGGTATTAACAATGTCGCGTTCTCCTGTGTATTGTTCCAAGTATTGTTTTAGGAATTCGGTTGCATGGTAGTAAATGTCAAGAGGGAAAGTGTTGTGTGGTTTTTTACCATGGTTTCCGTGGACACGAGGGGCAACCCCATGGGTCATTACGTGTTTTCTTATCCGTTTTAATTGATAATGGGTGCAGTTTTCAAGGTATAGGAAGGCGTCGAGACAGACTCGGCGTCCTTGATAAACATACTGTGCCCTTAATCGTCTTCGTTCCTTATGTCGGACTGTGGTATCAGGGTTTGCAAGACAAGCCATAGTGACCCCCATTAAATACATATCGTGTTCACCCTTAGTCAACTCAGCGATATTAAGTCTATGTTTATATACACTTTCGGGGTTTAATCCTCGAAAACAGCTCTCATCTTGACACTCACAACCCCGTTTAAACCTTTCTTTCACCTGAGCTGCGCTTTCCTCCAGTTTAGTCGAATCGTTTCCACTCGTGTTATCACTAATCGACTTTTTCTTTTTCTTAAGTGGTTGTTTCTTTTTTGTTGATTTCGGTGACGTTTTTGATTTCGTATTACCCGATTGTCTTTTGGGTGATTGTGGCGCTTCTTCAATCGGACTAGTATAAATAGCATTGATGTGTGGATTTGCATTATCCACTTGTATGGCATGCCCTTCCCAAATCACCTATAAACAATTCCCTTGGTTAGAAATGACGTTTTCCAGGTGGCGAAAAATTCGATTATTCGATATTCTACAACTACCTGCTGATCGTCCATTTGATTTTGTTGGAAATGATTATTTCCATCAATTGTAGAAAAAATTGAATGTGCGGTGATTGCTACCGGGGCTTGCCATTGCATTTGATTCTCACCCTCGACAACATCAGAGGAAGGTTGGGGGTTAGACTGGAAGGATTGGGATGATGGTGACTGGTTTTCGTTGTTTTCGAGGATTACTTCCGTTTTTTCGATTCTTTCGACTGAAAGCAATGAATGTAACACTTCGCTTGCCTCTTTCTCCGCTTCGTCCACTTGTGCCATCTAGAAGGCGAACGGAAAATACAAAAACGGTTCAACACCACTTCATTCTCTCAGGTTATTAAAATATTACGAAAATTTATGAAACGTTCCAGTAATATTTGAGATAACGAATGCCACTGTTTTAATCATTTTTTAATTACAAATAGTTGGTTTAATCAGCGATTCATAATTTAATTACGGAAATAGCGAACTGCGTTTTACTAAATGAGAGCATTCCTCATTCCGATGATAATGAAGCTGAGCTGTATTTTGCTTGCGATTAAACGAGTGGTTAAAATTTTATTAAATACAATAAAACTTTACAATAAATCAGAACCCAAGAAAATGAAGCTTTGTATTAGCGAGTTGGTTTGAAAGTGATCTTTTAGTAAAAAAAGTTTCAAATTCGTGAAACGTGTTCCCCACGATATAAACAAAAGATACCGTAAAAATAGGAGCTTGTATTGGGTTTGAGCGAAAACCGTCTTTACTGTATTACATAAAAGATCATTTTCGTTTGCCAACGGTACAGTCAGACAAAAGTGGGCCCTATTGATATCCATTACATGCACAGACGTTTTACCTTTTATTCAAAATTTATGCCATAAAGCAACTGATTTCGCCCATCTGATCTCTAGTATATTAAATCTGCTATCGTTTGACCCAACTTTTCGCACACCACCACACGATTCAACAAATATTTCCCCGAATTCAAGCAACCGGAATCAAAAACTATTCGGTTGTATAGTACGCCATTTTCGCATCGTCAACAACCTCGCGTTCACACGAGCGCTATTCGAATGCGCATGCGCACCAGTTGCGCATGCCCGCCAAACGAGCACAAATTCAAATTTCAAAAAGAAACTTTCCACTTTTTCGATCAACTGATCAAATTTTCATTCACATTCCTCAGACTAGTATTTATTTACACACTTAATTATAGATTCGTGTTGGGATTATTTATTACACAAAAGCTAAAACGTCCTTCAATTTGCTCTGCTCTAAAAATGTGTAATTGTGTTTTCCCGGGTCGGACAGGTGACATTCTCGATCAATTTTTGAAGCGATTTTAATAGGGTTTAATTCCCTAAAAGGGTCTCGTTTAATATTTCAACAAGTGACGGGTTTAAATTGGTCACAAATGGGAACTACCGGTCGTGCAAAATTAACGCTGATAATTTATTTTTAATTAAAAATCGTGTTGACTATTTGAATGTTTCTTAAGCAGAACAATAACCCGTGGCCCTGTTTAATTAAATTCAAATGCATGGTTAGTTACGGAGACTTTTCCGCAACAATGAAATTGAACGATTTTACGGTTCAAATTATTAATACCGTTTAGGTTCTTGACCAATCAAAGGAATCTACCGTTGAATATTTGAGTGCAAAAACATTGTTGTGGTCCAAGGATGTTTCCTCCAGTCTCGACATAAATAATAAACAAAATGTTAAATCAGAAGTAAATAATTATTTAGCCGCATTCCGCACTCTGATACCACCCACAATTAATTAAGATTTAGACAATGTCTAACACAGATTATTTATTTCAATAAACATACAAAACCAAAAACAGTTAATAGCAACCCTCGCACTATAAACGTCAAATTCTTCACATGAAGTTATATCACAATAGCTATTGTTGATCCTACTTCCGCTTCACTTTTCTAACGTTATGTTACAAGAGAAGGCGAAGAGTTCACTTCGAAATTCTCTTATCATTTTTCATAAGTTGATTAATTAGCGAGTCTAAAAGCTAAAAGCTTGATAACCACCTCAAAGATAACAATTTATTTCCACAATGACGCGTATGATAAGTACAAATAATTTTCTTTATCACGTAACAATTGCCGTAATTAAAAATTTCATTGTGTGAAATCGATTTCGGATGACATTGAAAAATTAATCATTTACTCCATTCAAACTTGAATCTCTTACTAATTAATAATTTGAATGACAGAGGATTAGATACAAAACATCGATTTCCATTTATTGCACTGAAATTAAGCTCCTTGAAGGCGTTCGTTATCAATAAACGGCGTTCTTTTGAAACTTTTTCCAATTAATCAAAGGCATATTTCTCAATATTGACACATTGATATAAAAATTCAAAACACAAAATGATTTTAGTCAGTGTGTGTGATTTTCATGTTTTTTTTTTTTTTTTTTGGAAATAAAAAAACTGTTTTTTGAGCATTTATCACGTTTTCAACCAGAAACTTGATTTTTTAGTCATTTTTTTGGAAAAAGTCGAAAAACCACCAAATAGTTTGTTTTTGAGCTAGAAACACAATTATTTCGCAAAATTTCGATAAAAACACAATTCAACAAAATCGCCCAAAAACGGTGCTATTTTTGCCTTTTTCGAGTATTTAAGTACGTTTTTGAGCAATAAATAATTCTAAAAATTTTGTTGAAGCAGGCAAAAAAATTACAAAATAAATCGAAATTGATATTATTTTTAGGTTGTTTCGCTCGACTTCTTTTTTGAACCAGAGGCTCATTTATTTTGCAAAATTTTGTCCAAACACGCAAAAACGCAAAAAAATAATTAATATTAATGTTATTTCGTT
>NW_025400995.1:1931442-1955310 GCF_015345945.1 Tribolium madens | reverse complement strand
ACTTCTTTTTTGAACCAGAGGCTCATTTATTTTGCAAAATTTTGTCCAAACACGCAAAAACGCAAAAAAATAATTAATATTAATGTTATTTCGTTTGTTTCACTCGATTTAACTGATCTCTGAGCAAAATAAGACAAAAATAAGCTGAAAAACCACAAAATTTGGCCGAAAATGCTCTTCAGCACGTTTTTGTATTAANTCGATTTAACTGATCTCTGAGCAAAATAAGACAAAAATAAGCTGAAAAACCACAAAATTTGGCCGAAAATGCTCTTCAGCACGTTTTTGTATTAAAATCTCACGTTTTTCGCAAAATTTCGCTAAAACAAAGTAAAAAATGAATTATTTTTCTCAAGCGTTTAGAAACGCAATTTTTTCGCAAAATTTTGTTGAAAACAAGCCGAAAAATCACAGAATTAAGCAAAAATGCATGTCATTTTTTATAAGCTGAAAATGCGTTTTTTTCGTGAGATTTTTCCATACAAATCGTAATCTGGTAATAATTTGGCAAATTTTTCAATCGGATCTGGTGAATTTTATGTTTTTGATCTGGCAACACTGGTTTTAGTGCCAACAAGGGAGTTTAAAAATTTTGCATTGTCAGTGTTTATGAATAAAAATGCAAGGTAGACAAACACATTATGTGAAATATGTAGTATAAAATGACACGAGAAATAGGTTTTTCAGTAGGTAGGTACTGAAATTTGTGATTCAAAAAACATGCAACAAATAATTGCTGTCACGGTTATCACTAGAATTACGAAATTGGTTATTTATCAGTACCCCTCAGGTATTGCTTGCAATTATGTCAGTTGCAAGGTTAGTTAAAATAGTATATTAACTAAAAGTATATTAAAAAAAGTTAAAACAGTATATTAATTAAAACAAGTGTTACAAAAATTTCCGTTGTGATACGAGTCACGCAGTGGCGAGTGTTACAAATGCACAAAGGTTTGTAACACGTATTTTTTCACTTTTTGTATCAAGGCACTAAAGTTTTATTTTTTATTACTAAGGCTCGAATTATATGCAATATGCATATTTATTATTAAGATGTATATCAACAAAATTGTAAGTTTTCTATGCATATCTAATTTTTTTGATTAAAATAAGCCTAATAAAAATGCATATTTTGCATTTTTGTCAACGTCGTGCACATTTTACGAAATATTTCATATTTGTGCATATTTTCTTCAAATCACAAATTTCCAATAAAAAAATTCAGTTCAAGTTAAAAATTGGAGTTTTTAAGAAAATGCACCGTTTACAAAATATGTTAAAGAGAAAACAACCAGTAAATCGTAAGCTGGACTCAAAGAATCAGTATTCTGCTGAGTGTTTCATTTTTAAATTGGTTTTATACAGGGTGAATATAAAATATCGAACCAAGCCTTTTTTTAATATAAATGAAAGTAATATAAATTAAAGTAATATAAAAAATGTGATCGTATTTTGAAAACGAAATTTTGTTTGTTATGAGATTTTCTTTTTTGCAATTGTTTTGTCAAAATTGCAATTTATGTAAAAAAAAAATTGAAAAAATTTAATATACCTAAAGTAGATACTCGTAGTTGTAATGCTTAGATCACAACCTTCATGAGAAAAATGTTTTTTTATTGGGTTGCTATTTAATAAAATAAACATTTTTGTGGAACTCAAAAACAAAACAAAAATTTCGAAAAATTTTCTTCTTGATAAAACATCACATTTTTATAGTAGGTACTTTGTCCATTCATCAATTAGTTTTTCCAAAAAATAAATAGTTTAAGCAAAAAATGTTTGGTTCCATACTTTTTATTCACCTGGTATTTTATTTTTAATAGTTTTTATTAAAAGTAATTACTAATTAGAAACATTATTTTTTGCGAATATCTTATGAATAGATAATCCCATTCAACTTTAGAAAAAAAGGTTCAAAAAACACTTTTATTTGATCTGTCGCAAGTGAGTCGGTGTCATTTGATGAAATTTCGAAATTGAGGTGGGAAAAGTTAAAGGGGGTGCTTTTTTTCGTTTTTTTTTTGCAAATTCTTTCTGGATCGTTTTTATGAGAACATCCTATATCTCATGAATGGATGGTCTGATTCAATTTTGGTAAAAAGTATTGAAAAGCTTGTTAAAATAGCTTTCATTTGATGTGCCACAAGTAGGGTAGTGCTATTTAAATTTTTAAAGTTGGGGTGCGTGAGGGTTAAAGGGTTACTGGGGGTGATTTAAAAAGTACGTCAAAAAATATCCCCCTCAGAAACAAAATCGACCTGTTTCGGCGTTTTTGCAAAGTCTTTTTAGTTTCTAAGATATTCGGGGTGGCTCGTTTTCATTGGAACACCCTGTATTTCTTAATATCTTGTGCAATTTTTTGGAAAAATACGTGCATATTATATGCCCATATTTTGTGCATTTAATCCGAGCCTTATGTATTACAAATGTGTGTTTAGTTGCCAAGGCAATAGGCGAGAAGCTTATTTATTTAAGTTAATTGCAATATGACAATTGACAATTTGAATTACAAATTGAAAAAAATGTACTATTATGAACTACTTTAGTGCCGATTTTAGACAATTTTACAGACTGACATTTTTAAGTGAGAAATTGTTGCAGTTCAATGTATTTCATCAATTTAAGGTATTTTCGAACAATTTGTGTACCGCATACGTCAAATGTCAAAAATTTTAACTGTCAAATATAATAATAAATTACAACCTCTCATTGTGATATTCGTGCATTGTGACAATATGTGATGTAACACTTGTTTTTTTACTGAAAACAGTTGCACAAAATGTTTTTGTGACCCTAAATAGAAAAATGATTTATTTTATGTCTCAATTGTAGTCAATCTCGAAAAAAAGATTATACCAATGTGATGGTTGCCCGCATGCGCACCCACCCCTAAGTTTATCAATAAAAACAAAATACGTCTAGAGCTAGAGAAAAAAAAAAGAAGCGTGAATCCCACTATAAGTTTACAAATGTTGTTAATAAAAAGTCAATAATTGCATTTAGGTTATTATCTCATAGATATTGCAACGGTCAAACTTGACATTGGTTTCCAAGGAAGTGCAATGAACTGCATCTATAACTGAATGACAGAAATGGACACGTGACAAAAATATACAGGTGGCGCATTTTGATTGATTGCACTTACCTGGCGATTCAGTATCTAAATAGGAACTCCGTGATCGAGTGACTACAGTTCGCTCCTCCATGGCTTTGGAGGCATTCCTCTTGAATTGTTCGAGGAAACAATCGATTTGGCTTTCGAGACTGGATTCGGCCATAATTCGAATTATGACATAATTTGCTTTGATAACACTTCACTGTCATCACGATTCTTCATATGTCAAGATGGGAAAAAGACCCATCGTGACAGCACAGCGGGCGCACACCTACTTCCAAAACAAACTGTTCACCTACTCTTCTCTGTTCTGTCTGATGATGATGTTCCCGTGTTCCGCTTGGAGCACTTATGCCCTCTACACACTCTTCAAAACAGAGAACTAACGGTTTGGATACAGTTTATGCATCTGCAGTTTGCTGTATGTACACGGTGATGCGCATGCGTCCACTGCGCATATATGCAAATGTCTATATTGCTGGTTGCTAATCAACACTCACACAAAATGAAAAAGACGGTTATTACAAGTCTAGACATAAAAGACGACTTTGGGCTTTTGAAATCGAATCAAAAATTATCGGTCATTGACATAGACTGAGTGAAAAAGTTAATTTTAATTCTATACTGTCCTTGTAATCAAGATGCGTATTTCCCCGAAACCCCCTAAGGGTAATTGTGTGGGATTAGCAATGTGAGATTTTCGGGTAAAATTACCCGATAAAATTAGTTTTTTTTTAAATGTGCACGCCACTGATTTGGTAACGTTACCCACCCCCCACTATTTCTACTATTGGTGTGCATCGTTGCCACGCCTTATTTACTTTATACAGGCTGTTCCGTCTAAACCCCACTTTAGAAGTATTGGGAGTTCGAATAATCATATTTATTTGAAAATTGGTACATAGTCGTAATCCATTAAGTCCTCTTAAATGAAAATAGTTTCAAGATGGCAACACTTCCGGTTATACAGGAAGTCGGTCTCAACTTTCTTATTTTAAATGGAAAGCTATTTTTTACTGCGTTTTTGACTAATCGGGTTATTTTAAAGAAGTTTTTATCAGTTATACTTAAATTTATTTGGAGTTTTTCAAAAAAATTTGGATTTGCACTTTAAAAATCGGCAACTCTGCTATTTTTTTAAATTTTGAATTTGTTTCTTTGGCGTTTGAAAGAGAAAGCTTAGAACTTTCTCGTGGTGTTTTCAAATTTTGATTAAAATAAGCCTAATAAAAATGCATATTTTGTATTTTTGTCAACTTCGTACACATTTTAGAAAATATTGCAAATCAAATTTCCGATTAAAAATTTCAGTCCAAGTTAAAAATTGGACAGTTTAAGAAAAATGCTCCGATTACAAAATATGTTAAAGACAAAACAACCGGTAAATCGTAAGATGGACTCAAGTATCCTGCTGAGTGTTTCCTTTTTAAATTCGTTTTATACAGGGTGAATATAAAATATGGAACCAAGCATTTTTTTAATATGAATTAAAGTAAAATAAAAAATGTGATCGTATTTTGAAAACGAATTTTTGTTTTCTTTTTGAGTTATGAGATTTTCTTTTTTGCGATTTTTTTGTCAAAATTGCAATTTATGTAACAAAAATTGAAAAAATTTAATATACCAAAAGTAGATAGTTGTATCCTTAGATCACAACTTGTGAAAAAAAAATAGTTTTTTAGTGGGTTGCTATTTAAAAAAATAAATATTTTTGTAGATCTTAAAAATAAAACAAAAATTTCGAAAAATTTTTTCTTGATAAAACATTACATTTTTATAGTATTTCATCCACTCATCAATTAGTTTTTCTAAAAAATAAATAGTTTAAGCAAGAAACGTTTGGTTTCATACTTTTTATTCATATTTGGAGTTTTTGAAAAATTTTTAGATTTGCACCTTCCACTTTAAAAATCGGCAACTCGGCTATTTTTATAAATTTTGAATTTGTTTTTCTGGCGTTTGAAGGAGAAAGCTTAGATCTTTCTCCTGGTGTTTTCAAATTTAAAAAATAAAATTAACAAACCCCAAAATTTTAGGGTTACTTTTGTAATAATTCAAATACCCATAACTCAATTTTTCCAAATGCAGTACCCCAATTTTTATTTTACTAAATAGAAGAGACTTTAATTCTGCATCGGTCTGTATTAACATTCCCTAAACCTAAATTTAATAATTTTCAAGTTATGGTGACTTTTTTTAAGACTGCAAAAAATCCATTATTAGTCACACCCGTTTTCGCATAGTTTGCTATGGAAATCAAAAATGTCAAAATTGTTTCTCAATAAATGTCAACAGTGAATTATTATTTGACAAATAGTGCCAAAATATGAAGAATAAAAGCTACTCAAACTTAGATTTAATTAATTTATTTTGTATTTATGGAGAGTGTATCAAAATTATGCGCAAAACATGATGTTCATTAAACAAAAATATTTTTTTCTCACTTGCTAGCTTTATTGTAGTTTATACAATAAAATGCAATAAGAATAATAATAAATATTACTGGCTACTTGATAATTAATATAACTACTATCATGTGAATTGATAATTAGAGTAGGCTTTATTAGGTTTTTAATTTGTATGAAAACGGTTATTATCATAGTTAATCAAGTTGAAGAGTCAAATAATAATAATAAGATTTCGAACGGTAATATTTAATTAGAATACTTTTTTTTCTTCAGTTTGATTTAGTTTATCATTTATAAAAACAAAACCGCCTACTCTAATTATAAATTAAAATAATCGTATGGTAGAACCTATCAATAATAATTAAGTTTGAATAACTTTGATTCTCCATATTTTGGCACTATTTGTGAAATAATAATTTACTGTTGACGTTTTTAGAGAAAATTTTGACATTTTTGACGGGTGTGGCTAGTAATAAATTTTCTGTAGTTTTAACAAAAAGTCACCATAACTTAAAAATTATTAAATTTAGGTATATAGGGATTGTTAATACTGATCGATGCAGAATTAAATTCTCTTCCATTTAGTAAAATAAAAATTGGGTTTGTTAATTTTTTTCAAAATTTGAAAACACCAGAGGAAAGATTTAAAAGCTTTCTCTTTCAAATGCCAAAAAACAAATTCAAAATTTTAAAAAATAGCAGAGTTACCGATTTTAAAATTGGAAGGTGCAGATCCAAAAAATTTTGAAAAACTTTAAATATTTCAAAAACGTCTAAACTATAGGGGAAGCTGATAAAAACTCTCTTAAAATAACTCAATTAATCCAAAAACGCAGTAAAAATTATAGCTTTCCATTTAAAATAAGAAAGTTGAAACCAACTTCCGATATAACCGAAAATATATTCATTTAGGAGGACTTAATGGATTATGGATACGTACTAATTTTCAAATAAATATGATTATTCAAACTCCCAATACTTTTAATGTGGGGTTTAGACGGAACATACTGTATATAGGTGCAAAATGCACGATAATAGGTCATGTACCCAACACAAGTGGGCTGGGAATTAAAACTATATTCATTCATAAAAATCAGAATGGTTTGTCATCGCACACTCGAAATTGATTACTTGTAGAGTAAAGTGTCATTGAATATCAAATTGATAATTTTCCCTCGGTATTTTCATTTAAATTAATCACGCAAGCGCAGTTTGGTGTTCTCAATGACAGTTCCAGGTCGAATCAGTGACTATCAGAGTGCGTTTTCGGTATTCGACTATTCAAAAGTGTACCAAAAATCCGAACTTTTTTTAGACTATATGGCCTAGTCTTAGTGTAGGCACCAGTGCTGGCAATCACACTGTTACAAATAGTTGAGCTCTTGGCAATCGTCAGTCAGCAGTGAAGTGTTGACTGCACTGTATGTGCAGATAAAAGTTTTTCTTCGTAAATTTTCTCAAATCACAGTCATGGGAGGTACGTAATTCAGTTTTTAACACCAATTAACAAAGCGACCTTTTTATGTCGAGATTTTATAAAAACAACAATTTTTTGCCGAAACTACAAGAATTAAATTGACACGGCGTAAAAATGTCCATTTTATTTGAAATTAAAATTTGGAGATAATTTTTTGTGTAAAAAAACGATTAGTTTTTATTTCAACTTTCAACTAGTTTTCAACAGGATAAAATTACGCGGGTACAGAAATAAGTAGAAATTGTTTCTTTGCATCTAAATATACACAGACGTAAATGTTACCTTGAGATTAATAATTATTCTTCTGAGACTGGCCCGAAAAGTAATCGACTTTTGTGGGTCAGAAAAATCAAGATTTAATCCAATAAAATTGAACTCTGGGTTTGAATTTAAAATACACATAAATCGGTTTATTTTGAAAATTGTCAATTTATCAGTGACGTGTCTATTTTTTAACACTTTCGCTGACATTCGCATTGATAACCCGAAAATACATACTTATTTTATTGACAACGTGAAGATTTACTACGACAATCAGACATGAATGAACCTTGACATCTGATAAGTGATAACAAATGCAAGGTGTCAGAACTCGCACCCCAGAGAAAAAATTCAGGTACATGAAAAAAATGTTTAAAAAATTGTCAATAAAATTTTGACATTTGACATTTTTTATGTCTATTTAACATTAAACAGAGTTACAATTTAGTATGCATCTTCTTGTTTCCTCTTCTAGTAGTTTGGAAAATTATTTTTCCATCAGAAATAAATACAGGGTGCGTCAGAACTCGCGCCCCAGAGAAAAATGCCAGATGCCAGGAGCATGGAAAAATGTTAAAAAAATTCTATCTATAAAAATTTCGAAATTATGAGAGTTTAAATTTTGCACTTTGACTCTATTATTTGTTGGAAAAATAATTTTCCAAGTTTTTTTGCTACAGGCTATTAGAAGAGGAAAGAATGAAGCTGTATCCTAAATTGCAACACTAATTAATATTATTTGTGGCTTATATTGGCAAAATTTTAGTACCTTTACTAAATAATTAAAAAAAAAACAGATCATCAGTATCATTAAATAGACATAAAAAAATGTCAAATGTCAAAAAATAAATGCCAAAATTTTTTGACAGAATTTTTTTCATGTTCCTGGTATCTAATCTCTGGGGCGTGAGGTCTGGCGCACCCTGTATTTTTGGCGTTTACCAATTTGAATGTTTTTGTGGTCACTTGGCCTTAATGTTTTTGCAAAACTATATTTTGGTAGGTGTTGAAATACCAGTATTTTTAGCCCCGCTATTGATTGTATTTATAGATTATGTTGGCGTTTTGTATCGCATTGAAAACCTAAAACACCTACTTATTTGTCAGTAAAACGCTATAATTAAATAATTTTTATTTACGTCTTAATAGTGAAGGTCTCACGATATAGCAATGCGCAGGAAGACTCATCTCTATTATTTTTATTTCAAGTGGAAACTTAGTCGTGGGGTTGTTATTTTTAATTCACATTTTGTTTTGTGTATATTTAGGTGCACCAGATGGAGGTTTGAATATTGTTAAATTTCCTTGGCAGGAGTTTGCGGATGTAATAAAATTTATTTTTTGGTTATTACGCATTTATTTAATTCGAAAAATTTTCATCCGCATTTTTTCTAGGTTTTGCTTGGGTGACTTTAGCCACGAACGATTCGTACTCTTTGGGGGCCCTAGTTTTGGCCCATTCCCTCAAACAAGTAGGGACCAAACACCGATTGGCCGTGCTTGTCACTCCTGGAGTCACCAATTCGATGAGGTGGGTCCACTTTCCCCTAGATGTGGTTGAAATTTTTTTTTCTAGAGCAAAACTCGCAACTGTTTTTGATCTCGTCCAGGAGGTTAATATTTTGGATTCGAAAGATGAATCGAATCTAAGGTTGTTGAAAAGGCCTGAATTGGGGGTTACATTTACGAAATTGCACTGCTGGCGCCTTACACAGTTCGACAAATGTGTATTTTTGGATGCAGACACGTTGGTATGTTTGATATTTAAATGCGTAGCAGAGTCTAATGTCGAGCGAAAAAGAATTAAATTTTATTTCGACACTCCTACACGTAGTTGCAAAGAAAGAAATATTTTTGGAAATTTCGGGTGCCAAAAAAGTCAATTTGAGGTCACCAGTTTTTGGCCAACACTACTAAACAAATATTTTTAATAGTTTTGTTTACATAAACGTAACTATTTTAGGTATTACAAAATTGTGATGAATTGTTTGAGCGAGAGGAATTATCAGCAGCGCCTGATGTTGGCTGGCCTGATTGCTTCAATTCGGGGGTTTTCGTTTACCGGCCTTCGAACGAAACTTATGATAAGTTGGTACAATTTGCTGTAGAAAAGGGCAGTTTTGATGGTAATTAACAACACAAAAATTTCTTAATTTGGTTTGATTTTATTCAGGAGGGGACCAGGGATTGCTTAATTTGTATTTTTCTGATTGGGCCACCAAAGATATTAGTAAACATTTGCCATTCATTTACAATCTTTGCTCCACAGCGTGTTACTCATATTTGCCAGCTTTCAAACAGTAAGTTTTCAGAATTTAATATGTTACCTTTTTCTATTGCAAAATTTATAGATTTGGAGCTGATGCGAAAATAATTCATTTTATTGGCTCATCAAAGCCTTGGTTGCAATATTTCAACACGGAAACAAGAAAAGTACAACCGACTCCTGATGTGAAACACTTGGAAGCCATTTTGCAACAATGGTGGAATATTTTCTGCCTTCTGATCCACCCTGCGTTAACTCCAGACATGGTGAGATATTTTTCCGTGTGTTTAAGCCAAAATAAAGTATCCCAAATACTTTATTTTTGTGCGATTGTCGAATTTTAATTAGTAAAATCGTTTGAAATATTGCAAGCCTAAAGACAGATGTGATAATAATAAGGTGAGTCCGTTTAAGAATTTTGCACTTTTTATGACCAGTGCTACAAAAAGTGACTAATTCATAAAATTTACTTTCACTAATTCAAAATTGTTGCATGGCGCACTTTTTTGCTTTTGTATTTTGAGTTTTGATCGGCATTTATTTGCATGGTTACGTGAATAAAATATTTATTGATGTTTATACTAAAAACTGAATTTTTTCTTTCTTTTGCATGCTTTTGTTTGCTCAGGCTCGAAGCAGTTCAGATGTTACGCACACTAAGTCCTTTCGCACTTCCCCCCAACCTAAAAATATTCCCGTTTGGGATCCTTGGGAGGAGTACGACCTAAAACAATCATTTCCCGTCACTCAAACCGAGCCTAATCCCAATCAGGAAAAATCCCAAATCCCGGAAATATTTGAGCCACAAATAAAGCCTGTTGAATCTCACAATACAAATGCAGATACCGCCAGTCATGAAAGTAGTTCCTATTTAAATCCCGAATCGAAATCCCAAAATTTTGAACCCTCGAATTCATCTTGTGATAATCCTCAATTTGAAGACTGCCATCCCACTCCAATAGAGACTGATAATTACGTTCCTAAGCTTTTACACGTTGAACCTAAACCTACTGATGATGTTCCTAAGCTTTTACACGTTGAACCTAAACCTGCTGATGATGTTCCTAAGCTTTTACACGTTGAACCTAAACCTGCTAATGATGTTCCTAAGCGTTTGCACATTGAACCTGAACCTAATAAACCTAGTCCTCCCGTGCCATCAAATGACTGTGAAGCTGCCGCTGTTTGTGAAAAGACATTGCATACACCCCCTTGTCAGGATAAGACTGATGTGAGTATTGTTTGTTGGGGTTTGGAAAAAAATTTGAAATTTGTTGTAATTGCAATTTTTTTTCCACAGACTGGATTAGCTGGTGCCTTTGCCCAGCTCACTTTAGGTGCGCCCAGGACTGCGGAACAAAGTGCCCTTGATGACCATTTGAGACGACAAGGCTGGGAAGTTGGGAATATCGATTATATGGGAAGAGACTCGTTTGATAATATTTGGAACAAGATTTGTCAAACTCTCTCAGCGGGATTACCGGAAGACGCTCCGAAAACTACAGGTGTGGCTTAGTCATTTTTGTGGCTTAGATTATTTAATTTCAAGTTTTGCATGTTTATTTTTTAGAATTTTGTTTTTCTTTTTATGGTAATGTTATTTTTTTTTGTTATTGTTTTACCGCCACATTTGCTAAATTTATTTTTATATACTTGGAATTTATATTTGTAAATCTAGACGCGAAACCTCCAGCGACTGATGCAAAACCGGTTGAGGAAAAAGTACCCGAAGGTCAGTTGGCTGCCAAGATAGCAATTATGCCTAAGAAGATAACACCGCTTGCTAATGTTTAGGACAAGGCTGACGTGAAATTGTTATTTTTTGAAAGAGTTTGTAATTTGATTAATTTAATAAATATTGCAGCTTTCAGCAAATTGGTTTAACTGAGTGCCGTTTCATTAACCCTAACACACCTCTGCATCTACTAAATGAGTGTTTAAGGTTTTAGTGTTTTCATTATTAACCCTAAATTTCTACTAACATTTCGGGGGTTGAAGGGCTCATTCTCTATTCCATCAAACCATTTACAGCACCAGCAGCACCTCCTCAAGAAGCTAAACTTGAAACACCCAAACCACAAGAAACTCAACTTTCCACAGAATGTCCCCAATGTCCAATTACACAAAAACCTAAAGAAGAAACTCCACAATGTCCATTACCACCGAAAGTACAAGAAGTAGCCGAAAAACCGAAAGAAAGTGACAAACCTGAAATTCCCCAAACTCCCGCTACTCCCACTAAAGAAGTTCCTGTAGCCCCACAACCTCCAATTGGTACTGCAGCTCCCTCAGCACAGCAACCAATTGGAACCCCGCCACAAGAAATCCCCATTGCGCCTCAAATTCAGCCAACAGCTCCAACTCCCCCTGAAACTTTGCAACCTACACCACAACCTCAAACACCACCAGTTGTAGCAAAAGAACAACCATCGGCTCCAGTTGCACCACAAGGGCAACCTCCAGCTCCAATTACAGAACAACCTAAAGCTCCAACTGCACCACAGACACCGCCAGTTGCTACCACAGAACAACCCCCAGCTGCGGCCGCTCCACAAACACCGCCAGTTGCAGCAAAAGATCAACCTCCAGTTGCAATTGTACCACAGACACCTCCACTTGCAGCCGCTCCACGGACACCCCCAGTTGCAGCTCCTCCAGCTGCAATTGTACCACAGACAGCGCCAGTTGCAGCACAAGAACAACCTCCAGCTCCAGTTGTACCACAGATACCACAAGCCGCAGCAAACGAACAACCTCCAACTCCAGTTGTACCACAGACACCCCCAGTTGCAGCACAAGAACAACCTCCAACTCCAGTTGTACCACAGACGCCCCCAGTTGTAGCATCAGAAAAACCTCCAACTCCAGTAGCAGAACAACCTCCTGCATCTCAAGCTCCGCCTGCTGAACCTGACAAAGGAAAGGTTGAATCGATACAATCAAAGCCTGAAACAACACAAGCCACTCCACAGACACCACCAATTGCAGCACAAGAACAACCTACAGCTCCAGTTGCGGCCACTCCACAAACACCCCCAGTTGCAGCAAAAGAACAACCTCCAACTCCAGTTGTACCACAGACACCCCCAGTTGCAGCCGCTCCACAGACACCGCCAGTTGCAGCACAAGAACAACCTCCAACTCCAGTTGTACCACAGACACCCCCAGTTGCAGCAACAGAAAAACCTCCAACTCCAGTAGCAGAACAACCGCCTCCAGCTGCAGCTGCATCTCAAACTCCGCCTGCTGAACCTGGCAAAGGAAAGGTTGAATCGAAACAATCAAAACCTGAAACAACGCAAGGTGGGGCGTCTGTAGCATCACCTACTCCTCCACCTCGTAAAGGAAGTGGTGGTGGAAAGAAGTCGAAATCAAAAAAATAATTATTGTATTTCTTATAGTGTGTTCAAAACAGCCTTTTTTGTTTCATTTAACGTGCTAACGCAGTTATATTGCGTAACAAAAAAGCCTAATATGGGTTAGAGTCGTTGTTTTTTTTTGTATTTATTTATAATACTTGCGTAAGTAGTTAGTTGCTGATTTATACTTGGTTGTGTTTCTATGAAAATAAAACAATTTTTCAAGCGATTTTATTTATTCATTTTCTGTGTTGGATTTGCATTACGTAAAAAAACAAAAAAAAAATTAAATAGTCCATTTCTTACTAAAAAGAGCCAAGTATAGAGTTGACTGATAGAAGGCAAAAATATACATAAAAAGAACCATACAAATCCGTCTTAGTGAAACATAAAATTAAACCTAAACAATGACAAAACCAACTTGGAAGTAAATAGAAAACTTCTTTCAATGTTATTGAGCGTGTGTTCAAACCTCCATAAAATTGATGAAATCCCTTATTGTAATAAAATATTCCTCAGTATTTGTGTTTGTGTCGATGCTTTCTTGATGATTCCGGCGAGTGGTACCTCGACCGATAAGGTGACGTACTCCCCCGACGACTTCTAGGCGAAGGAGATCTACGATTTCGAGGAGAAGAAGACCTACGACTACTTTTTGTACGTGAAGGTGACGGTGAACGCCGACTTTTCGCAACACGAGCAGGTGAACCATATTTACCATTAGATGAACCAATCGGAGAGAGGGAATCTTTGGACTTGCGGGAGCGGGAGGAGGAGGAGGGAGACTGGCGTCGGATATGAGGGGGGCTGGGAGGACTCGGTCCTCGGTAACTTTTCTTCCTTGGTGGCGAACGGCTTTTTGACCTGGGATATACACAGCACAAACATGTTTACATAACATCGTTACAACTCTCCTAAACTAGAAAAAAAATGATACAGTATCTGTTACCTGTGTTTCGATGTTGAACCACTTGAAGAGCTGCGCGAGAGTTTTTTTGATTTTCTAGATTTACTACAAAATTAGTAAGAACCTTGTCGGACATAACGATAAAAAAATGGTTTCCCATTAAATGTATTCACTTACATTTAATAAGAAACAAATCATCTAGGAATTTACTTACAGTTCTTTATAATATAACTCGTCCTCTGAACTGTCTTCTTTCCGGTCATCTTTCTTATGTTTGTCACTTTTCGGATCTTTGTCTTTCCTTTCTTTTTCACTTTTCTTCAACAACTTTCTTCTATAGTGTTCCACTTGTTGGGGTAATGTCCATCCAGTCTTCAAAGCCCTTTGGCCCGACTCTAACTCATCTTGGTATTGTACAGCTTTCACTTCAATTTCCCTCAATTTGTTTCTTCTTTCTTCTGTCATATTTCTAAAAATGGGGTTAATAAAACACAAAAATGTTAATTGGGCGGCTTTACCTCGTATCGGTATAATCAATGGAATCTTCCTTATCATTTGAGGAACCATCTTGACTAGGATCAGCACTACTTCCCAACAAATCCCACTTACTTGTAGTCATAGCTTGCGCTTCAACTTGCTCAGGATCGATTGTTTCCCACTTTGACATGATGAAACCTGACAAAGGCGCCACCGCTGGTTTCTTCTGAGGGAGCACAACATCATTAGGATCATCAACAATTTCCTTCCCGTCGATATCATCATTTGAAATTGTGGTGTTTTTGTAACGTTTCATTGCACTTTTAAGCAACGTTGCTCCGTCCATTGGGACATCATCGTCGGTCTCAGGCTGGTCTTGCAAGGGGTCGCCATCTATATCAATATTTGACTCAACAACTGGATCTTCTTTAGGTTCCTGACAACACAAATGTGACATTAAATCGATCATTTGATCATTTGGTTCCCTCACCGGTTCTTTAATACCCAAGAAAATGGTTCGTAATTTATTAACGTAATCTTTGTGATAAATCGAATCGTCCAAAGCTTGCAATATTCTCAAAACTCGCAACTTGCAACCCTCAGCCTGCAACCTCCCCTCCAACTTATCGTAGGATTTCTTCACTTCTGTCATTATATCTACGAGTTTTGACTCGAATCTGCAACAAATGGTGAGATGCTATTACAGGAAACTGTAATCACTTACGCTTTGCGATAGTAGGACGCATTGTTGACTTTTACACCACAGTTGTGCAAAATATCGGAAACTAGATAAAGTCTTGCAATTTTCTTAGTGATAAGAGTCGAAGCATTTGATAGTGATTCAGTGATACACTCGACGACTTCCTCAGCGGCATCACTATGCTCAATGCAGAAAACCATAGCCTCCCCGATTTTGCTCCTCTCTGGGGTCAATGACCTTATCAAGTCTTCCAATCGGTCACGTTGGCTATAAATAACAAAATATTTTTTGTATAATTTCACAATTTAAGTACCGTGCGATCAAAAAATAAATAAATTAGAGTAGGCGGTGATTAAAGTCCTTCAGATGGCAATCCTGATTTTTGACATCAAATGTCAGCGGAAAATTTGACAAGAGTGAAATAATGTTCACTTTAGAACACAAAATTTTTATTGCTGTAAAAGAGGAAAACGGTGGATGGTCATTTTCACTTTCAGTTTGTGTGGAAAATTTCCAGCCAATGTGTTGTCAACTGTAAAATTTAATCGACGCCTACTCTAATTTATTTTTTATTTGATCGCACGGTATAATGTTTTTCACTTTAATGTGCATCAAGTAGGTTGTAGAAGTGTCATTAATGTCATTCAGAACAAATTTAATCACGTCAATATTGACAAAAACCTTTAAGTTTGCTACTCTATGTTATTTTTTGCTAAATGGGGTACACATTTATTTAAAAAAAATATTTTTAGGGAAGATTTAGGTTAGGATTGTTTAAATTTTCGCATGGTTGCCACCTTAAAAAGATCCCTTTCAACGACTACTTCGATGCAAATTACTATGAAAATGAGTGACATACGTGTTTGAGAGTGACCCCTTCGTGTTTTCTTTCCCCTCATCGTCGTTAACCAATTCATCAGGCATTCCGGCAGTGTAAGAATTCATAAGTGGGGGCTTCCAAATTGAGCCACCTTTTTAAACCAAAAATCAACATTATTGTTTTTAAACCAAAAATTCTTACTTTTGAAAAGCCGAAACTCTTTCACGCTCCATTCCTTCTGGGAATCCCCGTGCATGATCGAGTAGAGTTTCCACCGGTAGTAGATATGTGCCGGGCTTTGATTTTCAAAAAGAAACCTGTAATTCGGGTTGTGTATCTCCCTGTTCATGATCATGGCCTCCAACATGGGGCCCTCCCGCACCACAAACTCGACCATTCGATGTATCAACATTAACAAATTCCTGTCGGTTGGAATAACAACTTTGACGACGCTTCGTGTCAAAATTTCGTTAAGTTCCTCCGCCGATTTGGGCAAAACGTCTTTGTCTCTGGCACAGGGTTGCGCATTGAAGGGTAGACCTGACGGTGGGGGCGGAAACGACAACTCAAGGAGCGCGGGAGGGATGTAAATGGGGTGTGGAGGGATTATTACCGATTTTCCCCATCCTAGCTTCATTTCATAGCCGAGGATTTCTTTGCCGTTTAAATTACGAAGAGCCCTTTCGCCGTCTTTGCGACTCATGTAAGCAACAAACCCGCAATTGCGACCACGGGCCTTCTCCTCATCGGACCGGGGCCACATTATTTTAATACTAGCAAGGGGGCCGTAACGACCAAAAATTTCCATTAATTGTTGCTCAGTTATCTTAGGGTTTAGGTTACCAAGGTAAAGATTCGTGGTAGTGGGATCACCGTTATCAAATGACCCCAAGTCACCACTCCGTAAAAACATGTCCAGTTCTGACTCCATTGGGGTCCGTAGGACCCCTTTGTACTTGTGTCTTTCTTCTCGCTCCTCTTGAATTCTACCAAAATAGTTTTAGATCAAATATTTAGCAAATTTGTTAATCTTACTGTCTTAATTCCTCTTTAAACGCTTCTAGGTTGCTCTTCGTGTGTTGTTTCTTTTTCCCTAATCTTTCAGGCTTTTTATCCGATATTAATTTTGCATAAAATTGTGCTTTTTCAGTTGATGCCATTAATTCAGTTGGGGCTAGTCTAGACTGAGGTTTATACAACTTCCCCTTATCCTTAGTGTCTTCCTCTACAAAACCACAATTTATTTTTTATAATTTCAAAAAAAAAAAAAGTACTTCTCGCTCCCGCATCATAAGTCCCCGCTTTAACCCACACTTTACTAGAACTACTAATGGGAGACTCTTGAAAAGTAGCGACGAATTCCTCAAAAACCTAAAATTGATGAGGTTATGTAAATGAACAATTTCAAAACTAGTCCTACATGAGCCGCAGCCCTTTCCTCTTCTTTTTTCCGTTGTTCCTCCAATTCTTTCTTAGATAGTGTCCTTTTCCCCATTGTACCGATCGAAAAAGCTTTTAATTTTTGCTCAGGAATATTCTGTTTAGGAGAAAAACTTTAAGTCTTACGGATTTTTAATTAGAGTAAACTACCTTTATTTTATCACCCATTTTCGCTGTAGTTTCCGCCAGACACTGCACAAAACGATTTTAACAAATTAATATTGAAGGAAACGTAATAATAGTCATAATATAATTATTTAACTTCTGGAGATGAAAAAATAATAACACACTGGTGTTCCTAGGGAATTTATGTTTTGCACTTTCTGAGGGAGTGGTGACACTGCGTTAGCAATTTTGCAAAAAATTCATTAACTAGGCTTAACAAAACAACAAATTAAATCAAATTTACAGTGTTGATCTTTTTGTAATAAATAAAAAAAATAAACGTAAAAGTCCAATTATGTAACGAGCACAAGTATTATTGGTTGCCTATATAAACATCAAATATTTTTTTTATCTTTATATTATCTCATCGTTTTATATTTATTTCAATAACTCCATAAGTACAACTTTTATAGCCATGTTAATAAAATTTGTGACCATATCAAGTTACCACTAAGTGGTATTTATTTTACAAATAAACAAATTATTTGTGTTTATCCAAATTGTTCAAGTCATTAGCTTAATTATCTGTTTGTGCTTTTTGCTTAAATTGTCCTAATAACTTATTTGTGGGCACAATTAAAAAAATCCAATAGTTGGACCATAAAAAATTAAAAAAATATTCCAAATTCTTTAGTTGTGTAATTATCAGTTTCAAGTAGCTTATCTTATATTATGTAATATAGTGCACATCAATAGTATATTAAAAATCGAGTGTTACACTTTCATTATCCTTTTATAGCACTGTTTTTTGATAAAACGCGAAATAAAAAAAGAATGTTTTAGTGGTTTTGCATAATGACCTCGATAGTAAACACAAAAAAATGTAGGGAGTTGTTTGTTACGCTTGTTACGTACTTAAACAGTAAATACGTATTTTTTCTACTATTTTAGTAATAATTCAAATTGCAGAAGCAATTCGGACCCTACGCGATGAGAATCACTAATTACATAATCACTACTGTCAAGGCCTTTTTGGAGGTCACCGTTTCATTATTACATAATAGTGCTCTGTTTAGTTTTAATTCGAAAAAATCTATTTTATGTTCATCAATGTAGTAGTGTTTACGTGGAATTCTTGTATCAGAATTTTACGTTATCTCATTCATTTAGTCACAATTCTCCTTCCTTGTTTACTTGACCTCTTGCTCCCACTGGTGGGATGGGCAACAAATATTTCAACCAGTTTTTATTTTTAATTCAATGCAGTCGCGCCATCCAAGGCTGAATTCCCATCGAAGTGGTGCAAGTTTTGAAAAAAAGAAATAAAATACACTTTTGATTTTGCCAGAAATTTGTTTATTTAGGTAAGTAGAATTTTCTATTTTTGATTTGATTATTAAAAAAATATTTGGAATAAGTGACCATTCATATATCGAACAAAATTCACCACAAATCACAATACGTAATGTAGGTTAGGATTTTATGACATTTGTCATGAAAACACAATTTTTGATATTTAATTTTATACAGGGTGACTCTGAGTAATTTGTTTTATTTTGTTAGATTCCCGAAATGTCGCAGTGTCGCATTTGTTTAGAGAATTACTCAGGGACGTATTATGCCGGGTCTGAAATTAGGGGCCGGATTGAGTGCTATTTTGATGATGAGACTACAGTTAGAGGTGCATTGTTCAATATTTTAGTAGCAAAATATTTTAAAACTTGTTTCTAGGGATTAAAATTGAAATTAAATGTAAAGAACATAATGAATGGACTGGGACAGAGGAGTATAGGGACCCAACAGACAATTCAACTAAAACGAGACATATTACTTTAACTGGGGATCATGATGTGTTTCATATTAAACAGATGTTGTTTGGGTCTGAATCTGGGAGTCGGGAGGTGTCAAGAGGGCATCATGTGTACCCCTTTTCGTATCATTTGCCCTATGATATTCCTTCAAGCTATCACGGGCCCCATGGCTCTATCATTTATAAAATAAAGGCGGTAGTTGATAGACCCATGAGGACTGATTATGAGGATAAGTTTATTTTTAATGTTGTATCTCCAATTGATTTTAATAGGATGTCAAAGGACTTACAAGTAATTTCCCCACTGTGTTTTATGTGTTGTCTTTAATTACATTTTGTAGGAAACAACCTCATACTCTGACGACAAAACTGTATGTTGCTGGTGTTGTCAAGGTGGCGTTGTTACAGTGGAATTAGAATTACCAAAAATTGCTTTCACCCCTGGTGAAACCATTCCGTTTAAAGTTAACATAACTAATTTGTCCAACACAAATGTAGACAACATAAAAATAAAACTACGAAAAACTGTTACATTTAGGGTAACAGACCCCCAGAGTGAGACAAAAGTAGACGTTGATGATATTTTATCATTTGGAGAACACGGTGTGGGGGCACACGGCGAACACACCTACAACCTCACTCTTGCAATTCCTCCCGGTCTCGAAGTCCCCAATTTCACCAAATGCAATTTATTCAAAGTTGAATACTTGTTAAAAGTGACCGCTGAAATGGACTCTTGTACCATGGATCTGGACGTGGAAGCGTGGGACATCCAATTGGGGCACGTCCAGTACACGGGTACCAACCCTCCACCTAGCGCTTACCCTCCAACTAACTCTTACCCTCCATCGTCTGGTGTGGCATACCCGCCCCCGCTTGCCGGAGTATACCCACCTCCAAGTGGGGGGTATCCTCCAGCAGGTTTTTATCCTCCCCCTGCTGTACCTGCCCCCTACTCTCCAGGTTTTGCTTCAAATGGCCAGGAAAAGACAGCTCTGATGGGACCCCCTTCTGCCCCCATGGATGACAACCCCAAGGCTAGGGAAGCAGCAATGGGTGGTCCGTCAGCTCCCAGTAACGTACCCGATGCCCGTAAGTAATTTTTTGATGTGTATTATGTGTTGCATACTCACCGGGTTCAGTAACGCGCTAAATTTGAATAATAAACTATTTAATGTTTTTTTTCAGCACCTCCAACGTACAGCGAAGTGCAACAAGCCTCAAACTTACCCTACCCAGCCTACCCTCCCAAATAATTGTGTAGTTTGCAGAAAATAGATTTATTTATGTTTTTAAGGATTCTATTGATGACCAGTGTTAGGCGGCTGGGATTTGGTTTCTCCCAATCGCCTCGCACCACGTGTAGCATTGCTAGGTAGTGGGGGTAAATAAATCCCAACCGCCTAACACTATAGATAAGAATAGGGGGCAACTATTGTTGATTATGATGATTTGTCTAGACCTAGTGCTCTTACAAAGTGATCCTTATCTTCGATTTTGTTAAATAATAATCAGACGAATAAGTTTTTTGACAATTTAGTCGTCGCGTGATTTTTACTGTGTGTTTACTTGAAGTATTTCAAACAAAGAAAATTGACTGTTTCAATATATTTTATTTTAGAGTGTGATTTTCACTCCGTGGCACATGAAAATGATAAAGAAATATTCTGTATTTTGTGCAGTTTAGATATTGCTTTTATAAATAATTATATATTGTGCCATTTTAGATTGGTTGAATATTCAGGGTCAAATTTTGTGTTTTATCATGCGTTTTGCTGTATCTTGTTGAAAATTTTTGTGCATATTGGAAGAGGTATAATATGTTTATATAGGCTTTTGCCAGTTTATTTATGATATTAGAGGAAGTGTATTTACAGTATGTTTTTATAATCCACTTTTATATTTGTTTTTATACGTGAGCTGAAATAAATAAGCTTTTGCATCTACCTGTTTGCGTTTCATTGAATCGGCGCTGAGATTTTAATTAAAAACGAATTAAAACCAAAAGATCATTTTTATTAAATGAAATTAGTTAGGGAAGTAAGCAAAACATTCAATCTCTGAATAAACCGAGTATTTAACGAACACGATTAGCGCTTACCCGAATAAAATAGCTATTTGAAATTGAAGTAAATCGTTTCAAGTGTTATTGCATGCTTATAGCTAATATTCCCGTTCCGCGAGTCGGTAATATTCAATTTATAATCCTTCGCACTCATATTTTTAAGAGGAACATTATTAAAAGTTATATTTGAATTCCTCTCTCTTTCTTCTCTCTCAATTTCGGAGCACCTAATAATGCCCCTGTCCTAATTAATTAAGACAGTGAAAGGGTGCGGTTTCGAGTGATCGTCCTGTATATGTGTAAAAACAAGCCGGGGCCTCATCTGCATTACCATATCGAGTGTTCCGGCGCTGTTACACAGAGATAACGACGTCGGCGTCGGCATCAAAGCACCGACGTCTAAGTGCTGCCCTCTCAACGAATATACAAAGGAATTCAAACTTTCTCAAGCGAATGTCAAAATTCAATTCATATCGCTGCATAAATTGAACGAATTATTAGACTCTACAAAGCGAGGCCGACAAAACTCGCAACTTTGAAAATTGTTAAAATTGAATTGTTTTAAATAAATTATCTGATTACGTGTCGTGAGTGGTGGCACCAGTCTCAAGAACGTAATTTTTGTCATTGCGAAGAAAAAATCAATTTGGAGAGTAGTTGAATCGATAACAAGCTAGTGGGATGATTTCGTGCAAATTGCTAAATGTACTTTATTCAGCAAACGAATTCCCGATTCCCCTTTGAAGAGGTCGGTGTATGTGTTTTAGTATATCCTTTTATTCGTGTTTAATCAAAGTTTGTGACTTTGCGTCACGCAATCCAACACCAGAAGCGCCCTGCATAGCAGATTTCAAAACGAACTCTGATCTTATCAAATCATGGATCATGGATATACGAATACGACGTAGCACAGTTGCTCTTCCTTTGATTAATGTCAACTTAAAAAGAATTGAGCTTTAAAAGCACTCGGGGACACCATTCATTGAAGCATTAACTCTCAATGCAGAATTAAATTTATATCACACCAGACTTATCTATATTTTAATCGGCACAAAAATGCATTTCTTTAATTAACACCCACCCCACCGCCCAACAAAATAATGTAGTAAATAAATTTTGAAACACTCTGTATATTACCGTAGTGAGGCTTTTTGGACCATAAACATAACATAAATAAAAATACATTTTAAAGAACTTAAGGCTATAATTATATCAAATAATAAATGATACAGAGTATGTCAGGACTCGCACCCCAAAGAAAAATATCAAATAAGATAAAATACCAAGAACATGTTTAAAAAAATTGACATTATTGTTTGACATTTGATTTTTTATGTCTATTCAATGATATGCGTTTTTTTATAATTACTTAGTAAAGATACAAAAATATTGCCAATAAAAGCCACAAATAACATTAAACAGAGTTACAATGTCGGTTAAACTCTCATTTTTAGATAAAAATTTTTTGACATTTTTTTATGTTTCTGGTATCTCACCTTACATGCCATATTTCTCTAGGGCTCGAGTTTTGGCGCACGCTGTATAATAACTCGAAAAGTAATTGTTTGTCACAGAATTTTGATATTTTATTTCATAATACTTATGAACATCGAAAATCCTTTCAAAAAGACATTTGTTTTGCAACATTTTTGTCTAGTAAGTTTTTGAAAAACGAAATGCAAACTTTAGTTTTTGTATTTGTTTCATTTAATTCAGTCATAGATGGCTGGAAAATTATGCACCTGCATGAATTATTGCATTGTTTGAACGTTTTGTTGCTTATTCAAAACGATTTCTTGTTTTTCCAAAAAATGGAAAAAAATTTTTTTTGTTAAAACAATTTCGAGGATTTTGGTACTGTCTAAGTCGAAAAAGTTGCAAGAGAAATTTTACAAATAACAGACTGTTTTAATTCACTCCTGAGGATGGTTGATATTGTGTGTTATTTGAAATTTTATTATAATAAAGAATTTTTCGAATTATTAAAGAAAATAGAATTTTTTTTCCGCAATATGTACATACATAATTTACAAAAAATCTTTTAGCATTCCAAATTTAATATATTATTATCTATAAGGACTGTTTGGTGGAGTGTGGACATAGAAACAAAAATAGTAATAATTAGTATTTTAATTTTATAAAATCGAATTTTGAAATTGAACAAAAAGTTCATAATTTCCTTGTGCGATTTTCCTTGACCTCAGAGAGATAATTTTCCACATTGAATTACAATTCAGGTTAGGCAACAGACTATACAGTCTTGTATATAAAATCACAGAATGTATTCAAAAGTTATACAAAAGTTGAATAAAAACTAAAAAACCTCTGAATAGAGAGGGGCAACCTCATCGCAGTTTACAAATATGTATTTTATTACAAACACAAAAACATGTTATACAAAATAGGAACATAAAACCATATTTTTTCTAACGGAAATTATAAATGAAATCATAAGACAGGAATCTCTAAAACCATAAATTGGAGTATAAAAGTGTAAAAGCAAAAAAAATATAAAAAACAAAAAAACATAAAAATGATAAAAATTAAGCATAAAATAACACAAATCAGTAAATAACATGAACTAATAAATACAAAGAAAAATGTAACACTTGGAAATCGAAACATAAAATAAAAACTCTTTCAAAATACATTCAAAAA
>NW_025400995.1:1923124-1930991 GCF_015345945.1 Tribolium madens | reverse complement strand
TTTTAATTGGTTTTTCTCAACCAAAATTGTCTATGATAAAAAAATTGAAAAACGTTACTAAAAAAATGTTAACTATTTATGCAACAAGTTACAAAATGAGCGTGTTTTTTACTAGACGTGTGCAAAAAACAGTCATTTTGAATCGTGTTTTATACAAGATTTTTTCCAATTTGGTTGTGAAAAAGCATAGGCATCAAATTCGAATTTAAAATCTGTGATTTCAAAAATTTTCCAAAATCATACTAGGTCGTAGCGTTGTTATGAAAATAGTGCTATTTGTTTTGTTTTTAATACTTGATAAAATAATGTCATGTTTTATAACTAGTGATAAAATTAAACACATTTGACATCACAATGGTTGCTTTTCACAACAAAATTGGAAAAAAATAGTTTACCGCTAACGGAATAAAACTTATACCTATTCCGAAAAAAAGTCTTAGGCTAACTTTCAGGAGCACATGCCCCACCTTGCCCCCCCCCCCATCAAACGACGCCTATGAACAGGGTTTTATATTTTTTTGGTTAAATTCTACGAAATTTTTGAATAAACTCATATCCATAATGTGACAAAAAACTACAAATTTCTACAATTTAAACATTTTGAAATATAAACATTTGTCCATTTGATGCCTACTGATAAAAAAAGATGTTTTGTTACTCAATTTTTTATAAACCTAGAAATAACAGGCACTYGCAAATCGTAACTGCGTTTTTTGAGTTGAAATAGGTCACAAACATTTAATTTCTCTATAAAAAACTAAAAAAAAATCTGCCTTACATGTATGTATTACATTACTATTATTTGAAATTTACTTGTTTGGTTATTTTTCCATAGACAACTTACTTATTTCACCAAAAAAAAAAGAATATTAATCAGAAAATTGAAGTTTGCTAGAAATGATATAATAAATAAACCAAAAGTATGGCTACTGTTAAATATTTTAAAAACGGTCAAATTGTGTACCTACTGAAATTTGTTAGGTGATTAGGAAATATTTTCCTTAATTGTGATTTGATCACATTTTAATTAAAACGACTAATTTTTTTTATTCGACAAAAAATATTTAAAATACTCTCAATTTACTTCTTACTCTAATGCGTCGTATAAAATTAATATTAATTTACCTTATTTCTCCTAATATGTATTTTGATTATTGTTTGCAAATTTTATCTCATATATTTTTTATTTTTAGTTGACCAATTAGAAGAAATATTATTTCATAAGAGAAAGTTGTCAAAGTTCCCAATTCATTGTGTTTTTAGGTACCTATTAGTTAAATTGGTTACAAATTGCATAATCAGTTTTATTTGCTTTTTTGTAAAAATAATTTTTGAACAAGCTTCCACTGGTATATTTTTTAAACACAGTGGAGCTTCGATTTCCCGAGCCCGAGCATTAATTTTTTCCCTATACACATGTCCCCCCTTAAACGACGCCTATGAACAGGCATTTATATTTTTTTTGGTTAAATTCTACGAAATTTTTGAATAAACTCATATCCATAATGTGACAAAAGACTACAAATTTCTAACAATTTAAACATTTTGAAATATAAACATTTGTTCATTTGATGTCTACTGATAAAAAAAGATGTTTTGTTACTCAATTTTTATAAACCTAGAAATAGAAATAGAAATTTGCACTAGCAAATCGTAACTGCGTTTTTTAAGTTGAAATAGGTCACAAAAAAATCTGCCTTACATGTATGTATTACATTACTATTATTTGAAATTTACTTGTTTGTTTATTTTTCCATAGACAACTTAGTTATTTCACCAAAAAAAAAGAATATTAATCAGAAAATTGAAGTTTGCTAGAAATGATATAATAAATAAACAAAAAGTATGGCTACTGTTAAATATTTTAAAAACGGTCAAATTGTGTACCTATTGAAATTTGTTAGGTGATTAGGAAATATTTTTCTTAATTGTGATTTGAACACATTTTAATTAAAACGAATATTTTTTTATTTGACAAAAAATATTTAAAATACTCTCAATTTACTTCTTATGCGTCGAATAAAATTAATATTAATTTACCTTATTTCTCCTAATATGTATTTTGATTATTGTTTGCAAATTTTATCTCATATATTTTTTATCTTTAGTTGACCAATTAGAAGAAATATTATTTCATAAGAGAGAGTTGTCAAAGTTGCRAATTCATTGTGTTTTTAGGTATTAGTTAAATTGGTTACAAATTGAATAATCAGTTTTATTCGTTTTTTTGTAAAAATAYTTTTTGAACGAGCCGCCACTGGTATATTTTTTAATACAGTGGAGCCTCGATTTCCCGAGCTTTAATTTTTTCCTACACCCGTCCATGCAACTCAGATACCTAATCGAAAAATCGAGGCTCCACTGTAATTTAAAAATGAATTTTGTTACATATTTATTCGTATAATTTTATGACATACAAGGGTGAGAAAATGTGAATTGTCGGTGTCTGTAGCAGCAAAATGCCATAGTGGTTATTTAGTGAGTATTTGTGCATGTGTATGGCCGTCGTAAGTGAAACGCCAGGTGAAGAACTGAAGAAGTGACATCCAGCCGAGAACCGAGCAAGCGCAAGCACAGCTGTCGCTTTTGGAGAGCTCCCAGGGGAGTCTATGGGAGGGTTTAGGACGAGTCGATCCTTGAACACGAGTTTCTGATTGGCCGCTTCCAGCCAGATACATTCTTATTGGCCAATCGAATCATCCTACAGCCTCTTTTGCTCGTCCTCTGCCCTGGCCTCCTAATTATGCAAATGGCCCTGCTCACCTAATGTTGCCACCATCAGTCTCTTGTTTGCGCTTTTCCCAAAACTACCAAGCCAAAGTTCAACCAGACATCAGTTTTCAGCCTGCAGATTGCCTTTTGATGCCCCAAACATAACGGCTACGAGCTACAAGTGACGAATCAAACAAAACGTGGTGTGAATGAACATTTCTTAACTGATTTAAAATGTTTTTCATTAATGTGATGTTGATGACTTGCGGCGACTGTTTTAGTGATTTTAACAATTAATTACCTATCATCTTTATGCTGTATTAGGTAAGTGCACACAAGAAAACATTTAAGATAAAATCGCACCTTTCACCACAAAATTAATAACGCTTATGAGATAAAAACGCGATAAAAATTATCATACACGCAAATAATACCAACCTTTCAGCAAAATAAAAAATTCAAATCACACGGTGTGATTTTCAAAAATGTAACTGAAAGAATTTTATTTTGAAAATTTTGAACTAAAGTTTTTGCCCATACCGTTTAAAGTTACTAAAAAATGTATTTCTTTTTTTTTATTTACTCTAACTATGGTTAACCGACAAAAACTGAATAAATGACAGTTAAAGTTTAAAAATGCAATAATTTTGTTTTTAAAAATTAAATCAAAAAGTAAATCTTAAAGATAACACTCTGTACTTACCTATATCAAAAATTTTTCTTATTTTAAGTTTTATATTAACAAAATCCAGGCTTTTAGTTTATTGTGATAAGGTTTTTATTGTTTTGTAATTTAGACTTTTTATATACCTACAGGATGTTCCAGATGCGACGATTGGCCGATAAAGTTATCCCAAAATATTACTAAAATAAACTAATCATAACTTGAAAAATTGTTGTTCATTTCAAAATTTCAAAAATATGTTAAATTACCAACAAATTTTATAGAAAAAAAACACGTCAAACTTGTGGTCTAAAAATTTGGGCTAAATAGGTTGGAAAATCTGTATTTTTACACATACGTAATTTTTTTTTTTCAAAATTTTACAAAACAGAAATTTTAATTAGAGTACTAACCAAATCTCTGTTCCAGATTAACAAATTTATTATTTTTCTACATTATTTAAAAAAAAATTGGTCTAGAACTTTAAATAGAATAAATGTTAATTTTTGCTAAATAACCCTAAAACATCTTGGGTTAATTGTTAATTAAATTATTAAATAAAAAAACTTTATTAGTTTGTCAAAACTTGTAGTTTGAATTTGAACTTGAAACATCTTGAAAAATATTTTTGAAAACGTTTAAGAACTGAATCAAAATTATCCAAAATTTCATATTACTTTTTTCAACCTAACCTACATTTTTTAACTCACTCGTGTCTTTATAATATAAATAAACAAGTTATTTCATCATATACATAATAAAAAAAACTTTATAGAATAATGTTAGGTAAACTATGCCAAATAAGCCTGAAACAACTCGCGGTAAAATAAAAAATAAATTGATTTTAGACATATTTTCATTTACATTTTCTGAACAATATGTACCTAAAATAATTTTTTGGTTTTAATAGATTTGTGTAAGTCGGGAAGCATCAATTCAAACCACGACTGTTGTCTTCTTAGGACAACTTATAAGCATATCAAAATAAAAAACACATTCTTTTAAATATGTACATAAAAATACATAAATAAAATTAAAAAAATAAATAATGTATAATATATATAATAATGAATATAAAGTATGGAACCAAGCGTTTTTTTTTAATTATTTGCTTCCAGAAAATAATAATTAAAGCAATATAACAAATGTGATCGTATTTTGAGAACGAAATCTTGTTTTGTTTTTGAGTCATGCAATTTTTTGAAATTTATTTAAAAAAAATTTTTTGAAAACATTAAATATAAAGCAAATAGTTGTATCTTTAGATCATAACTTTCATGAAAAAAATGGTTTTATAGTGGGTTGTCACTTAAAAAAAAATTTTTTTTTGAAGTAACTCAAAATAATTTTATTCTTGATAAAACATCACATTTTTATACTAGGTACTTTATGATTCATTAATTACTTTATCCAGTTTAAGCAAAAAACGTTTGGTTCCATACTTTTTATATTCAAAATGTTGATTTTGATTTGATAAATGTTCATCGTTGAACTAAAACTCTAAAAATTTTCGACAAATTTGCCTACAATACAAATAATTTAATATTGGGCCACAATTTTTTAAGTGGTTTCTCACTGTAACTAGAAACATTAAAATTAAAACATTTTGCTTTGAGAAATGGAGTCCTAAGTTCCAAAGTCTATCTCTCTCGGATTTACTCATTTTCAATTTTAAGTCAAAACTAAAAAAATTAAATGACAGGGAGGTATGTAAGTACATTTTTACTGCATTTTGAAATATTGTTATAAATATACATAAATGTAAAAAAAAACTCTCGAGTCTAAATAAAAAATTGCCGTAGTTATTTTTACTTTAAAACCGTTTTATAACTGCTGTAATAGAAGCTTAGAATTGGAAATAAACGTTATTATAAGCACGGGTTTTTCTCTTTTTTACTATGAATGTAAAAGTGAATCGCTAATCGGCTTGATGCGTCTATTTTTGTTATGATTCCTTTGACGATCAAACAGTTTTAGTGGCTTGAATATGAGCATTATTTTATACTTATATGCTCTATTAAAAATTTCAAATTATTTTTAAAGAAGCCTTTGGGCGTTGTAAAGTTTAGGATTTCACTATTTTTGTGATGAATTGAATTTTTTTATAAAGTCGTTAATGAAAGTTTAATTTTGCTAATGTGTCAAACTAAACTTTTTGCAGTCTCTGTGTGCAAACAAGCGCATTAATGGGGTATTTCTTGTGTTATATTGAAATGAGAATATGCTTAAGAGTTCTCATGGAGTTGAAAAACAAAAACTAGGGTTCGGTCGGTCTTTTCATTTTTAAACCCTAGCGTAACTCAAGCACTCAACCACTTAGACGTTTCAGAATCAATCAATATTTATATTAGCAATGCTTATACAATACTCGATATTCCATTGTCTGCATTACAAACACAATCTCAAAAATATTACAAATAATTGCAATTAGATTTTGTAATTTTAGTCCGCGGTCCGGTGTAACTTCATTTTTCCACTTAATGACTCGGTAAATTTATCGTTTAAATTGGGTGGCTTTGAAACATACATTTAATTGAGTAATGAGGTTATTAAGTATTTATCGCAAAGGGTAGCTTTAGTGAATACCGTACATGAACCCCTAGCACGGTATTCAGCTGATTTAACCCCATTAGAGTATTATCCCATTTCCGTTCACGCTCTCCAAACCCTCGGAAAAATCATCATTTTTGACTTATTCTCACGCACAAACAGCGGAAACTCGAATTTATTACTATCAAAAATTTGCTGCAATTTGCAAGGGAGTTGTTTAAACAATAATTAGTTGCTAATGAAAACACATTTTCTACAAGTCTGTGCCTAATCGAGTAGGGGATCACGCGAGGGCGAGGGTGCTGATAACAACATTTTAAGCTACGTGTGTGCGTTTTCTAACAAGGAAAATTAAGTGAGTTTTAATCTAATGTAATTCTCAACAAATTACAATGTCTCAAAGCTGCATCTCTCGAACTCAAGTTAAATGAAACGAAAAATTCCCAAATTTTTGGACCTTACCAGATGTCTTTCCTGTTTGCAAAAAATAACTTTCTATTCCAGTTGGTTAAATTTAAAATGAGGAAATGTGGCCTACTTTCGGCTAAAATTTACTAACATCCTGTTTCTTTGTATTTTTGGATTTTGCCTTTTAAAAAAACTTTTATTAGTCGATTTTGCTTAGTTTTAAAAATAAGAGGTTTTTTTTTGACACAAACATGCACTTTTTAGAAATTTATTATACAAAAACTAAGACAACTAGAACATTTTTTTTACGTCTGCGAAGAAGAATGTACAGAATTTAAAGCTGTAACAATTTTTTAGTGTTTTTCATTTGTAAAGATTAATAAATTAAGAAGTTTGTTAAACGTTAAATAACTAAATAATTGTTAATGGACACCCCATTTTCTATTTTTGCATCTAATAGATTAATAAATTGTATATGTAAAAAAATAAACTTTTAATTACTAGTATTGATAAATGAAAAGATATTTAACATTTAATATTAATTGTAGCAACAATGCCTATCAATATAATCAGCATTGTTGATACTATGGTAACCATAGCAATTTCACCACGGTCCACTTATCCGTTAATTTATAAAAGTCGTTATAAATACTGAAATTCGAATTATTTTATTGTAAAAATAAAGAATAATGGATTCAGTTTAACACAAATGTGATTATTAAATGATATTTTTTCCATCTCTTGTGCAACTGATCACTTTTTGGCTACTAAAACAATAGTAATTATTTTTTAATGTTTAACGTTAAATATCTTTTAAATACAAAAGTAATAAATAGGGTGTTCCATTTAAACCTCTTCATTTTTTATCTTTGCAAATGCAACACACTAAAAAATATTACAGCTTTATAGCTTGTACCTTCTTCTTTGCGGTAGTAAAAAAAATATTTCTAGATGTCTTAGTTTTTGTGTAATAAATTTTTATGTTTTCGTCAAAAAAATCGTCTTATTTTTAAAACTAAGCAAAATCGAATAATAAAAGTTAAAAACATTGTCATAGAAATCTACATAAAAAAACGCTAAGAAACATATGGTGTTTTATTTAAAAAACACAAGTTTATATTGTAACTTATTTTTGAGACACGCTGTATAGTTGAAAATAATTTTAGGCGATGAACTAGATTACCATCTATCATCAATGTTCTATATAATTTTTTTTTAATGTTACCATTTAAACTAATGGACTTTTTCAACTCGCCGGGACACCCTGTATGTAGTTACAATTTAGGATACAGCTTTTTTGTTTTCTCCTTGAAAATTATTTTTCCAACAAAAATAAATAGTCACTGCAAAATTTAAACTTTCGTAACTTCGAAATTTTTATAGATAGATTTTTTTAAGATTTTTTTCATATTTTTGGTATCTTATTTTACTTGGCATTTTTCTTTCTTTTTGTGTTTTCACAAGACATCTTGTATAAATTTTTGAATTCTTGAACGCATTTTACTTTAAAAAAATTGATCCTATGATAATATT
>NW_025400995.1:1920385-1922583 GCF_015345945.1 Tribolium madens | reverse complement strand
AAATTTTGGTGGTGACTTAATTGAGAATTTGTCAAATTTATTTTACTAATGTTTAATTTTAGAAAAATATTGTCTTTAGCCAAAAAATTACATTTTAGATTGTAGTCAAAAGATGGCAAATTATTTTTTTTTCGCTGGAAAAAATCAATTTGTAGTGAATAAGTCTAAGACGGAATTAGGCAAGGCAAACAAATTAAAAATTGTGTGGGGCTGCTTATGCGACTGGGGGGAAACGGAAATGGCATTTGGCATATCTATGCCTACAGATGATCGTTGATCGCCCGCTTAAAGTCGATCGGAATGGTTAAAAGGTAAATGCAGAGTAAATATTTACCATAGATAATTACAGCCGCGCCTAAGAGGCGTGCCGAACGGGAGAATACGGGGGCGGCGAAAAAGAGGCGGTGTGGCGGCGGCAGCACCGTCTCTGGGGGCTGCCTTCCGAGCACGGTTCAATTCGCCATAAGCTTGATAACGGATAGGGATACCCTTCTTCATATAGGCATTCACTATGCCAATTATATTCCCAGATGGATTCACTCCGGATTTCTCTTTTATTGTCTCATCCATGGAAATAAATCTAAGCAAACACCTTTGTTTTCCGCTCGTTCAACCACCACTTAACCATTTCGCGAGTCAGAAAACCGGTTTGTGACTCCGGATCTTGACCACCAAACCGGTTTTGGGCTGTCGCGAGTCAGAAAACCGGTTTGTGACTCTGGATCTTGACCACCAAACCGGTTTGTGACTCACGAGTTTTGGGTTGTTTTAAGCGTTGGTGTAAATTTAAATTCAGCGAGGGTGAGCAGTGACCAGCGGATAGTTCGACTAGCCCCAGGGGTTGCGATAGTTCATTCCGATTAAGTCAGTCATGTGAAAGGTGATAAATCTGTTGTGTTTATTGCGTGATTTAGGCCGTATCGGGGCGTAACGGCGTCCAGGTGAACACCGACTTACTGGACTGTCAGGTCGCTTCTATCTCCAAGATAAATGCGAGTCTCGATGGCCAACTCGTGATGGTTTGACTGCCGCCCTGCCGGACATGAATATTTTATCTTGGTTTTACCGTCGGTGTTGCGTGCTCAATTCTGCCCTATCTTTATTTTTCACTAATCACACTGTTCCAGATTTTATTGATTTCACATTTTTTTTAAACAATTCCGAATCAATCAGTGGAAATCATCCGGTATTTGATAGAGAAGTCATCCCTTTTCACTGTTACACCGCTATTGTTTAGCGTTTCCATGTAATTGAAATAGCCACCATTTCAATAAACTAATTTGCGAGGAGAGGGCGAATATAAACAACTTTAGAGTACCACACATANGTTTCCATGTAATTGAAATAGCCACCATTTCAATAAACTAATTTGCGAGGAGAGGGCGAATATAAACAACTTTAGAGTACCACACATAGGGTTTTATGACTAACACGATTTTCTTTTCTTTTTTAATTTGATATAAAAATTTGATTTATTACTCTATTTAAAAAAAAAAAAATATTTTTTATTTTTATATCATAAAAAAATACTTTTAATCAATGACTAACGCAATTTTCCTCTTTTTATTTTTTTATTCTTTTAATTTGAATAATTTGATATAAATATTGGATTTATTACTCTATTTTTTAAAAATTTTTATTTTTTATTTCTATATCATAAAAAAATATTTTAAAATAATTATTTTATTCCTATACCTAAGTATATTTCCTTTTGTTTTATCCTGTGTTCCTATGTGTTTTTAAAATGTTTTTTTTGTCTAAACACACATTCGTGATGAAAAATAAGGCTTTAGTGCCTTGATACATAAATAACTCTTTTCCGAGATCGACACTAAAGTTACATAAAATCAATCATCAGWAAAGAGTCTAAAATCGGCACTAAAACAGATCATTATATCACAGTTTTCTATATTGTGGGTTACAAAATAACTTCGAAATTTTTATAGATAGAATTTTTTAACATTTTTTTCATATTCTTGGTATCTCATTTTACTTGGCATTTTTCTTTTATTTGTATTTTCATAAAACACCCTGTATAAATTTTTGAATTTTTGAACGCATTTTACTTTGAAAAAGTTGATCCTATGATACAATATATTGAAATTAAAAATGTTCAGGAAATATAAGATAAATTTTGCTGAAAAAATTGCTCTAAAATCACTTCCGAATTTAAAACAACAAAAACATTTAAAACTTCT
>NW_025400995.1:1914207-1919509 GCF_015345945.1 Tribolium madens | reverse complement strand
TTATAAAAAAATGTAATTTTAAAATAATTATTTTATTCCTATACCTAAGTATTGTCCCAAAGGGGGTCAACTTCCTGGTATTCCGTAACGAGTTGTGTTTCGAAAGGTTGGTTCTGCTAACATTTGAATTCCTAAGTTCCGAACTGGAGCGAGGGGTCATAATTTTGGTAGAGTATATTTCTTTTTGTTTTATCCTATATGTTCCTATGTGTTTTTGAAATGGGTTTTCTAAACACACATTCGTAATGAAAAATAAGGCTTTAGTGCGTTGATACATAAATAATTACTTTGCGAAGTCGTCACTAAAGTTAAAATCAATTGTCAGTAAAGAGTCTACAATCGGCACTAAAACAGTTTTCTGTGATATTTACAATATTAAAACTTTACGCTGGAAAATTATACCTACCGCATTTATAGTGTAATTATAATTATTATTATGTTATTATTGTTATAATATAACTACTATTTTTCAGTAGGGAATAGAATTTAACAAACAAAATCACTGTTTTTGCAAAAACGAGCCAGAGTTTTTGTTTTTTTTTTCAAATTTTATTTCTGCAGTATAAAAATTTAGTTTTATTAGGTACATTGAAATTTTGAAAAACAAGTGTTTAATCATTTTGATAGGTATGTTTTTAGAGTATACTTAGCTGTTTGTGACTTGTAAGTATTTATTTTTTAATTCTACAGTATTTTCAAGTACGCCACAAAATACAATTCGACTCTCCCAACGAAAACTATAGTAACTCAAAAATTATAGTTTTGAGAAAAATGGCATTGAATCTTTGATTGCTAATAAAAAATCAAAGTACTGTTTAATATTAATGAAAATTGTTAAGGGTTCAAATTTTTGTAAATATTTGTTTATTCAAAGAAATTTTTTCTCATTGTTTTTGTATTTTGGGCCCTACATGAGCCATCATATAACTCAAAAACCAATTTTTATCAGTTATTATAGGTATAGTTTTCGTTGGAAGAGTCGAATTTGACTCTATTTCAGCTCTATTTAAACTTGATTTAAAAATTATTCAATTAAAGAAGTTATTTTTTTCGCTATTATCTTTGATAATAGTATGACAAGATTTCAAACCGACATTTACATAATAATAAAAATTAAATGTGAATAAAGTACAACGCATTTACTTCGCGAACCAAGTTTCCTATATATATTTTGAAATTAGATTGGTAACATTGAAAAATTTAGAATCACAAGTTCATAAAATCTCATCAGAAATTTAATTGAAAGCTTGGTCTTATATTTTTTGCAAAAATCAAGATTTAGTGCTTGTTAAATCAAAAAAAAAATCTATACTATGTTGATAATTGTTTGTACAATAAACCTTGTGACATCACAAACCGGTTTTAAAATTCGGCGTTTTGAGTTGTTTTGAGACAAAACCGGTTTATGTCCGATTTGTGTAACCGATTTGATCGAAATAATTAGCGCGTGGTGCACACATCGTTTTTTTTCTTTCCGGTGAATGTCGGAAATGTGATTCCGCAGCGGTACACCTCTGAACATTGCACACGTGCCCGGATGTTAAGGCAATATAAAGACTCGAAAAGGCTAGAAGTTTTGAATTAAAGAGGGTGTGCATACTGCATAGGTCACATGTCGCTCTTTAATATCAAACATGATCGCACGTGTTGGGAGCAAATGCTAAATCGGCAAACCTAAATTACCAACTTTCATGTAAATAAGTAAACCTAATCTCTAAATGAATCTAGATTTTTGTTTCGAAGGAAAATTTTTCAATGTTCTTTCTCTTGATGAGCGGTGTGCGAACTGGCGAGGGGTGGAATCGTTGTTTCCCGGTGTTGAAATGTTGACATGGCCTTAACAATGGCAGGCGGGGTGACAGCAGCTAGCACGAATCGTTGGAGAGTGATCAGAGTCAGAGTCGGAGTAAATGTTCTAGGGGTCTGGCACTACACCGTAATTTCTAGTTCACAATTATTCATTGTGTACCACAGGATCTCTCCCCTGCGGTTTTCTTGGATTTTCTGACATATGTCGTAATTACTGCCGACTGCAGCCTTACTTTGTCATTTTAAACCGCGCTAAATCTTTACCAGCTGCTTTTTTATTGCGCAATTCTCTCTTCCCAGACATCCAATCGATAGCGCTCTTTAACGTCAAACGCAAAACAACCATCAAACGGCTACGAACCAAAAAAAATAACAACTTTGCGGAAAATTTTTTCGTTTTTTGCTTCAACAGATTCTAAATGATAATCTTTCTCTCAGAAATTATTTTACGAAATAATTTTAAATCTTCGCATCCCAAAATTATCAAACTTTATTTTAAGACACAGGAGATCACTTATAGTTAGCACCCCGTATAACAAAAGCAAATAAAAAATACATTAAAAGGTAAAACAGAACCTCTGTTATTAGTAATAATTATAAATCAAAATCAAAACATGTACTCGTATATTTATATACAGGGTGCGCCAGAACAAAAATGCCATATAAGGTAAGATACCAGGAACATGGAAAAAAATGTTAAAAAAAAATTATCTATAAAAATTTCGAAGGGTTTAAAGTTTGTACTTTGCCTCTATTTATTTCTATTGGAAAAATAATTTTCAAAGTTTTTTTGCTATAGGCTATTAAAAGAGGAAACAAGCTGTATCCTAAATTGTAATGTTATTTGTGGCTTTTATTGGCAAAATTTTTGTCCCTTTACTAAATAATTGTAAAAAAACATATACAAGATCATCAGTATCATTAAATAGATATAAAAAAATGTCAAATGTCAAAAAATAAATGTCAAATTTTTTTGACAGATAGAATTTTTTAAACATTTTTTTCATGTTCCTGGTTTCTTACCTAACTTGAGAATTTTCTCTGGGGCAGGAGTTCTGGCGCACCCTGTATAGGTGTATGTAGTTTCAAAATTTTGAAAAAAAAACCTAACAATAAAAAAATTATGTATTTTTGCCTTAAAAAAAGTTGAGTATGGTCCTAAGATCTCAAATTTAGTGTTTGATATTTAAAAATAATGTAAAGGTTTGGATTCTTCTTTTAAATTGTTATTACCAATTGACAATAAAGACGTCGACATTAAAGCACTACCACATTAATAAAAATTTAGAATTTACAATGAAAAGTGTGGTACATATAGCTGTTATTAATTTCTTATTAAATTTTGTATTTATTATTTTTTTCATTTATTTCTTTTTAAATAAAAAATAGTGCTATTTGGCTATTTTTTTTTTGGGTTGATGGTGACTACTACACAAGTTTTTTATTTTGGTTCTTAAAATAAAATTGCTATAGGTATAAAATAATTGTTATTTAGTAAAAATACTATTGAAATAAAATAATAAATATTTTTTTATTCAATCCTCTATGTTAAAATTGAATTTTATCTACTCTTTTCTTCATGTTAAAATGAAATTTTATCGTCTAGGTAATAAAAAATTATCCATTGTTGTATATCTGCGATTGTTAGTTGACATTAGATTTCATGTTGAATTTTACTTTGACATTTATAAATATCGACCAAATTGACTACAAAATTAGGATTGAATAAAATTTTATATTGTACACGACGATAAAATTTTTATTATCTTTTCGAGCATATTAGCGTCGAGGCGTCAGCCTGTCAAAGATAAAATTCAATTTTATCGTCTTGTATAATAAATAACTATTAACCTTTCCAGAAGCTTTAAATGTTTTTGTTTTGTTGTTGTTTTAAATTCGGAAGTGATTTTGGAGCAATTTTTTCAGCAAATTTTATCTTATATTTTCTGGAAATTTTTAATTTCAAAAATATTGTAGCATAGCATCAACTTTTTCAAAGTAAAATGCTTTTAAGAATTTAAAAATTTAAACAGGGCGTTTTATAAAAACAAAAAAAAAGAAAAATGCCAAGTAAAATAAGATACCAGGAATATGAAAAAAAAAATTTTAATTCTATCTATAAAAATTTCGAAGTTATGCACTTTGACTATTTATTTTTGTTGGAAAAATAATTTTCAAAGAGAAAACAAGGAAGCTATATCCTAAATTATAACTCCGTTTAATGTTATTTGTGGCTTTTATTGGCAAGATTTTTGTACTTTTACTACATAATTATGAAAAAACATATACAAGATAATCAGTATCATTAAATAGACATAAGAAAATGTCAAATGTTAAAAAATAAGTGTAAAAAATTTTGGTTCAGATAGGATTTTTTAAATATTTTTGCCATGTTCTCGGTATCTTATCACACTTGGTATTTTTCTCTGGGACGCAAGTTCTGACACACCCTGTATACTAAATATTTTATTTTCAAGCGGATTAAAAAAAATAGAAATTTGGACCATGTTTTACTTTTTAACGTAAACGGTCATCTTTCTATTTTTTATTTAAAATTTTCTGTTTTTCCGATTTGTGTACCTACATATTTTTTTTAAGTAGTGTAGTAGGTATAGTTTGAGTTGAAGATTGTATTCAGTTTGGCGTTTAACATAAAATATTGACTCTTAAATGTCAAACTTTTGAGATTTTTGTTGTTTGATAAATGGTTGAAATATCCAACAAAACGTTTTCAGAGTAATGTGAAGCTTTATGTTGTTCAACCTAGTTCAAGAAAGGCTGACAGGTAAAATCATACACTTTTCGGGACCTTATTATGAATATATCCTGCAAAAAGTTTGCTGCGATTTGCAAAAAAAACAGTTATAAAAACAATCAAGATTTTCAAATTTTTTTTCTAGGTATAGTACCCTGCATTACAAAACTAAACAAAATTACGTCAAATGGTAGAGTAAAACCTTCTCAATGTGTCACTTTTACTTTTTTGCTACTTTTATAATAACGGAAATGTTAATTCAATATTTTGCAAAAAAACATCAATTACTGCCACCATTTTTCTAATAAAGTTGCTGTATTAAAATAAATATCTGCTTTACCGACTTAGTTTTATTTCATTTAATTTAAATCAAGAATTTATATTTATTTATTAAAACAAGATTTAAAGATTTTCAGTTTCAAATTTTTCGATGGGAAAAAGAATTTTATGATATGATTCTTCTATAATAATTATTTTCATTTATTCTTACATCATATTGACTCAGCTCGACAAAAATTTCTATGAAATGTGACAATATTTCATTTAAAAACACGGGCTTTATATTGATTTGACACAGGGCCGTAACCAGGATTTTATTTCGGAGGGGGTTTCTTGTTCGTCCATGAAAATGAAATTAAAGAAGACGGATTAAAAAGCAAAAATCTTTAAGTACACGTTTTTATTTTAAATTGAAATAAGAGATCCTAATTAAACATAAAAAAATACAAATTAACTCAC
>NW_025400995.1:1910405-1913167 GCF_015345945.1 Tribolium madens | reverse complement strand
GCTCCAGAGAAAATTTTCAAGTAAGGTAAGATACCAGGAACATGAAAAAAATGTTTAAAAAATTCTATCTGTCAAAAAATTTTGACATTTATTTTTTGACATTTGACATTTTTTCATAAGTATTTAATGATACTGATGATCTTGTATATGGTTTTTTACAATTATTTAGTAAAAGGACAAATTTTGCCAATAAAAGCCACAAATAACATTGAACAGAGTTACAATTTAGGATAGAGCTTTCTTGTTTCCTTTTTTAATAGCCTATAGCAAAAAAAATTGTAAAATTATTTTTCCAACAGAAATAAATAGAGTCTAAGTACAAACTTTAAACCCTCATAACTTCGAAATTTTTATAGATAAAATTTTTTTAACATTTTTTCCATGTTCCTGGTATCCTACCTTATATGGCATTTTTCTCTGGGGCGCGAGTTCTGGCGCACCCTGTATAACAAAGTGCTCAGCATTTCGGGGGGGGGTTTGAACCCCCTAAACCCCCCCCTTGGGTACGGCCCTGATTTGACAAGCCCCAAAACTATGATTTTTGCAAAAAATAAACTAAAATTAAAATGTCTTATGAACTTGTGATTCTAAATTTTTCAATGATGCCAATCTGATTTCACAATCTTAGGCCACTTTGATCGCAAATTAAATAATAATTATTTTGTGATATTTTATGAAGTATGATAAAAACACGACACAATTGTTTCTGTTTTTTTATTTTTTCAGTTTCTGACAGAATTTTTATAAACTGCAGCTCTACCGCATCAATAAACAAGAGTTTCTAGTGAAAAATATTTGATTATTTTTTTCTTTCTCTTTTTGACATAAACTAAATATGTTGATTTGTTAACCAATTGTGATGGAAACAGGGTCGCCACTTTGTGTGCTGATTATGCTGTTGTAATTTGGTTGAAATCCGATGTTTGCGTCGATATTGAAATGTACACATCCAAACATGTCCTGAATGAATGCATTCGAATATGATAAATGAAAAGCAATCTGTACTACCCCCACGTAATCGCTATAAGTGACAATGGTTATTATAGGCTGGGTGTGTCGTATACGAAGGGAGAGAAGGGTAGTAATCATGGTCAATTAACAAGGAGAGGTATTTGGTCCTAACACGATCTGGCGATGTCATTGTCATTGTCAAGCTGCGTCGGATGACACGCTGGGAGATTTTTATTGAATGCCCTTCGACCACAGACTTGATCGACGATCATTTCAATCATACAGAGCGGCATATTAGCTTTAGCCACCTTCCGATTTCCGACCGGATTATAATCCTCCTTTCGGGGGTGCATCGGAAATGGCTTTATTAATTGATGTTTTCGGTCTGAGAAGAGAGAAATCTACTAATTGACCAAATGTCACACAACATGACATTCATGTCACTCGCACATTTAGACCCGAAACCGAAAAATCAACGGAATTAACTCTCTGTACGAAATATACAGTCAAGCTGTGATCAGATGCAGATGCAAGGAAGTGCTTGTAAGACGATCATATATCGCGTATCCGCCTTCAAGTTATTGTAGACTCGTGTCGCGCCTCGACGCAACAATAAAAAGCGGAAAAGTTGTTTGCCGGAAGACGTCGCAGATGCTCGTGTCTCTATTGTAAAGGCAAAGGGCTTTATTAGAGCTGGAGAGCACCTACGAACGTGCCACTCGCCCAAAGACTGTTGCACACACGACAAAACTCGATTAGAAACTTTTTTTTTCGGCCAGTAAAAGTACTGTTTTTTAATGTTCTGACAAGCACCTTCAAATGCAAATAAAAGACCGAAAAAATACGGCATTTTTGCCATTTGCTGTTAAGAATATGGTTGAGTCGTTACAGACAAATGGTGAAATCAACAAGTTTTTAAAAACATTGTAATCGGTTTTTATTCTTCGTGAATGGAGTGGACATATTTCAAATGGATTTTGATTGAAAACATTCCTAAATTTGATGATGATGTAAGCTCTTCTGCGATTTCTATTTCTCAAAACTTTCCCCAAATAAATGCCTCTAAGAGCCGGTTTACAAAAAGCGAAATGAAAATTTAATTCAGAATTAAATTAATTCGAATTAAGTTGCCATTTATTTTGCATTGATAAACGCCAAATTAATTAATTGAAAATATTGCATTTTTTTAATGAAAAATTTTAATAAACCATTTCTTAAAGAAAATTATGCATTAATAATGACATTGACAAAAAACAAATTTATTAACTTAATATTTTTTTTACAGTTTTTTTAAATAAAATTAATTAACATAATTTTTGTACGAAATAGGCTTTCTCTATTTTAAACTTGATTTTACGTAAAACAACAAATGAATTAAACCATTGTTTATTTACGAGAAGAAGTTTTCTATTATTTTTGTAATTGTCATTGAAAACGAAACAAAATTATTTATTTGATTAAACCAGGAAAAAACGGCAGAATTATTTCAAATATTTTGGTTGTGCTACCAAATTTATTTTTTGATAATTGATAATACTTTTAAATTGAATAAAAATATTTAACAAAAATCATTTCTTTAAAGAAAATTATGCATTAATAAGATCAAATTGACAAAAAACAAATTATTATTAATGTAATACATTTTTTTGGTAAACTATTTTCCAAAATTAAATTAAGTAACATAATTTTTGTACGAAACAGGCTTTCTATATTTTAAACTTGATTTTATGTAAAACAACAAATGAATTAAACTATTGTTTATTTACGAGAAGAAGTTTTCTATTATTTTTGTAATTGTCATTGAAAACGAA
>NW_025400995.1:1899665-1908191 GCF_015345945.1 Tribolium madens | reverse complement strand
GTTTAGTTTTATAAACAAACAATTTAACAAAAATCATTTCTTAAAGAAAATTATGCATCAATAAGATAAAAAACAAATTATTGTTAATGTAATACATTTTTTTGGTAAACTATTTTCCAAAATTAAATTAAGTAACATAATTTTTGTACGAAATAGGTTTTCTCTATTTTAAACTTGACTCTATTTTAAATGATTTATAAATGAAAACTGATTCCTTCGGGCCTAAATCGTCGTATTTCAACACCATTTCACTGCACACATTTTGATCTAAGAGTCGAATCAGAATGAATCGAATTTTAAGAAAATTTTCAGAAATTGGACAACTTTTCTGGCAATAAATTTTGAATTGCAGCTTCTGCCACATTTTGAATATGTTCTGGCGTATCTTGTGTATCTATTTTCACCGAATGCAATTGAATTTTCTTCTCAAAAGTCTTAATTACTTTACAAATGTCAGAAAATTATTTTAAATTTAAATCAGTACACCGTGGAGTAAGTGCTACCAATAGAAGAAAAATAAATTCCCTAGCCGGAGAAAATTTAACAATAAATAAATTTGTTTTAATTGAAAATAACTATTACGCGTTTTATTTCAATTTTAAATCCGGTGTTTAAGTCGATTCCCCCTGGCCCCTGCCGCCAAGCACTTGAAGATCCTTCGTTCCGAAATTATTTACTTTTATGTTTCGCAAGGAAAACAGTTTTAATTTACATTTTGAATATTAATCAACTAATCAAATCTGGAACAAAAACCCTCAAGGCAAACACATTAATGATATCAACTTTGGCTCGTTTCTTCGTGTGTTTCGAATGTTTATTGAAAGAGGGGATGAATTTTTAAGTCTCAATACGTCTCAATAAATGCAAAGCGTTTTACGAATTTAAAGCAAAGGGGCGGATTCAATGAAATCGTCTATGACAAACGCACACCTCGATTTATGGGAAAATCACCGAATCGATAAATTCGTTTGTTGCGGATTAAGATTTTTAACTCAAGTGTTTTACTAAGTAATCGGAAGCACTTTTTCATTACAGAACAACTTTTTTATACTATAATGTGTAAAAATTGCACAATCTGATTACTTTCATTTAACACCCTGTATAATAGAAGCAAATAAAATAAAATACTTTAAATGGTAAAACAAAGAGCTCTAAAAAAATGCTAGAAATATTTAAGTCAAAAATGTACGTATTTCCCAAATTTTGCAAAAAAATATTTTGCCAACGCTGTAGATTTTAAAATTTTTTTTTGTGAATTGGCAAACATTTCGGCTTTATCAAGCTCTAATAAGATACCTATCCAAAGGGTGTTTAAAACTGCGTCAAAAATGTCACTTTTAAAAACGAAATTAACCTGTTTCGAAGTTTTTTTTTTAAATTCTTTTTGGTTCGTTTCTATTAGAACGCACTGTATCTCATGAATGGATGGTCTGATTCAATTTTGGTAAAAAGTTTTGAAAAGCTTGCTAAAATAGCTTTCATTTGATGTGCCAGAAGTGGGGTAGTGCTATTAAAGTTTTTAAAGTTAAAGGATTAGGGGGTTACTGGGGGCGCTTTAAAAATTACGTCAAAAAATGTCCCTCTCGAAGACAAAATTGATCTGTTTCGGCGTTTTTGTAAAGTTTTTTTAGTTTCTGAGATATTCGGGGTGGCTCGTTTTTATTGGGAGACTCTGTATATACAAGGTGATTTTAATAGTTGCGTAGAAATTTTAAGAGATGATAACTGATAATACGGGTCCAAAAAAAATGTGTACAACTAATTCCAGTTCCAAAAAAATTCCACATAAATTCCTATAATTCCAATAATTCATCGTAATGCTATTGTTGGTTCCTATAATTGCAAATTATTTCTTATAATTTAAATTATAAGTTATTGATTATTAGTTTAAACTAATTTTTGTAAGTTCAAAATAATTCTTGTAATTCCAAATTGATTCGAATATTAGGTCTCAAAAATTTAACGTGTTTTGAAAAAAAGGCTCCAATAATTGTAAAAAAATTTTAGTAATCCCAAAAAGAATTACAGTAATCTTAAGAAAAATTCCAGTAATTTCAAAAAATTCTTGTAATTCACAAATAATTGTACCGAAATTTCAGTAATTTTATTAATCCATCGTAATTCTATTGTTTTTAGCTCAAGTCCTCTAATTCAAAATTTGTTTCTGTCATTCCAACTTAAATTTTTAAATTCCAACTTAATTTTCGTTAATTTAAAATAATGTCTGTAACTTCAAATTAAAAATATCTTGGATAAGAAGACAAAAAGAATTTCAGTAATTCTATAAAAAAATTCAATATTAACCAGTAATACCAAACAATCCAACAATAATTTTAATAATTTCAAATACTTCCAAATAATTTCAAGCAATTTAAATTATATTCCAAATATTTGTACAACGAGTGGCTTAACTTACATTTAATAAAAGTAAAAATTTTCACTTCAAATTTTAACAAAATAAATGGTTGCAAAATTTTTACTGTTTTTTTTTTATATGAAGAAACTTTTCTCTGTGGTTGTTTTTGCTTATTTTAACTCATTTTTTTTAAACAATGTAATATATTTTGAAGAGTTAAAGAAGTTAAAAGTTGCGCCTCAAATTCAAATTTACTCAAATTTCACTCAAAAAAAAAAGTTTTCTTGCTACAGGCTTTTAGAGAAGGAAACAAGGAAGCTGTATCCTAAATTGTAACGTTGTTCAATGTTATTTGTGGCTTTTATTCGTACTTTTACTAAATAATTGTAAAAAAAACATATACAAGATCATCAGTATCATTAAAGAGACATAAAAAATGTCAAATGTCAAATGTTAAATGTCAAAAAATAAATGTCAAAATTTTTTGACAGAATTTTTTAAACGTTTTTTCCATGTTTCTGGTATCTTATCTTACTTGAAATTTGTCTCTGGGGCGCGAGTTCTAGCGTACCTTGTATAACAAAAGCCAATAAAAATTAAAATCTTCTTTACTAATATTTATTGGTTTATTCTAATACTACTTATTATCAATAAAAATCTAAATATAAAAATAAAAACGTTTTACGTCATTTAGTCAGAGAAATAAAAATGTCATTAAAAAAACATTGATTTGTTTCACATTGTTGATTAGTTGATCCGAAAACAAGCACTGAGATTTTTTGACAATTTTTTTTTTTAAGTTTCTTTTGGGGAGTAAGAGTAAAACAACAAATTTAATTTAATTTAATAAAAACATCTAAAAATAAAAAATTTGATTTGTTGCAGACTGAGATAAGATGGCGGCCGAAAATTCAACCAACCTCCCCGAATCGTCGGAGCCACCCTCGCGAAGCCTGAACTTCTCGATAGCAAAAATAATGGAGCCTGATAACAAATCAAAAGAAGACAGGAGTAACAAAATTGTAAATATAACATCGTATCCAACTCCACTCGAATCAGCTTTCAAAAAATACGTTCCAAACATGTTGCGATCACAGGACTTGTTACAACAATACCCCTTAGTGTATTACCACCCTAGTCAATTAATGTTAAGTTCGGTGTACTCATCCGAGAGTAGTACCCCTACAAACCCTCCAACCAGTCTCAGCACTCCAATTCAATTCCCTCCAAAACCCTGCCCCCCGACTAAACGCACCGAGTCCAAACCCTCCATCGTCACCCCCTCCAGTACTACCAAGCAGAAGAGCTTCGAGTGCGGCGAATGCGGGAAAGTCTTCAACGCCCATTACAACCTCACCCGACATATGCCAGTCCATACCGGCGCAAGGCCTTTCGTGTGCAAAATCTGCGGGAAGGGTTTCCGCCAAGCGTCCACTTTGTGTCGCCATAAGATCATCCACACGTCCGAGAAACCCCATAAATGCCACACTTGCGGGAAAGCCTTCAACCGGTCCTCCACCCTCAACACCCATGCAAGGATCCACGCGGGGTACAAGCCCTTCGTGTGCGAGTACTGCGGGAAAGGCTTCCACCAGAAGGGCAACTACAAGAACCACAAGTTGACTCACAGCGGGGAAAAGGCCTACAAGTGTACAGTGTGCTCCAAGGCCTTCCACCAGATCTACAATTTGACCTTCCACATGCACACCCACAACGATAAGAAGCCTTTTACTTGTCGCGTCTGCGGGAAAGGCTTTTGTCGGAATTTTGATCTGAAGAAACACATGCGCAAGCTGCATGAGAGTACTTCGGCCTCCGATTCGGACTACGTGGCCAATCCCGCGCCGCCGACCGTTTATCCGAACGAAAGGGACTTGCATCATTTTATCAGTCCGTTTTTACGGCCGCCTGTGCCGGTCTATTCGAAACTATTGTGACCGTTTTAATTTTACTAATTGCGGTTCTAACGCTTGATGATCTCTTTATCGATGTGCAATATTGCAGGATGTGCAATTGGCACTACTGCTTAGGCAAAATTGTAAAAATGTGTAATTTAGTACCACATAATATACTCAAATAAATGTTATTTAATACTCAAATGGGTTTCATTTTACACACTTCACTAAAATGACTATAACAAGCTTCAACCAAATAATAGTAACAAAAAATAATAATCGTAGTGATTAAGGAAAGCCATCTTTTTAACAGTTCTTTCATTTAACTTTTCTATTTCTATATTTGGGCGTAAAAATAAAAATAAGTAAGAGAAACTTAAAAAAATTAAATGAGTCTGAAAAACAAAGTCAAAAAGAACTTAAAAAACTTAAGAAATATATCGTAATAGGACTATTTATTACGTATCAAAATACATGAAGTACAGTCAAATTAAAAAAAGTGGTCGTCAATGATAAATTACTTCTGTGTAAATTTACAAAAATAAATTACTTGACATCATGAAGTTTGGTAATTTATCATTAAATCAATTTTATTGTGAAATTATAAATTATTTATTATTTATTAATTTTTGAAATGACATTGACGACTACTTTTTTTTGATTTTGACTATAAATGGTATAAACGAAAGGTAAGTGAATCTTCAATGTAATCGTAAAAGCAAAAATTTGTAAACATTATAGGACCACAGTAGTTAGAAAAACGAAAATTTAATAATAAAATATATGAAAATAGAAGGTGTCAGAACTCGCGCCTTTGAAAAAAATTTCAAGTGAGATAAGATACGAGCAACATGGAAAAAATGTTTAAAAAATTCTATCTGTCAATAAATTTTGACAATTATTTTTTGAGATTTGACACTTTTTATGTCCATTTAATGATACCTGAACGTATTATTTATACAAACACGATGAACTCAATTGTTTTAAAGCAAATTTTTAAATGCATCAATTATTTTAATTTAAATTCACAGAAACTGATAAAACCTTGAACACACCACGAATGTTAAAATATCATAACAGCCTTTGATGTTTTAATTCCTCGCTTTAGTGGGAATTCAAACTCATATTTGCGTATGTTATGACATTCATTACATCCTAGGTTATATGCTATACCTATGACACGTAGTACAATTCTTAAAATTCAGAAAAATACGAAAAGGTAATCATAAAAGAACATTAGTACGTAAACGTTTTAGAACATCAAATAGGAAATAATAATAGCAAATAAAAAATAACTGTTGTCGTCATAGCAAAAAACTGTTTTTGGCCCAAAAATTATTTTGCCAAATATTTTAAAAAATATTCAAAAAATTACCGAATTATTTAAGAAAATAGTTTTATTTGTTTTTTCATTAGATTTTGCTAAACAGAATCATAAAGTCACTAAATTATATCAAAAAGTACGTTATTTTGGCCTTTTCGGAGCGATTTAGTAGTTTTTTAGCCAGAAACCGAACTATTTTGCAATAAATACAAAGTTTTTCAAAAAATTTTGCTAAAATTGGGTAAAAATTTAATAAATTTGATTGAAATTGGTGTCTATTATTTTACCTTGTTTTGCTCAATTTAATTCGTTTTTGAACCAGAGATTTGTAAGGTCTTGTCAAAACAAGCCTAAAAATTCAAAAAAATGAATTTAAATTGAAGTTATTTAGTTTGTTTTTGAATGAAATTTTGTCAAAAAATAAGCTGAAAAACACAAAATGTGGTCGAAAATGGCGTTACTTTACTTTTTTAAAGTCTTCTGTTTTCAACTAAAATCTTAATTTTTTTCTAAAACAAACCAAAAAAATACAAAAGCAAATTATTAATTTTGTCCTTTTCTGGTAAAAACGGAATTTTGGAAAATTTTGTTACAAAAAGTCAAAAACCTACATAATTACCTAGACCAAAAATAGTGTTATTTTTGCTTTTTTAAGAGCGTTTAGTACGTTTTCTATTCTAATCCAGAAAACACTACAGGAAATAATACAGGATGTATCAAAATTCGCGCCCCAGAGAAAAATTTCAAGTAAGATAAGATATCAGTAACATGGAAGAAAGGTTTAAAAAAATTTATCTGGCAAAAAATTTTGACATTTGACATTTTTTTATTTCTAAACTGATGTGTTTTTATAGATATTTAGTAAAAGTACAAAAATTTTGCCAATAAAAGCCACAAATAACATTAAACAGAGTTACAATTTAGGATACAGCTTCCTTGTTTCCTCTTCTAATAGCTTGTAGCAAAAAAAATATTTTTCCAACAGAAATAGAGTCAAAGTGCAAAATTTAAACTTTCATAACTTTGAAATTTTTATAGATAGATTTTTTTATGTTCCTTACCTTACAAAATTGACAATTTTTTCAGAAATGTAAACACAAATTTATAAATAAATTGTTAAAACATCCTGTGTCACAATTGAAGCAAATCTCAAAAAAATTTTTGCTTATTGGTATTATGTATTTGTAATCCTTTTTGTATATTTTAGATGATTTTCTAAATTTTTAATCAGTTTTTTATTTTAAAACAAAATATGTAATAAATGAAAAATGCTACAAACAATTAAAATTACTAAATTAAATGCTTTTAATACAGTTTTGTTGAAATTTTTTTAATATAACACCTGAGTTAAAAAAACTCAAATTGTAGCACAAATACTCGAAAATTTCCAGGAATTAACTATTTTATAGGTAAAGTGGTTCTGCACTGTCAACAAATAATAAAAAGGAAGAATTATTATATCATTTAAACACATACTAATCAGAAATAAATCTATTTTTGTTCATGAGTGTAGGAGTGTTAAAAATTATTTAATTTAGATAACACTTTTTTAAACAATTGTAATTATAAAACAAACCTTAATTAATTTTTTTAAGTAAAAATCTCAAAAAACTAAACAAATCAAAGAATGATGTTGGATATTATTGATAAGTGCGGATATGTCTATGTTATTTATACTAATAATAGAACCAGGAATAAGGTATAAAATTAAAAAAAAATTTCAAAAACATATTATAGAAACATATACAGGCTGTCCCAACGGTCCGAAAAAGCTCTATAACTTGTTTATTTTAAGAGATATTGACATTTTCTTTTTTTTTAGATTATAGCTGCGTTTCTGATGCACATTTTAAAAATATTGCGGTTTATATACAGGGTGTTCCAATATTAAAAAAACACTAAAGTTATGTTTTTTTAAATGGAATCTACTCAGTTTGATTTTATTTTTGGATTCTACGCTAAATTACAAATAACTTTTATAGAGGTTGTTTTCATTTATCTGTTATCAATTTTGATTTGTGGCGTTTTTTCACCAGAATTTTTTAAATGCAGGGGTCTGTCTAAAAATTCGTATTTTCTAAATCCTTGCACACAAGTTAAAGTAAGTAACGCCATTTGATTCCTGAATGTTTGCCGCATCTTTTAAGTGTTTATTCAACAACCTGCTCAGTGGCATGGGCCTACTACGATTTTTTAAACATGACAAATTAAAAATGTCAAAAACTCATTTTTTTCAAATGGCATCCTTTATTTATTATTGTACCAATCAAAAGATCTTTTGACAAGCTTTCTATCAATATAAGGTTTGTATAGTCTAGCGTAAAATTCTAAGTTGCTATACTAAATTAACTAAATTTTGACAAATTTTTCTATTTTGAACAATAAAAATCGAGTGGGCCTTATGCAAAAAAAATTAGCACAAAAAATAAACAAAAGTATGGAATTGGAAATTCTTTGCTGGAAGAAAATGTAAAATATTGAGCAAAATTGAGTTACAGAGAAAATTACGCAAAATCTAACATATCGCAAAGCAGTAATTTAGTAGAAAAATGTAAAAACATTAACAAACAAAAAAAAAACAAAACATTAAAGCTATTTTACAATTTTCTTTATAACAGATGTTCAAAAATATTACCATTTTTTTCAATACAAGTATGCAGTCTTCGTCTAAAAGATAGTCTAACACGACTCAGCATATCTGCATTTATTAAATGGAATGTATCGCCTATTCTTTGTTTCATATCCTCCGCAGTTGTTGGTCTCAATTTATATACATTTTTATATAATTTTTTAAATGCAACACTTTGGGTATTTTTATTTGTAGAGTCTTTGAGCCAATAAAATATTACGATCCGCTTCACCAAGACTGTATACCATGTTAATGAGTTCTTGACGAGTAAAATTCATTTTGGGACTTATAATCTTCACAATAAAATTGATAGATTGTAACA
>NW_025400995.1:1887070-1899565 GCF_015345945.1 Tribolium madens | reverse complement strand
TTTTTACTGATTTTTGAACGCCAATCTTGTGAATCAATAATAATAAGTATACCTACACGTTTTCTGTTCTAAAATCATAATAAAACCGTTAGTTATGGCTTCCCTTTCTACGTAAAAAACAATCGAAAGTGTTGATATTTGTTTTAATATTATACTAATAACACACATATTTTTTTTWWAAATAGTATAGTTTTTAATTGCTATGTGAGAAATAGCTTAAGAAATTTTTCTTAGGTTTTGTGTCCAATAAATAAATAATATAATGGATGAAGTGAGCAAATTAATTACCGAGTGGGGGTTCGAAAAATATATCCCAACTTTCGAGAGTAAGTTTATATTTTTCCGACTTTTGTGTTTTTGCATCTTTGTCTAAATGTGGTCCATTATTATTAAAGTATATTTTTAAATTTAGAAGAAGAGATAGATATGGAGGCATTAAAATCCCTAACAGAGAACAGTTTAAAAGAATTAATTCCCACTATCGGACCAAGAATAAAATTTTTAAATAAATTAAAAGTGTTTAAAACGGAATGTTTTATTCAAAACGATCCAATAACACCAGAGACGTTAACGCTTTCGTCAGTCTCTTCACCTATAGTAACGGAACATTGTTCACCCTCGGTAAAAATTACATAGATACTTGAACATTTTTACCTAATTTTAGCTTTCAGACATCTGAACCGGTTTTACTAATCGGTAACTTTGAGGGCACTGTTAATGAAACATGTACAGGTAACCGCTATTTTTTTGGTATAACTCAGCATTGTATTTTCAAAAAATTATTATAGTAAGCAAGGATACGCCTTCCTGTAGTACGACAGATGAAGCTTGTCTTATAACTGGGCAGGAATATTATAAGCAGGCCTGCTCTCGCTCTTTTGCGTTTTTAGGTGAAGAAAATTTAAATAGGGCTTGCAGGATGTCATATGACTTGGACTTGCAGCAATTTTTGAATGCGACAAATGCCGGCCGTTTTGTTTTAGAAACTTATTCGAAAACAAAAACATTGACAACAAAAACTAGGAACATGCTAGTGAATTTGATTATTAACAGCGCAATGGCTGAAGCTAGGAACGGGTGCGAAATATGGCTTAAGTGTTTATTAAAACACTACATAATTACAATTTTAGAAAATTAACTGCGGAGGATTTTGAAAATCTGTCTAACAAAATTTGTGATCTTTTTAAATGTGAACATACTGGAACGTATTACATTCCACGTTGTAGTGGAGCAGGGCCATCTAAAAAAAAACCTGTGAATGCGAAAGGGAAACTTGTGGATAAATATAGAAATTTAAAAAGACTGTACAATATTACCAAAGATTATAAAGAAAATTTGGAAACCGATAATGAGTTGTCTAATAATCCTGTTACGGGTAAGCAAAATCACATATTATACTKWTATACACTTATCTAGGTATACATTTTATTTTTAATAAATTTTTAAGACGATATGGATGCCAGTGCCAAATGGTTAAAACATTGGAATGAACCTTTTGATACTGTATTATTGCACTGGGATAATTCATTTTATATGCGTCGTAATAGCACGGTAAAAACTGTTGATCAGTTTTTAAGCGAATGGCCAATTTTAAAACATCAAGTAGCTACCGTACTAGTATGTATTTTATTACAAGTAGGTAACCTAAAAATATTTTTTCAAACCTAAAAATTTTAGATTGATACGGATTTTAAAAAAATGTTTCCTAATGCTGCAACCGAAATGTATTTAAAGTGGGAATTATTTTACAACAACCTGTTAGAATGTCCAAATATAAATAAGCCAGATGAAATTATAATGGCACAATTAAAAAATGAAAAATTATCAGAGGGTAAATTATATGTATTTATTTTATCATAAGTTTACTAAAACAATTTCTTTTTTAGATGGTAAGTGTGCCGTCCAAATTACAGCTTTGCCCGTGTTGTTTCCTCCAAAAGGAAGATCAAGAGTTAAGAATAGTCACTGGAAGCCGAGCATATTGGAATGCCAAGAAAGTATTATTAATCATGTTAAGGTCAGTTTTATACATATATCATAACATACTTATCTAATGTATCAAAAAACATTTAGATGAATTTTGTAATAGAATGTTTGAAATTTATGTTTCAGATTTCTGGAGAAATAGAAAATTTTATCACCGAAAGAAGTCATCACTTCAAGGCTCTCAGTAGAACTATCCAACCATATATGATTGTTGTGGGGCCAACAGTATCGGAAGTAACAGAGAGCTATCTGATTATCGACGCCTACATCTACAAAGCAAGTACAACCTTGCAATGTTTTGATTTATTATTTAAGACATTTCATGTACTGTGTGCGGAATACCCCCCTGAAGCAGAACATATTTATTTACTTATCCAAAAAGTAATTTTTGGGGTTTCAACACAATGGGACAAGCAAATACCTTACGTAATGACCCTCGCAAATAGCCTTTCTTTATAATTTTGTATGAACTTTTAAAAATATSTTTGATATAAAAATATGATCATTTGTCCTCTTTGCAGTTTTAAGACTTTAAAGCTCAATAATTTTACCTTGCATATTAAACTGAGGCATAAATATGTCGACAAATTTACTTGTAAACAAAATAGTAATTGTTTCCGGACCTTTCATACTATATTTTCTTTTAAAAAACATTTACGTCATAAACACCCAGAAGATTTAGAAACAACAACAAATGTAGTTACTGCTAGTTTTAATGTGCCACCTAATAACGACACTTCCATTYGGGGGACCAAAGATTCAAGTTTAGTGCCTCCCGATTTTGACTTTTCAGCACAAACTTTTGATTCTTTGTTAAGAGATTCAGTGATACATTTTGTTTCAAAACTTTATAGCGATTATTCTATAACTASAAATACAATACAAAATATTATAAAAGATGTTAATGAATTATATCTGTTACCCCTGCAATATTTGGAACGGTTAATTAATAGTGCCCAAGAAGAAAATAAATCAATGTTAAAAGATGTGGAGCGACAAATAATTTCATGTTTAAAATATCCTTTCAAAAATTTAGAAACCGAACATCTCCGTATTAAATATTTTCAAGATAACAATGCTTACATTCCTGTAGAAAAAGTTAAAATTGGTGAAAAGAGAAGCAGTGTTAGAAATAATAATAAGAGTATATTAGAATCAACAGAATGTCATGCATGTTACGTTTSAATAGAAAAAACTTTAAAAGCCTTTTTAGAGATTCCGGACGTATACGAAACAATTTATTCTTATAGTTTAGAATTACYTCAGAGTCAAACTAATATAATTTATAATCTTATACAAAGCGATTTATGGCTCCGAATTAAATCAAATTTTYAAAATAAACTAGTTTTTCCTATATTACTTTATTTCGACGATTTCGAAGTGGGGAACCCTTTAGGTTCACATGCTGGCGTACACAAAATTGGTGCAATATATTTTAGCTTAGCCTGTATACCTCCCGAATTTTCTTCGCGTTTGGAAAATATTTTTCTTGTTCAACTTAATTTTGCGGATGAACGAAAATCTTTTGGAAATTTTTCAACTTACAAATATTTAATACATGAATTAAAAAAACTTGAAACATTTGGCACAACTATAAATACAAACGATGGACCACTTCAGGTATATTTTTGTTTGACGTTAATATTAGGCGATAATTTGGGAGTACATTCTTTGCTAGGATTTAATGAAAGTTTTGTTTCTACACATTATTGCAGATTCTGTAGAATTGATAAAATTTCTAGTCAGCAACAGTGCATTGAAGATTCTAGTTTAAACAGAAATCGCGAAAATTACGACGTAGATCATACAAATTTTTCTTATGGAATCAAGGAATTTTGCATATGGAACGAACTTAAGTACTTTCATGTAGCTGACAATGTTGCTGTAGATGTTATGCATGATATTTATGAGGGGGTCTGTCGATATGATTTGGGTTATATATTGTATCATTTCATTTATATAGATAAGTTTTTTGACTTAGATACTTTAAACAGGCGGTTGTCATATTTTCATTTCGATATATCTGAAAATAAACCACCTGCTATATTAAAAAGTCAAATTATTAAGCAACATATTATAATGTCAGCATCAGAAATGAAAACCTTTACAAAATATTTATCTTTAATATTAGGAGATCTTGTACCTTATGACAACCAATTATGGCAAATTTATTTGCTTTTATTTAAAATTACTGAAATTGTTGAACAAAAAAGTGTTTCATTTGAGCATGGAAGATTGTTGCAGTCCTTAATTGAAGAACACCATTCTTTATACATTCAATTTATTGGTAATCTTAAACCAAAACATCACTTTTTGGTGCACTATCCACGTTTGTTAACTTATATAGGTCCCTTAAGTAATGTGTCGTCAATAAGATTTGAAGCAAAACATCGAAACTTTAAATCCACTGCAAATGTCGTTGCTTCCAGACGAAATACTCCGTACACTTTGGCCTTAAAAAATCAATTAGTAATTTGTCATCGTGTACTTGCGAAAAAAGGATTTGTAGACAATTTTGATTATGGTCCAACTGACACCGAAACGTTTAAGTTGTCTGAAAATTATGCAGCTTTTGAAAACCAATATGGAAAATCTGTTGGCGAAAACTCAGTTTTGACTTCATGGGTAAATAAGTGTAATGTGAAGTTTCACTCTGGTAATATGATAATTGTTAATTTTGATAATTTTATGCCTCAGTTTGCAAAAATTAAATTTATTCTTATACATGAGAATTCATTTTTTTTTGTTTTACAAAAATATAACACTCTCTGCTATGATAGCCATTTTCATGCGTATCAGGTAGATAGAACTGAATTAATTTTTTTTATTCACTCTAATGCATTAATTAGTATGGACGTCCATATTCTGCATTTAAGTCCCAATGGGTCATATTTTATAGTTCTTTTTGAATAATTAATCTATTTTTACGTTTTTGAAGTTTTTATTGTGTTCTTATTTTGTTCTTGCTTGTTTTGTTATATTTTTTGTTAAATGTATTAAAAATAAATTTTTTCAATAAATGTACTGCATTTTTATTTAATTTAACCTAAAACTATCAATAAACTATCAAAATATAAGTCCATTTAATTTAAAGGTTTTTATTTTTAATTCAAATCAACAACTTCTTTGCATTAATGTATTAAACTAATTCTTCCAAAAGTAAAAATAGTCGATTTAGGCATTTGATTAAATCATCTATAACTTTGAGGTAAGATAGTGTATGTTTGAGTTAATGTGCTATAAACTAACTCTTTGAATAATTTTACATTTTGGTGTGATATTTTTATTTATTGTTTTAAAAGACCACGGTTGTTTCATTCAAGGMATTCCAATGCATTGAAGGAACTATTTTAATTTTTGAAGAGACACAATTAAAGCAAAGAATTTTATCGTTTCCTTGAATGCAACGAAACTATTGCTCGTATTGAAAGTGTGTGATAGTTTCATTTAAAATGTTTTTTTTTTGACCCAACGATAAATTTCTCTGAGTGTGTGCAAGCATTTAGAAAATACGAATTTTTAGACAGACCCCTGCATTTAAAGAATTCTGGTGAAAAAGTGCCACAAATCAAAATAAAAACAACCTCTATAAAAGTTATTTGTAATTTAGCGTAGAATCCAAAAATAAAATCAAACTGAGTAGAACTTTAGTGTTTTTTTAATATTGGAACAGCCTGTATATAAACCACAATATTTTTAAAATGTACATCAAACAGCTAGCTATAATCTAAAAAAAAGAAAAAGTCAATAACTCTTAAAATAAACAAGTTATAGAGGTTTTTCGGACCGTTGGGACAGCCTGTATGTTAAAAATAAAAAATGAAGTGTTCTAATCATTTCTACCAACCGTAAAATCACAAGAAAAACGTAATCGTAATACACCATTGATGAAAAAACAATACATCACAGATAATTATTTTCTTGTTTTTATAAATAAATAACACAATAATAATTAAATGTCTTTAATAACGTTCAATAGATAAAAAAATACAAGAACAAGAATAAGTTTTATTGTTTTATCTATATGGTAAGGATTTATAAAAATAATAATGAGTGTTTTACACAAAAATTGGTATATGGTCCTAGTAACAGGAAAATTCAAGGAATATTTTTAAAGCAAATTACTTTAGGTTCAATAATTTTAGCAATTGCCAAAAATGATAGAATATTGTCTTTCAGCCCGCTGAAAGTGTTAATTATTTGTGACTTAGCGGAAGGCTTATGCTCCGGTTCCAGTTGGGTATATTTTCTAATTGCTTAGTTAATGATTTAGGTGTCCGTAAAATGAGTGAACCCAAGCGATACGAAACGTGAATCATTATGGCATTATTCGTAAAGCCCTCGGGTGGTGCATCATACGGTGACCGCTAGATCCTTTCGGTCGTTGGTTTTGATTGCGTAAATATTTGCCGAAACTGAATATGGGAATAAAGAAGGAACCACATGAATTGTGTCCACGGACGTTTCTTGTGCAACCTCACATGCTCATAGCAAGATTAGGTGCTTCTTCCCCTCGAATGGTCACCTACAACAGTTTTTCTGCTAATATCCTTAAGCAGATTACTGCGTTCGGCTATTACTTTGCTGGCCTTTACCAAATGCCGCTCACAGATTTCATTCTAATAGACCGCTTACAACATGCTATTTTCTGATCGCTTAAATGGCTTATCCGCCCACGATTTTCACTAATTTCACACAAATTCGCACCGACAACTCGTAACCGCTCTTGAAAAATTACACATTTAAAGGTGGAAAAAAATAATAATAACTCTTAATAATATTTGCAATTTCGTATTTATTCGAACCTTTTTTAATAACGTTGCATTCTTTAAAATCACTTTATTTCAAAGATGTCTTAAATTTTCTATTATTTTATTTTCTCCCTCGAGAAAATGGATCAAATTCATTTTGATTGTTTGTTTGATTGTGCTATTCTACCTACTTTCTTTTCTATTTTTTAAGTGAATTCAAAAAAAAGCTTTTTAGTGAAAAACTTAAAAAAATTCTTATCTCAAATATTTCAAAACTACAAAACATAAACTCAAGTGATTTTGAGAACGTTTTATTTGCTTTTCCTATTTAATTGTTTACAAAATATCATTTTTTTTTTTGGATTTGAATCTTCCTATTCAAAAATCGATAACCATTTTTTATTATGTTGAAACCGTATTTGGGCATATGAGAGAGAAAAGTTAGATTTTTCCTTTGGTGTATTCATAATTGAAAAAATAATTAACAAATCGCCAAAATGTAAGGTCACGTTTAGGAAACTTCAAATACCCTTAACTCAATTTTTCGAAATAAAACATCCCAATTTTGTCTTCACTAAATGGAGGAGAATTTAGTTCTGTTTCGATCTGTATTAACATTCCCTACACCTATGTTTGATAGTTTTCAAGTTATAATAACTTCTTTTGATATTGTGAGAAATTCAGTAGCCATTGCTACTTTAGCACAGGTTGTCATAGAAATAAGAAAAAAATAGAATATCAAAGTTAAAAAAATAACACAATTGTGAAAAAATTTGGCATTTTTTCAGTGAGAAATTTTTATGCAAAAACTACCATGTAAAATAACTTGGAAATTATTAAATTTAAGTATAGGGAATGTTGATACAGATCGATGCAGAATTAAATTCTCTTTCATTGAGTAAAGAAAAAATTGGGGTCTTCAATTAAATGAAATTTTCCAAACGTAACCTTAAATTTTGGAGGTTTGTTAATTATTTTTTCAATTTTAAATACACAAAAGAAAAGATGTAACCTTTCTTTTTCATTTGCCCAAATACAATTTCAAAATAATTAAAAATGGTAGAGTTATCGATTTTTGGAGAGGAAAATGCAAATTAAAAAAAATTCAAAAAAGTTTAAATATTTCAAAAACGGTACGAAAGTCTGATAAATACTCTCTCAAAATCACTTGAGTAATCCAAAAACGCAATAAAAAACAACTTTTTATTTGAAATATGAAAGTTGATACCCATTTCCGGTGTAACCGGAAGTGCTGCCATCTTGAAAATATTTTTATTGAGCAGGATCTAATCGATCAGATAAATATCTCCCAATACTTCTAATGTTAACAATTAAAGGAACGAGAAAATTTCTTAAATTTATTGGTGATTTTTAAGGAAAATATGTACATTTTTTATTTTTTTTTAGTTCATGGACTTTTTGGAAATTTTTATTAGTTAAATTAACTTCAATTTGCTTTTTTATGTTCTCTTTACATCAATTTGTCATTGAAATATTTAACTTTTAATAAAAAAGGATCTTTTTGCTTTGATCATCGATATCTCAGCAACCAATGACCATACAGAGAATGGAAGCATAGTTTCAAAACTGGAATAAATTGTCTACAAGGTGTTTTTACAATTTTTTAATAAATATTCCACTTACAACATTGATTTAAAGAAAAAAGAAAAAAGTAACTTTTTAGTTGTTTTAGTAAATCTACCGATTCACAAATATTGATGAAGAGACTAATGTGTCTAGTTTTTTTTATAGCTTAATGTACGCTTAATAGCTTTAAATTTTTAAATCGATCCATTAAATTGTTTTCTCGAACCGATAGATCAATGTTTTAAAAAAGAATTAAATGAATTAATTGTGTAATCTTTGTCAAAATAAATAAAAAATAATTTTTTACCTTTCTTACAACTTTGCATGTTAAATTTAAAAAATAGGATATTCGGGAGAATTAAAAAAAATATTTTTGAAAATTTCAAAAAAAAATCAAGAACCGGGACTGACTATTTTTTGAGATTATTTAGCTTTTGCATATCCTAATTTTATTCATTTCAAAATAATTGCTTTATTTAATAGTTGTCTTTAGCACTCGATTTACGAACATTTTTTTAATTGTTTCCAATTTTTTTTTCAAAAACTCTAGTGTATTATTTTTGAAAACTCAACAACTTGAAGCATTTTGCAACTTTGAACATGTACTGCTTTTTATTGTATACACACATTAACAACTTTTGTATTTTTTAATGTTATTTATTGTTTTTTTTTTCTTTTGTACTATACGAAAAATTATATTGTTTTTAAACGTTCGCAATTTTCGTAATTTATATAAGAACTGAAAAGAAAGTTTTTATGTTATTTGCATTGCATAAAGACGATTTCTTTATCAAGTTTTTTGTTGAAAAAGTCAACGCCCATGTGCAATCAAAGATTGAAAATATAGAACATAATTCTTGAAAAGAAGAAGAAAAAAAAGTTGAAATTGTTCACTGCTAACGCGTTTGGACGTCGATTGGTGGTAGAAGGGCCGAAACCACTGCATTGAAAGTATCCAAAGCATAAATGTAAACAGTGGAGTAATTGAAACTGCGAAACAGCACTATCATATCCAGCTGATTGATTTCATGGAAAAGACGCCAACAATGGCCTTTTCACCGAGAGCAAATATTTTATAGCATTCATGGTTGTAATGTTATTTAGTTTGTTTATAAAGTGACCCACAGATGAAATCGGTTTCAATAGGCCCGACCAAAAATTTCGTGTCTGGTAGAGCGAACATCCGTCTTGAATCACCCTCAACATGTGCACTATATTAGAACATCTTAATACGCACTCGAGACGTACTGTGCCGGCTAATCCTCTAATTCTTCGCCATTTTGTGCCCACGGCCCACCTTTTGTCAGTTCTCGACTACCGCCGGCGAAATTTGACAAAAAGTAAAAAATTCTATAATCCGATTATTCGTTATCAAAAAATATGTAAGATGGTGAATGTGAGACTGACAGTTGTTGGGTAATAATTGCTCATTGGGGCTCATCTGATCCTAATATGGGTAATAAACTGCCCTCTGCTCTGTATTAAAAGTGGGAAATATTCAGTAGCAATTGTTGAATGCAAAATCCTCTTTCCTCGTCCGTATCCTGAGTTTATCTGAACTGTGAAAGCTTTGTATGGGAGTGTCGAACTGTAAACTGCGAACAGAACACCCCCTCTCTTCTTTCGCACTCTATCAGAAAGAAGGATTGTATCTATTTACTCGGCGATTGTATATGAGAGTTCGCAGGTGTTCACACCTTTAATTGTGCAATTGCCAATTCATGCGACACAAGATTTCACAAATTCACACTCCGAATTCGCCCGAATTTTTTTCACAAATGCAAGAAGAAACATCAAGTTCATTTCACAGTTATTTATCACACTGCTTTCAGATACAGGGTGTCCCAGTGAGTTGAAAAAGTCCTTTAGTGACCTTTAAATAATAAAATTTAAAAAAATTGTATAGGACATTGATAGATACTAATCTAGTGCATCACCAAAATTGTGAAACTTTAAACGCGTTTTTCTGCGAAACTATAAGACTTAGAGCAAAAAGCTGAAAACCGGAAGTCGCTCAGGGTACAGAGCCAATTTTAGTTTTATTAAAAAAAAATCTCAAAAACTATGAGTCCTAGGTCAAAACGGTTTGTACAGGCGTATTCTCCGGTTAATTTTACATGTAGTACTAGTTTTTTGATTTTTTGGATTTTTGTCGATATTTTTGGTCGATTTTTAGTACCCGGAGCGGTCTAATGCCAATAACTCCGGACTTATTGAATATAACTTCTTATATTTGTTACCGTTGGAAAGAAAATTTAATTTCCTATCTTATACAAAAAGATCAGTGCCCTACGATAAATAGTTATGGAGAAAATTTGTGATAAAAAGTCAAAAATATCAAAAATTTAAACACGTCTATGACCTAAAAACTATTACGAATTTTAAAGTTTTCTTGAACCCAATCGATTCTCCGGAACATTTTACATATGTTTAGGTCAATATATTGTATCATTAAAATACCGTTTTTTTGCAATTTACAAAATAAAAAAAAGTAAAAATTTGTGATAGTCAAAAATATCAAAAATTTAAGTACGTCTATAACTTAAAAACTATTACGAATTATAAAGTTTTCTTGAGGCCAATCGATTCCCCGGAACATTTTACATATGTTTAGGTCAAAATATTGTATCATTGAGATACAGTTTGTTCGCAATTTACAAAATAAAAAAAAGTAAAAATTTGTTAACTCATGTAAATCATCTGTGTTATTAGTAATAATATCAATAATTAATAAAAAAAAATCCTTAATTTTTAATGCAAAACTTACCTTTCATTTATTTATATTACTTTCAACTTACCTTTTGTTTACTTTTTTATATTATTACTGTTAACTTTTCACTTTTCACTTGTTTTAAAGTTCGCGCTCTTATACGCACGCCATCTATTGGTGCTTATTTTAGTTAGTGTATTGTGCGTTTTCTCTCTTATATCTATATTAGAACATGTGCACATGTTTTAAAGATCGCGCTCTTATGCGCCCGCCCTCTTTTGACATTTATTTGAATTATATTTGAATTTGAGAAAAATTGCCGATTTGACCAGGGCTCGAACTCGGGACCTACCTGCTGGAAAGCGGGACCTTATGCCGCTGAGCCACCACCGCCGCCGACAACTTCAATGTTTTCATTCAATATATTCAACACTTACACAAAATTTATCAAAAAATTTTTTACAACGTTTTTGTGCTTTTCTAAATCTTTTGAACCCCCAAGAGTGCAAATGGACAATTTTGAAGTTTTTAATTTTTTCGGTTATTGTCAAAATTTTGTGCGATTTTCGGTTCGCGGAACGGTTTATTGTTAATAACTTCGGACTTATTGGAGATAACTTCTTATATTTGGTACCGTTGGAAAAAACATTTAATTTTCTATCATATGCAAAAAAGATCAGTGCTCTACGATAAGTAGTTATCGAGAAAATTTGTGATAAAGTCAAAAATATCAAAAATTTAAATACGTCTATAACTTAAAAACTATTACGAATTTTAAAGTTTTCTTGACGCCAATCGATTCCCCGGAACATTTAAGAGCTCAGTACGCCAATGAGCAGGAGTAAACATTTGATGTTACAGTCAGTCGTACCTACAAATTTGTTTAAAAAAATAAAGAGTCAAGATACTTTTTTGAGAATTTATATTTATTTTTCCTTTTTTTTATTGAAACCGTGCTATTGTTTTTGAAAAATTTATTGTTATTTCCTATATTTAACATTTCCTATGTTGAATTGTTACTACACATCAATAAAATCATTATTTTTGCTAAAAATTGCAGTCTTATTTTATATCTTATGTATTTAGTACACTAAATTTTTTCTTTTTATTTTATGTTGTTGCAAGTTACTTGTAGCAATCGTCTTTCATGAAAATACATGTAAAATCAATATGTTTTCAAGTTACCCCAAACTTCTATAGGCCATTTTTTTTTCAAAAACAAAAAACTGCTTATTAGAACAAGTTTCTTTAACAAAGAAACGAAAGTCTAGATCAAGACAGAACTTATTTTCTAAAAAGTTTTAATTTACGTGAAATTATTTTTTTAAAAATCACATTAAAATGTGCAAACTGTCTACTCTTTGTCAAAATGAAAAAAACTTTGTTTTCAGCTTTTTTTACAATCTTGCATTAGTTATTTGCTAAAACTAAAAAAATTAATTTTTGATTTTTTTTCAAAAT
>NW_025400995.1:1882766-1886950 GCF_015345945.1 Tribolium madens | reverse complement strand
AATTAATAACTAATGTATCATTGTTAAAAAAGCTGAAAACAAACTGTTTTTCTCATTTTGACGAAGATTAGACAATATTCAGAGATAATATGTATCTACAATTGTTTCTTTAATTCTTTTATAAAGCTTTGATCAATCGGTCCTAGAAAACGGTTTGATAGATCAATTTAAAAATTTACCGGGCTATGGGGGTACATTAAGCTGTAAAAACACCTAAAAACATTAGTCTCCCCATCAATATTAGTAAATATGCAATAGATTTATGAAAACAACGCAAAAAGTTACTTTTTTCGATCTTCTGAGGGTGAAAAAAAATTTCAAAAAATTATAAAAGAATCTTGTAAGACATTTATTCCAGTTTTTTTTGTGTGGTCATTGGTTGCTGAGATATTGATGATCAAGGACAAAAAGTTCTTTTTTCATTTAAAGTAAGATATTTCAGTGACAAATTGACGTAAAGAGAATATGAAAACAAAATATTCAAGATGAATAAACAGGCTATCCGGCCTATGCAACTTAAAAAAAATTCCCACGTCCATAAACCAAAAACAAAAACAAGAAAATTTAGAATTTTTTTTTGTTTGCACTATCACTTAGGGTTACGTGATCCTAACCGTAGCACAGAAAAAATTTTTGCCAAAAGATCTCAAAACTAGAAACATAAATCTTTAAAATACTTTAAAATATGAATTACAGCCCCTCAGATATCAACAAAAAAATTAGTAAATTTTTTGGTTCCTTTAATTTTTTGGAGTAGTGTATAATTTTAGTTTTTATACCAATACAAAATAATTTGCCTGATTTTGTTCACTGGGAGGAAGTGACATTTTAAAACAAATAAATTTTTGTTTTTATCTCTCTCTTTCAGTGCTCCAAGATGGTTGTGCTTTGATTTTAGTTTTGGTGTTAATCCGGTGTGCCAATCCGATATAAAATTTGGTATTAATTTCGCGTCGATATAGATGTTCCGTGAGAGGGAGAATTCAACTTATAAAGGTATTGAGCAAGAGAGAAAGGGGTCGAACTTCATTAATTGCTCATCTCCCCTTTATCCGGATCAACACCTTTGGCATTCATAAGCAATCTGGAAACGACGCGTTGTCACTCCAAACAAAGATAAATCTATATGCGCGCAATCCGCCATCATGTCTGACATGCGTTATCACCATCACCACTATTGTGTCCTTTCCGGGGTGATAACTTCCCTTCAATCTTTAATACCACACCTCTTATCACCTTAATCACAAAATATGCTTTTTAAGCTCTTTACAAAAACAAAAACCTATCAGGAAGTAACGCTTCGTACTCAAATTTTATTGTGTCATTTAAATCAAGCCCACTTATTTAGGCATATGTTATGATGAGCAAGAGGGTCATCAAACATTAAGCACCACTCAATATAATCTAATATCCTGGAGAAAATAATTTCTAACGAGGTGAATCAGCGGCCATTACAAGAGGCCTCCACCAGAATATGACAATAAAACTATTTTTTCTTATCAAAACAATCAATTGTTTAATAACAACCATTATTGACAAACCAGAAACCCAAACATACACAATATTGAATTTTATAGCAAAATGCAAATGTTTACAACTAAAATAATTAAAATATTTTTTTGTGTTTACTAAGTGTTACTACTATTTTGTTACATTATAAATATTGTGTTGGGTAGGCAACCAATTATACACCACATTTGTTGCCAGCCAGTCCAAGTAAATATAAATAATTATTATTTTTTCGAATTGGATCATTACAGGGTGGGCCACGACCGATTTAATTGTTAATAATTCTGAAAATCGTTAAATTGGGCTTCCAAGCGCCCCCTGTTGCGTTTTAGGGCAACTTACTGACAGTATCCTGCGAAGTAGGATTCAGCAGTGGCTAACTGGTGCAAAAGAACATAAAATAATGTTTTGTAGCATTGTGCATCAGTGGTAGATACAGTCAAGTTGTGTATTTTTATTTTTACAAAATCTATTTAAACTGTGTCAAATCGAGTGGCAAGTAATTCTGGTTACAATGCGCTTTAAAAATGTTCCTGTAATTGTAAGTGGGTAATTTTTGATTGTAAAAGCTTGTAAATATCGAAAAATACAACAATGTATTTTAATTTGCGACAAAATTCAAGACATTCATGTACCAGAGACAGAAATTGCAGGTAGGTAAGTGTTTTGCTTTATTGGGGAGTTGTAAAGTAATCAATAAATAGGTATACATGCGGCCGGCAAAGCACCCTTTTCAGACGCAATGCTTTAGATCGCATAAAACACAATTAGATTTTTTATCGGAAAAATGTCGTATTGGTTTCAATGCACCAAAACTGACCTTTCCGGCCATTCACTTATCGGAAAAATTGTGGGACACTGAACGATTGTTCATTTCAATTAGCATAATTAATAGTCGTGATAAGACGCGCATTTTGGGACAACCTGTATAACATGATTGATGGGCAATGAAAGATTTGTTTATTTAAAACCTGCACTCTATTTATAATTGCTAATTGCATAATTAAGCATGTCAAGCAACCTTGATTCTATCAAACAATTAGCTCGGAATCTCAAACAATAAACAAATTAACGTTGTGTGATATGAAAATTAGCTAAACAAAATATTTCCTGACAAATCGTAAAAGTTGTGGTTAAAATGTTTCCGTTTCAAATTAATTAACGCAAAATCCGTCCAATTATTAAATAATGCACCAGTCAACATTCTAATTAATGGGACTTTTACGAATCGTGTCAGTGAATTAAGTGTTTGGCTAGTGTCCGCTCTAAAAATAGCCCCGTTATTGGACGATTTCGGTACCCTACATCCATTTTCGTCGCGTGATTTCCTGCGAAATTTTTCTTATCTACTTGTTTACAAAATCCAAATATTGACTTATTTTGGGGCAGAAAAGTCGCTCGTTAAAACCGGCTTGCGACGGAAGTACGGAGTAGGCGTTTCCTGAGGAAGTTTCTCAACTGAAATATTATTTTTATTATGATAAGTCATGATTTTGTGTTTGTACAAGTGATCAATATTTCGTGACTGAGTCCATCAATGTAAAATTTGCGTTTTACCACAAATTGTACGAATTTTGAAGTGAGTTTTGTTATTTCTCCGATTTTCAGGTCGAGATAGCTCTGAAATATGAGGCTTTCTATCAAAATGTACCTCATCATTTTTATAAGCGCATCGGTGATATTGTATCAGTACCACTTGTCAAACGCTTGGTTGATCTCCCAGAATTCGCAGGAATTTCACGTGTTGAACCCCAAAACCAACGAAAAACTCCGAAATGTATCTCTTTTTAACATCACTTCTTCCATTAGCAATAGTACACGTCCTACGACACCCGTAAGTTCAAAAACGACAGCCCTGTTATTTTAACCAAAAATCAGTGTTTTCAAGAACTGGAAGACGTTTTACCTCCCTTGTATGTAATAACCCCGACGTATCGGAGGCCAGAACAGCTCGCCGAATTGACCCGACTATCCCATACACTAATGCTGGTCAAAAACGTATTTTGGATAGTCGTCGAAGATGCAACGAGTAAAACGCCCTTAGTTGGGGAGCTTCTGAAGAAAACAGGGTTGAAATACGAGCATTTGATCGGTAAGTTTTTAACACCTAAGCACAAGGCGCCAGCTTTTTATTGCGACAGTTTTGCTTGCATTGAAATTTTTTACACAAAAATTAAGAAAGCTAAAAGATTTTTTTTTTACTGTTAAGAAAATAGTACAAACCTTAAGGTTATAACATTTTTTGTGTGATGCATTTGTAAAGATGAAAAAAATAAGAAGTTAACTTAAATTTCTTTAATAGAACACCTTATTTATTGATTTTGCATCTAAGAGATTTAAGACATTAAAAAAAAGTTTTTAGATAGACAATTTAAGGATCTATAAGATATAAATACGAAAAATAGGGTGTTCTGTTGAGACTATTTCAATTTTAACAAAATTCTTAATTTTTCATCATTAAAAAACTGTTATTTATTACTGTTATGTTTAAAATTTTTACTTTTTTCCTTGCTGTAGAAATTTTTTTTGTCTCAGTTTTAAAAAAAGTGTTCTAGCTTTTTAGATAGACAATTTAAGAATCTATTAGATACAAAAACCAAAAATAGAGTGTTCTGTTTAAAATAGTTTAAACAGTTTTAACAAAATTCTTCATTTTTCGTCATTATAAATGCAAT
>NW_025400995.1:1867978-1882491 GCF_015345945.1 Tribolium madens | reverse complement strand
ATAAAAATTTTTTCTTGTCTCAATTAAAAAAAAAAAATGTTGAAGCTTATTAGACAGACAATTTAAGAATCTCTTAGATACAAAAACGAAAACTAAGGTGTTCTCTTTAAACTATTTATGATTTAACAAAATTTTTCGTCATTACAAGTGCAATAAAAAACTGTTGTATCCTTAAAATTTTTACTTTCTTCCTTGCAGTGAAAAAAATTTTCCTGTATCAGTTTAAAAAAAAATGTTCTAACTTTTTAGATAGACAATTTAAGAATCTCTTAGATACAAAAACGAAAAATAGGGTGATCTGTTGAAACTATTTAAGATTTAACAAAATTCTTTATTTTTCATCATTACAAATGCAATAAAAACTGTTATACCCTTAGAATTTTACTTTCTTTTTTGCAATAGAAAAATTTTTTCCTGTCTCAGTTTAAAAAAAATGTTCTAGCTTTTTAGACAGAGAATTTAAAAATCTGTAAGATACAAAAACCAAAAATAGAGTGTTCTGTTTAAATTATTTAAGTTTCAACAAAATGTTTCATCATTACAAATGCAATAAAAAACTGTTGCAGGTATCCTTAAAATTTTTTCTTTCTTCCTTGCAGTAGAAAAAAATTTTCCTATCTGTCTCAGTTTTTAAAAAAAAATTCTAGCTGTCTGTTTTTGAGTAATAAAAAAAAGTATGTTTTCGTCAAAAAAACAACTTATTTCAAAAACTAAGCAAAATCGATCAATAAAAACATTATAAAGACATTATTTATTATAATAAAAAGTTTCATTCAAAGATGCCAAGAAACATAATGGTGTTTTATTTAAAAAGAAAACTTATTTTTGAGACACGCTGTATAGTTGAAAATAATTTCAGGCGATGCACTAGATTTGTATCAATGTCCTACATATTTTTTTTTTTAAATTCTAACATGAAAAGATCAATAATGAACTTCATCAATTCGCTCGGGCACCCTGTACCGGGTGGAGCATCGGTTACGCGCAGAAAAAAAATCCCCACTTCTAATTAAATAAAATTGTTGAAATTTTTCACACTTACCTGGGCATTAATAAGGTACAGTCCATAATTTTTTGGTAATTTTTCATGTACAAACAAAGCCGAAAACAAATTAATAGTTGAATTCTAATTTTTATACTGACCTACGCAGATTCACTTACTGTAATTATTTACAAAATCAGAAAAAAAATACCATTAGATTTTGAATTAAACGCAATTTTCGATATTAACTTTGAAAGTCATTTTTATTTATGACCTGCTACTTGTGCCATCGTAAATTTATGTGACAGTGGGGAACTGTAATTGGGGTAATATTCCAAGATTTACAAGAATAAGAGACTTGAAAGTGGTTGGCTACCAGTAAATGATTCTTTTTTTGGCAAATTATACCATTATTTAGTCATAAATCACGGGTTTGGTTTGTGTTTAAATAAAAAAAGCGATTATTTAGGAAAACAAGTCAAAATTTGTGATTGTGATATCAAAGTTTGATGCGCTAGTAGGTACAGTTTCATTTAGTGTAAAAACTTTATAGATAAATTAACAGAAAGTATTCATAAAACACACAAAACTGTTACGGCCTCATTTGTTATCAAAAAAAAAATAGAAAAAGAAAGCGGTTTTATTTTTAATCATTTGCCTCCAGAAAATAATAATTAATATAAATTAAAGTAATATAAAAAATGTGATCGTATTTTCAGAACGAAATTTTGTTTTGTTTTTGAGTAATGCGATATTTTTTTGTCACAATATATGTGAAAAAAATTTAATATAAAGCAGATAGTTGTAATCCTTAGAGTATAGCTTTTATGAGAAAAATGATTTTATAGTGGGTTGCATTTAAAACAATATTTTTTTTGTAGAACTCAAAAACAAAAGGAAATTTCGAAAAATTTTATTCTTGTTAAGTCATCACATTTTTATAGTACTTTATCACTCATCAATTAGTTTTTTCAAAAAATAAATAGTTTAAGCAAAAAACGTTTGGTTCCATACTTTTTATTCACCTAGTATAATGTTAAAAAAAATTATGAGTTATGAGGGTTTGAATTTTGCAATTTGACTCTATTTATTTCTGTTAGAATTTTCCATGTTTTTTTGCTGTAGTCTATTAAAAGAGGAAACAAGGAAGCTGTATCCTAAATTGAAACTCTGTTAAATGTTATTTGTGACTTTTATTGGCAAAATTTTTATACCTTTACTAAATAATTTAAAAAAAGCATATACAGGATCATCAGTATCATTAAACAGACATAAAAAAATGTCAAATGTCAAAAAATAAATGATATAATTTTTAAAAAAATTTTTTCATGTTCCTGGTATCTAACCTAAATTTTTTTCTGGGGAGCGAGTTCTGGCGCACCCCCTGTATTGTACCCCGATCCCCGCTTTCCTTTCCATGTAGTTTCTTATGAGGGGCGCATTACTTTTAGTAGCCCAAAGGCGCCAAATACCTTAAGACGGCCCTGCACCGGACCAAGCTTTGATTTTTTTTAGCCCCGATGCCTGAACAATACCGGAAGAAGAAAAAAGGTCCGAAACCTAGAGGCGTCTCGAACCGAAATCGGGGCTTGCAGTGGATCCGCCAAAATGCAAAGACCGGAGTTTTGTACTTCGCCGATGACGACAACACTTACGACCTCCAGTTGTTCGCAGAGGTTCGAAGACAGGACCTTGCGAATTGTCAATAAGTATTTTTTCAGATTCGGTACACCAAACGCGTGTCCATGTTTCCTGTTGGGTTGATTACCAAACTCGGTGTGAGTTCGCCCATCGTGCGAAATGGGCGGTTTTCTGGTTTTTATGACGGGTGGGTGGCCGGTCGCAAGTTTCCCGTTGATATGGCCGGCTTTGCTGTCTCGGTTGAGTTTCTGTTGAAGCGTCCTAAAGCTTTAATGCCGTTCAAGCCTGGTTTCGAAGAGGACGGCTTTTTGAAAAGTCTCGAACCTTTTGAACCTCAAGACATCGAATTGTTAGCTTCAAATTGCACAAAAGTGAGGAGTGGGGCAAGTAGGGTGTTGGGTTAATTTTTTTTTCTTGCAGATTTTAGTATGGCACACACAAACGAAGAAAAATGAACCGTCACAACCTTTAGATTTCGCCAAATATAATAACACTAACTTAGTAATGCTCAAACAAATACTGGTATAGGCAATCAGTTTAAGTCCGAAAGTCCATTACTGTACAAATTTATAACGAGGGTTCTTGTAGTTAACGACTTGCATATCGGTTCAGTTCGAGTTTATTTATGTGATACTTTTGTATGTTGTTTTTGTTTTATATTGACGTGAATATTTTTATGAAAGAGGCTGTGGATGACTTTTTTACCATCATTCGCTATTTAGAATAATATGTAAGATAAACAACAATCATGTAGGATTTGCGATAAGTAAAACACTATAAATACACTCGTTTTTTATTTACTACCTTACACTCATATTTTAATATTAAAAGAAATTTTATTAGAATTAAAAAGTGAAATCTTCCAAATTAAATAAGTAATTGTAAGTTACAGTCTTAACAAAATAAAATCTAGAGATATTTGATTATATTCTTTAATTCTTGTTGCTGCCTTTTCCTTTATCTTTTTTGGCACTTAAATTTTTGAATAAACGTCAATTTATAAATCAAAAAGGATGTAAAATAAAATAAAATCAGAGAAAATTATTTTGTAGTGGTAATAAAACTATAATTATATTTTATGGATTTAATATCAAAATGGACGAATTTTCATTGATATTACTTAACAATGACAAATTTTGATACAAATTTTTATACCCTGTTTAACCCCCTTTGGGGTGAAATTTCCAAAAATACAGGTGTTGCCCGAAAGCTCAAGTATCAATTTTCAAGGGTATAACTTCAAAAAATGACAAATTTTAATACAAACTGTCATCCCTGTTTAACCCCCTTGGGGGTGGAATTTTCAAAAATCCTAAAACACCTTTTCTTCATTTTTAACTGAAAATTGAAATTTTAATTTTGATGAATATATTTTCAAAAATTACAAATCTATATACCTATATTTAAAAAAACTTTCATCCTCTGTTTGACCCCCTTGGAGATAGAATTTTCTAAAATCCTGAAATACGTGTTTTTTGGTTTTTAACTGAAAGTCCAAACACCAATGTTCATGGAATTAACTTTAAAAAAATACAAATATTTTACGAAATTTCACCATTGTTTAACCCAGTTGGGGGTGGAATTTCCAAAGATTCTGAAATGCGTATTTCTTCATTTTGAACCGAATGTCTATATTCCAATTTTCAAGGATTTAACTTTAAAAATGACAAATTTTAATATAAACTGTCGTCCCTGTTTAACCCCCTTGGAGATGGAATTTTCAAAAATCCTAAATCACCTATTTCTTCATTTTTAACCGAAAGACTAAATCCCAATTTTCATAAATATAACTTCAAGAATAACGATTTAAAAATATTTATATAAATTTTCATCCCTTGTTTAATGAAATTTTCCAAAATCCTGAAACTTGTGTTTTTTTTGTTTTCAACTGAAAGCGAAAATACCAATTTTCATGGATTTAACATTAAAAAATCGGATATTTTACGACCTTTTACCCTTGTTCAACCCCGTTGGGGGTGGAATTTCCAAAAATCTTAAAATACGTATTTTTTTCTTTTTAACCGAAAGTCTAAATATCAATTTTCAAGGATATTACTTTAAACCTTCAAATTCACCTTCCCATTAGGGGTTGATTTTCCAAAAATCCTTTCTTAGTAGATGCCTACATTATAAAAGGTATCTACTGTGAAAATTTCAAAATTTTATCTCCAGCGGTTTAGGCTGTGGGTTGATGGGTCAGTCTATATATTAGATTATTTTTTTATTACATAAATTTTGACAAAAAAATTGCATAACTAAAAATAAGATCACATTTTTATATTACTTTAATTTACGTTTTATTATTTTCTGGAAACAAATGATTTAAAAAAAAAGATTTTCGATGTAGTCACAACTTCAGAAGATTTACAAATTTTTCCTTTTTTATTTTGTAAAAAAAGAATTTACCTCAAACGTTATAATCTGTTTTTAAACATACGTATGTAAAGTATTCCAAAAAATCGATTGGTGTCGAGAAAACTTCAAAATTCTTGATCGTTTAGAAGTTATAGTTTTTTTCACTAATTCAAATAAGCAATAAAAGATGGCGGGTATATGAACAAATAAGTGAACAAAGCATAAGTAAAGGATAGCGCATAAAAAACATAAGAGCTTTTTACTAACAACCCTTGTTTTTTAATATACTATTTTTATCTTTAACACGACATTATTAATTTTTCTAAAATAAATCAAAATTGTTACTACCTAAGTGAATACTTTAATTCTTATCGAAAAATCGAGAATTTTATATTATGAAAAAATAGTTTACTCCTATAAGTTATCCCGGAGTATAGATTGCCTTCACGAGTACTTGCGATTTTCTCAAAAATTGTTTGTTACAGAATGAGCTTTATTATACACGAATTTTAACTCATTCGAAAAATATGCATATTATGTATGTGACTTGAAGGTAATAAAACAATAAAAACTGGCGTTTTTGTGGACTGGATTAATGTCTGGGTTATGTAATAGAGACTCGTTCGTATGATATAATTTATTGGAATTCTGTGTGGAATCATCCATCTACATATGGATAATCAATGAGACAATATGGTTCAATTCCTTTATAACATAATTATCAGTATATTTTCTAAGCATTGTACACCAATATTGAGAAAATTTAATCTAGTGTCATTTTCCCTAAATTCCCTAAATTTGAAACTTCATAGTTTGACATAAGTGACGGTTAGAAAGAAATGGTTCGACGCAAGAAAAGTGAGACCCTGGTCCCCAGTCACGACAATACCCCGTTACAACCCCCAAATGTACCCCCCACCAGCCTCCTAGTTCCTCCATCAAGAGCACCCCCGTGAACAAGAAAAGCCGGAACAGACTTCCAAACGCAAATATCGTTTTTCACGCCTCGACTTTACAACAATTTGGCTTCGACACCCATCGCCAACATCATTACGGATTCGCCCCACATCAAGGAGACTGATGAAATTCACCATCATTGATAATTTATCGCCAGTCAATCTGACTCCGGGTATCGGGCGTCTGTCGCAGATCGGGAGGACAAAGGGGGCATTGAGGTCAACTTCCAGAGTCTGAGCAGGAGGTCGATCAAGTGGTTGTGGAAAATCGTCGATTTGTGCAATTACATCGCGCTGGCTTTGATAAAGACTTTTACCTCAATTTTCAATGTGTACCGCACGGAGGAGTTCTTATCTCTCCAATCCTCAGTGTGGATACACTATGAAAAATCATATGGCAATTTTTGAACCTATACAAATGTACCAATCATGAATGATTTGGTGATATTGTAATTGCACTGTCTAAGGGAAAAAATTGGTGCGGCCTATTCTTATTTCACTAATACTATAGCGTTACATCTCTGCTAAATAAATTAATTAAAAAAAATATATGGTAGCGCTCACTTATACAATTTGTTTTTTTTTTCATACATTAACTAAAATTAGTTAATTTGTATATGGCAGTGTTTTATTTTTACTAAATGCCTCAAAGTGGTGAAACTACACTGCACAGACTTTAAATTAACTACAAATTAAAACAGATACAGTGACACAGTTCAAATAATAACTTTATATACACATTTATGTACACTCACTATTTCTCTTTGTTATACAAATATATAGTTATTTCGAAAAATCAAACTTGTTTGTGCATGTATCACATAGCAATAAATCGTTTTAGTGCTAGTAACTTTATTTACATTTTTTAATATCATAAGAACAGACTGTTTCTAGTAATATCACTGGGTCACTATAACTGTTAAAACAACAACACAATTAATATCATGAGTTCCATCATTATAGAATATCAATTTACTAAACGCCATGCATAACTTCGTCCAAAAATATATACGGAACAGGTAAACATAATTTTTGACATTTACAACTAGTAAAGTTGTCCAAACAATTAAGTCAACAAAAATTCTGCCACTGGCAATATTTGTATTGTCGATAGATGAACTTACCAATATTTGGATAAGTCATAATTAGAATGAAATTTTGAGACTCACGTAATTGTTTTCGATTTTTAATTTAAGTTACGTTGTCTTTACGTGCTGAAAATGACACGATGGAGCGAATCCCTTTCACCGATGTCTGAAATCACAAAATTAACAATTGCATAAGAAAATCTAAACAATTACTTTTTTCTTCGATCCGTTCAAAAACTCCTTGTACATTTCCGATCTTAGGTACCTTGAGTAACTGTCACTCTTCATCAAATGATACACGTGAGCCTTAAATAGACAATTTTATTGTAGCCAAAAATGATTTATGTTTTACCGCTGCACAATCAAAGCTCCATCTGTCCTGGCTTTCCATATTCTTCTTGGTTATTTCATAGGACTTACAATCGACGTTGATTGGACAGCTTGCATCCGGGGCTAAAAACTCCATCCAAATATCTTGGACTTTATTCTGGACTTCGCTTTGTGGCAGTGCTTTCAGTTCTTGGACAGCTTCCCAAAACCTAAACAAATGAAATAAACTAAAATCAAACACACAAAACCCATTACTTGAGATTCTCTCCACTAAACTCCTTATCGAGAAACTTAACAAAATGTTCCCGTCCGATCGGATCTTGCAACAACTCTTGCAAACTAAACGCCCAGCGTTTTACCCGTCGGGCTGATATGTCTTTGGCTTGTTTCTCCTGTTCCCACAGCTCGGGATTGTCGGATATCCAAGGATTTGGGTATTCAGGCGCAACGAAAAAACTGTCATATTCCAAATACTGCTCATAATATGCTACAAATCTGACAAAACGGTAAAAATTCCACAGGGGAAAACCAACTCACGATTCAGCGGCTTTCGATACTTTGATGTTTCTTCTCTCTAACCTGGAATTCAAAAGTGCGATTTGCTTCTTGAGTAAGTCTTGAGAACTATTACTGTTCACACCGGATGTTGATGGGGACATTCGTGGGGGGCCAACGTGCATGTTCTTCAACCCATGCAAAGGCTTGTTCATTTGGCACGCTTTCTTAATATCAATCTCGGTAGTGTTCACGCACCCAGGCTTCAAAAAGCAAAACAATTTAGCACAAATTTCACAGAAAAATTTGTTGACTTTCTTCACTATTCATCTTCAAATGAGAAAATAAGAAATTGACAAGTCAAATTAATTTTTTTTTTATTTTTCACAGCCGCCTAAAATTATTCCACATAAATGTCACCAACCGTCGCAAAATTCCCTAGATTTAAAATTTTTGTCTTGATATAAAGCAAAATAGAAAAAATAGTAGAAGGTTCTTCAAGCACTCATTTGTTAGTTTACTCATTTATTTAGTTAGTTAAAAAAATCGAAAATGCGTGTCATTTGGAAGGTATTTTGCCGATGTATTTATTCCACATTTACCAAACCTAAATAATTTTGTAATTTTGACTCGGGGCGATTTCTTCAATTTGGCGAAACATTTTTAATTCTCAAATTTCTAGCAAATAATAACAACTTTAAAAAAATGTAAAATCTTACATTATTAGTGTTATATCGTTAATATTAAATGACCTTAAATAAAATAGCTTTAGAGCTACTTTATTCAAGGTCAAAGCAAAACTAACAGAAACCTTATCTTGGTCTTTCTCAGGGCCAAAATGTGGTTTATTTTGTCGCAAATTGATCCCCAAGGCAGTTTCCTTGTCTTTTTTTTTTTGTTAATTTACAGGTTTATTTATGTATTTTTTAATTTTTCCCCCAATAAATAAATAAATGGTACCATTGGACGATGCACATCCCAGAAGGCCCGCTCCTGGCTGTCCAAGACCTTCCTCTCCAGCTTATCTCTCTTCTTATCAACTTTGCTCTGGGCTTCAGCTTGCATGAAAATAAATTCCCACTTTCGTGAAAACATTTTTTGAAGGCGGGCCAGATTTTCGGCCTCATAGTCGGCAAGTTCTAGTCGTGTTTTGTTCTGCATTGTTCTTTTGCAAAGGTAGACAGCTTGAAAAAGATTAGGGTTGATTTAGATAAATTTGAGGGTTTTGTGAGTATACCATAGTCAGTATTCTCAGGTTCCCAGCAGTTAGAGGGCCAAAAGTAGGGCGTTTGGAATCTATAGAAAGTATTATCGTTTTTGACGGTAAGCATATGATCGTCAATTGGAAAAAAATATCCGTGAGCGGCCATGAGGTGTGCTAGATGTAAGGCTTCTTGTTGATCTTCAACGTCTAGGTTTTTCATCATCCACATTATTAAATCAGAACCTGTGAATACTGAAGGGATCTTAGACATAAAGCTCTTCACAGTACGAACCGGCACCCCCGTGGTCTCATCTTGCATTTTTTCAACAATTTTTTCCATCTGGAAAGGGCGGGTTTGGGGGTTGTTTAATCAGAGTTAGAGTTACCTTTTTGTATAAGAGGTGGTTGGGGGACTCCTCAGTGACAGACGGGGTTTGTGCTTGGACAGAGTCTTCGTTAGTACTAGTTCCGGTACAGCCCCCATTGTTAGGCTCCGGCTTGCGCTTGGTGGCAGCCTTGTCGGAGTTCATCGTGACCATATCAATGGTTTAGGAGGAGCCCCGTCCTCCCTTCTCTACACCAACACCACTCACGTTAATTAATTAACATTACTAACAACCCCAACGCTCATTCAATTTTAAAACAATTACAAACGACTGAATTCATCTTAAATCCTGTCGGACACAATCACACAACACAATATTAAATTAAATACACATTAATATTTGTAACCAAAAGTGCTGCACAGGAAACCCTGTTTTCTGCATCTTTTTTAATGAAAAAATTATTGCCACCGTCCGAATTAACTCGCTTTCAAACTCAACCACATTTTTAAACTGGTTTTTTGACACAAAACTACCTTTTTTTCACAAAAATTATCACAAAAACGACTTATTTTTTTTCTTAAATGCATCTACCATCACAGTTACCATCGATATTTTCTTTGCTTCGGGCGCTTTGCGAGCACACCCGACATTCAACCGACGGCGCCAAACTCAAACTTGTTTACCTTTGTAACAAATCATCGCATTCAAGTATTCAAAGAAAGCTTAAAAATAATCCTGCACGAAAACATTACTCATTTCTTATTCATTAATAAATTTTTACGGTCTCAGTCAAACATTAGTTTGAAAATTTGTAGTCATAAAATTGTGACTTACGATGCAATAAAATCACTGCAATGTTGGCAATAAACCAAGTTTGTAATTGCAAGTTTAAAGTTTAAACATTGCTCAAAATTAGTCTCGACATGTTTTTTCTCCAATCCATTGCTTGCAAGTATGAGACAACAATTATTTTATTTACTTGCTTTTAATTTTTAAATTTTAGATCGTAATTTTAGACACAGTCAAAGTTTTAGTTATTTCAGTTGCCAGCATTGTCGGTCACGTGATCAAAAGTGTAATGACTGAGCACAATACGTTATACTTCGGCAGTTTTCTTAAATTTTAGTGTTTTTCGTGAAATACACCAATAATTAGCAGCATTTTAACTTAAAGGTTGTTAATTTTTTATAAAATCATTTGTTCTTCAAATAATATTGTTGTAAATTAGTTTTTAAGATGGGCGATACAAAAGAAGAAAATCCCAAAAAAGAAGAAAAACCAACCGAAGAAGACAAAAATGAACTGGTAATTACTTATTCATCTATTAGGCGTTTATTTCCTACAGTTATGTGTAATAATAGTTGTAAAAACTATAGTTTTTGTCGCTTGACAAGAATGAGGTTATGTACATGATGATTTACATTTTTGTTGTTTGAATCAAATATAATTCTATTAATGATGCTTTTTTTACAGTCTGAAGAAGACAAACAATTGCAGGAGGAGTTAAACTTGTGCGTCGAGACTTTGCAGGTAATTCAGACAAAGCCAAAATCTTGCAGGAGAAAAAAACCTAGTCTTGCTAGATTCACATTGCTTTGATTTATTGCAGGAAAATGACGAGAACCTGTACCTTCCGGCTCTCCAGGCCCTCAGTAACCACATTCGGGCCTCCACAACATCCATGACCTCAGTCCCCAAACCCCTCAAGTTCATGAAACCTCATTACGGCACTATGAAAAGTGTCTATGAGAAAATCCGCGACCCTAATGTAAAAACCGTTTGCGCTGACGTCATTTCAGTCCTAGCGATGACAATGGGCGAAGGCCGCGAGTGTCTCAAATACCGCCTCTTGTCGAAACTCGACGGCATCGGCGAGTGGGGCCACGAATACGTGCGTCATCTCGCCGGCGAAATCGCGGCCGAGTGGGCCGAAACCGACGTCTGCGAGGACAAAGACAAGGAGGTCCTCATCGAATTGGCGAAACAGATCGTCCCTTACAACATGGCGCACAATGCCGAGGCCGAAGCCTGCGATTTGTTGATGGAAATTGAAAGACTCGACTTGTTGGAGGTTTACGTGGACGAGAACACTTATCCAAGAGTGTGCTTGTATTTGATAAGTTGTGTTCCTTACGTTGCCGACCCTGAGAACACCACATTGTTGCAAACAGCCCTGCTTTTATTCCGCAATTTCGATCAGTATCCCCAAGCTCTGAGACTCGCAATGCAACTCAATGATCATAATTTAATCGAGGAGATTTTCACGTCGTGTCCTGACTCGACGGTTCAGAAACAATTGGCTTTTATGCTCGGTCGGCAACAGATTTATATCGAGATTCCTGAGACTACACCTGAGTACGAGGATTTGGTCGAAATCATGGCCAACTGTCACTTGAATAACCATTTTTTGAATTTGGCCCGTGAGCTTGATATTATGGAACCTAAAACACCGGAAGACGTTTACAAATCGCATTTGGAGAATACTAGACCCCAGTTTGGGTCAAATCAAGTTGACTCAGCCCGGCAGAATCTCGCCGCTAGTTTCGTGAATGGTTTCGTCAATGCTGGTTTTGGCCAGGATAAACTCCTAATGGAAGATGGGAATAAATGGTTGTATAAGAACAAAGAGCATGGCATGTTGAGTGCTACTGCGTCTCTAGGGTTGGTATTACTGTGGGACGTGGACGGGGGGCTCACCCCCATTGATAAGTACTTGTACTCGTCCGAGGACCACATCAAATCCGGCGCTTTACTCGCCTGTGGTATTGTTAATTGTGGGGTTAGGAACGAGTGTGACCCTGCTTTGGCTCTATTGTCCGATTATGTCTTACATAATACCAATACTATGAGAATTGGGGCTATAGTCGGGCTTGGGTTGGCATACGTGGGCTCAAACCGTGAGGCTGTTTTGAGTTTACTAACCCCAGTTTTTTCCGACTCGAAATCCAATATGGAGGTGATAGGCATGGCGGCTTTAGCGTGTGGTATGATCGCAGTCGGCTCTGGAAATAGTCAAATCACCACAGCTATCATGCAGACGTTGATGGAGAAGTCAGAGGCTGATTTGAAAGACACCTATGCTAGGTTTTTGCCCCTCGGTCTCGGTTTGTGCCATTTGGGGAAACAGGAGGGTATTGAGACAATTATAGCCGCCTTGGAGGTGATCCCCGAGCCGTTCAAGGCCATGGCTGTGACAATGGTTGATATTTGTGCTTATGCCGGGACTGGAAACGTCCTTAAAGTCCAACATTTGCTCCATATTTGTTCCGAACATTACGAACCGGCTGATAAGGAGGAAAGCCGGAATGATAAAAACAAAGACAAGAGTAAGGAAAAGGAGGAGAAGGAGAAAGATTTATCGGCGAGACAAGCAGTGGCCGTTTTGGGGATCGCTCTTATCAGTATGGGGGAGGACATAGGGAGTGACATGGCCTTCCGGACCTTTGGTCACTTGTTACGCTACTGCGAACCGGTGATTCGACGCGCTGTGCCTCTCGCACTTGGCCTCATATCTGTATCAAACCCCAAATTGAGTATCTTAGACACTTTGAGTAAATTCTCACACGATAGTGACGCCGAAGTCGCCCATAATGCCATATTCGCAATGGGTCTAGTCGGCGCTGGAACTAACAATGCAAGGTTGGCAGCAATGTTGCGTCAATTGGCACAATTCCACGCCAAAGACCCTAACAATTTATTTATGGTACGAATCGCTCAAGGGTTGACTCATTTAGGTAAGGGAACTTTGACTTTGAGTCCTTATCACAGTGATAGACAATTGATGAGTCCCGTGGCCGTGGCCGGTCTGATGGCAACACTGGTTGGTTTCCTCGATGTGAAAAACAGTAAGTCATGTGGTGTTGTCGATTGTTTTGACATTTTTTTTTTTCAGTAATTCTCGGGAAATCTCACTATTTGTTGTACACCCTTGCCGCGGCGATGCAACCTCGAATGTTGGTAACATTTGATGAAGATCTTAATCCGCTTCCAGTGCCGGTGCGAGTGGGTCTTGTAAGTTGGGTTATTTCTGTTGGGGATTTTTATTATTTTTGGGTTGGTTTCAGGCGGTTGATGTTGTGGGACAGGCTGGCAAACCTAAGACTATTACAGGATTTCAAACCCATACAACTCCCGTGTTGTTGGCGTATGGCGAAAGGGCCGAATTAGCAACGGAGGAATACATCGCGCTTACTCCGATTATGGAAGGATTTGTGATTCTTAGGAAAAATCCAGACTTTTATCCTTCTTAAAAATGTCTAGCTTTATTTAAGTTTTGTCTATGTTTTGTATCCAGTTCACCTAATTTAATAAAAATAAGTTCTTCAGTTACTATTTCTATTTATTACATTCATTTCAATCAATAAAGCCGTTTTAGACAGGAACTAAGAACAAAAATAGTTTTCCCCACAAAGCCGTAAAGGTTTTTGTACACCCATTATAAATCACCATCTTTTTCCTACATTCTGTTGTAATGATAGTTTTCTAATACGATTTTCTCTATTTTGCGTTAATTTAATTTTAGTGACGGATTTTCTTCACTATTCATTTTCACATGTGAAAATAAGAAACTGACAATTCAAATTAATTTTTGTTTTTAATTTTCAAAGCCGCCTAGAATAATTCCACATAAATGTCACCAACCGTCGCAAAATTCCCTAGATTATTTTTTTTTTTAATCTATAAAATGATATAAAACGACAAAATAGAAAAAATAGTATAAAACACTCGTTGCAGAAGGTTCTTCAAGCACTCATTTGTTCCTCAAGTCGCCAAAATGCGACTTTTCGGAATTTCAAATTTGTGCTTGAAACCTTCTGCAACTTGTATTTTAATCAGTGGCGTAACTAGAAACTTTGCCCCACCCCCCCCCCGCGAAAGACGTATGTTGGGCCCCTCTCTTCTCTGGTTTCGGAGAAGAGAGTAGTATAAAGTATAAGAAGAAACTAAAAAATGCAATCCTTGTAGATTATACATACAGGGTGTCAATTTTAAAACTTGCAATCGGCAAAATCTCTAGAACTAAAAAAATTACTAAAAAATTATTTTAAATGGCACGATTCTACTTGCGATACATCGTTGGAAAGCCCATAACAAGCGCTTTTCAAAAATGTCATACAACAGCCTATTTGGTAAAGC
>NW_025400995.1:1856448-1867288 GCF_015345945.1 Tribolium madens | reverse complement strand
GTGGGTAGTTATGCCACTGATTTTAATATACTATTTGTTCCTTTTTTACTTCCAATAAAAAAAATTGAAATTAATGTCATAAATGGCAACACCGCAACTATATTTTTTGGGTTAAATTTATTATGAATAAAACAATTTGAGAGTGACAATTTTATGGTGAAAGTTTATATTTAAAAATGAAGTGTCAACTGTCACTTTTCTGAAACTAAATTTGTGAATTCCTTCGACCGTGAATTCCGAGTGAAAGTTGTAACATTTACAATAGTGTATAATTAATTGCCTATACTCTTCCGTCATTCAACATAACCTCAAGTTTGAGTCATTGAGTGCAACAAAATTGTGTGATTTGCATGCATAATATCCGGTTCTCGCGGTCCTTATCAAATTTCGAACCCCACGAAGTCAGAGATAAACGCGCAATGAATGCAGTTTAAAATTAGGCGATTTGGTTTTTTTTGATGCGGTTTAGGTAACCGGAAGTGTCATTACATCAAATAATGCGTAAGTAACTGTAATTTCGTCTTAACATTTTTTATTATTTATTCTACAATGACAGCAGTATGGTTTTGGATCTTTAGAATTAATGGCAACGACGCAAAAAAACTGTTTTGCTTTTTGTCTGAAGTCGAAATATGGCAAAAAACGTCATAATTATTCTCTTATTGGTTGATTTTTTATCATTTGTAACTTCAGTTCCTCAAATTTTTACTGAAAGTTACGCTTTTTGCGAATTTAAATTCTCTGGAAAGAAAAAAATTACATTTCCGAAGTAAGTATAAAATTATGAAATTAATATTACTTAATAAGGAACGATTTATTATAGTAAATTATGGACAATTGATACTTCGGATTTTATTTTACATTTTTCACTATGTGGATCAGTACAAGAGGCATGCAAAAATGCGACTTCTTCGTGTCTTTTCCCAAAAACTTCCAATAAAATGATTGATTTAGGTCACGAGTTTAGTTCAGGTATAATAACTAGTTTAAATGAAAAACATTTGTCTATTTTGGTTTAAGCCGGCTCCGATGACACTATTCTTGTCTCACAAAACGGGGCTAAGTGCCACAATTCTGACCAAAATTACACTCTTTCCATATCTTTCGTTTGTTCCGCATCAATTAAACCAAAACCTCGCCTGTTGGCTCAAGACGAGGAAAACGGGTGTAATTTTGAAGTGACCATGATGCGACCCGATTGCCAACCGAGGTGCACCGAAAACGTTCAAGGCTCTTCATTAATCGACATTCGCAATTTCCCAAAAAACATCCAAGTCCACTCCGACTCAAAACACTTCAGTTTGAGTCTTTGTGGCTCAAACAAAAACTGCTCCGCTGACATAAGCGCTTGCGAGATCCAACCAGACGGCTCAACCACCCCTTTGGCCAGTATCGAATCTCAACTTCTCATCTACGACCAAAGCAAAGGCGAACTCAAGGCAAGGGGGCGGTTTAATGAACGAGGCGGTAAACCAGCCACTGGTCGATTAAACCCACACTAATACTCGCGTTTTTAGAACTTAAAATTGTTCAAGTTTTGATTAAATGCAACTGGGAGACCGAGGCGGCGAACCCTGTTTACAAAAAGGGCCCCTCTCAAGGGAAATGGTACAAATTCGAAATACAATCGTCGTATGGTTGTGTCAAATTGCCATATGATTGCCGATTGTCAAGTATTGACAATTTCAATTATGATCTGAGGAGTTTGTATACTTTACATGGGTGGGCAGTTGGGGGAGTCCCCAGAGGGAAAATTTTTATTAATATTTGTGGCCCACTCAAACAACCCCCAAATCGCTGCTCTGGTGAGTTGCAAAATTTTCATTTTAACGCGCATCAAGTAGGTTGTAGAAGTCTAAATGCATCTTTAATTTAAAGGCATTCACACAAAAAGTGTCATTGTCATCACTATTGACAAAAACCTTTAAATTTGTTAATTACCTTGTTAATTTTAATTATTTTTGCTAACTGGGATACACATAGGATACATAGGATTGTTTGAATTTTCGCATGGTCGCCACCTTAAAATAATCAGCGACTACTTCGATGCACACTATAATGAAAACTTTTTGATAATTAGGTTAAAAGTCATTTTTGATTTTAGCTCAACATTCGCAAGTGTGTCACGTGACTGATAACGACTACATAAATCGGGGCAGTATTTTATCACTTTTCGAAGCCCAGAATGACTCACTTCGGGCCCGATTCGTGTTTGGTTCCACTTGCAGGGAAAACACCAGTCGTACCTACAGTACGGAAATCGAATTCAAATGTTCAAAAACCGAAAAGGGGCCCCAATTTAAAGACACCAAAAATTGCGTTATGTTTTTACAATGGGAGACACCCAAAGCGTGCCCTCTTGATTATTACAAAAGTCAAAATTGTTACGTCAGTGACAGGGTGTCCAACCGAAATTTGAAAAACCTACATACTCACACTGACCGAATTTACCCTTTATCAGCCTCAAACGACGCGAAATTAATTTACAATTTATGTGGCCCCATCCATGAGTCTTGTAACAACCACAAAAACGTCAGTTTTTGCCTTAAAACCGCCCAGAGGGAAAGTGTGATCGGGTGGGACACGCGTGAAGTTATCAGCGAAAAGGAACGGCTATTTATGCAATTTTCCGGTGAAAATGGGGGCGAAATTTTCGTTAATTTGATCTGCAGTTACCAAAATCCGTCCCCTGTGCCCGACTTACACGTGGTTGGTGGAAAATTTCTGTTTCAACTTTTTAATTGATTTTTCCAGACTGAAGATAGCCGCAGATACAATTTGACGGTTTTTACTCCATTGGCGTGCATAGCACAAGGGGTTTTCCCCGAATGTGTCTACCATTCAGGAAATATTACCTACGATTTGACTCCGCTTGTTTCAAAAAATAAAAATTATGTGATTCCCGGAGATGGCGAGACTGAATTTATTTTTAACGTTTGTGGGCCGATTATTACCGCCCCGGGGGCCTTATGTAGGGGCTCCACAATGTTTTGTAAACACAACAAAACAGCACTTAATATTAAGCACCAGTAAGTTTAAAAAAAATTGAAAATTTGTATTCTTTGATAATGACAGGTATGCATCACTGGGCGGAGTTTCGAGGCCACGCCTACTGAATAATACTCTAATCCTGGAAGCCCCAATGGGTGAATTTTGTCGCGAAGTTGGTTATTACAAATCAGTGATGCATTTCAAGTGCTCTCAAACAAATGTATTTAATTTTGTGGGGCTAAAAACACGTTTTTTCATTTTTTATTGTAGGTGTTACCAAGGTTCGTATCGAAAGACTCTTGTGTGTACAATTTTATATGGGAGACCCCTCAAGCTTGTCCCCAAACCAGAAACTGTACTGTTGGGGGCCCCCAACCAGGCTTAATGTAAGTACAGTGTGAAAAAAAAAAACAAATTTTGGGCTTTTATTCAAGGATCTCACTTTCTTCTATTTATTTTCTTTTTAGTTCCCGAGAGTAAGCACAAATGACACAAGATTTATTTTTGTAACCTTACTTATTTTATAATCACTATATGTAATAAAAATATAGATAACAAATTTGAGTCTTTTTTAGATTTGACCTAACTAAAATAAAAAATAAAGTTGTCAGATTTGACATTGATGGAATCTCCAATAAGTATGAATTTGATTTATGTAAAGATGTTTACACAAGTAAGTTTGGTTTTTTAATGAATTTCCAAATGAGTGTTTTTTTTTAGATTTGAATAAAACAAATCGTCTCCGACGCTATTACTCAATTGTGAATGGAATTGCGTTTATTATTTTGGATTTGAATAAAAAGTGTTCAAAAGCGACGCCACTGACCAAAATTATTTTTAAATTAGAATGTTCGGAAACAAATAACGAACATTTCGAACAAACAGCGTTTAAAAATTGTGTTTTAAACATCACTCTCAAGACACGCACAACGTGTCATGAGTCTACTACAATCAAAGAACACAACTTAGTTGTGCAAAAATTCGAAACTAATTGTACAATTTTTAACGGGAATACAGGGTACGAATTTAACTTAATTAACCTCAAATCGGAGGACGTACGTCACTGTTTTCCCCTATTTTCAATTCCCTGATGATATTTTTCCAGATTTTGCAAAAATTCCAAATTAATCTCGACCAAAGTAGCGTTTGTGATGGCATTTTTTGTAAAAACGGATCAAGAGTGGTTCCACAAGTGTGTCCAATCGTTTCGTTTAATTATTCTTCTCAGATTGTTAAACTGGAGTATTCGGGGGTTGTGTGTGGACGAAGTGAGGGGTATTTTTGAATTTGGAAAAAAACTAACATGATTTTTTAGGCAAATATGAGTTTGAAGTACTTTTGAAATGTAATCAAACCAAAACCAATGCATGTATTATTGAAGATGCGGAATGCAAATCTGTGATTTCGTATAATTTACCAGAAGCTTGTTTGTTGTTGAAACAAGAAATTGTGGCTTCGACCCCCACTGCAGCGATAGCAGGGGGTGTAACAACACTTTTGGTTGTGGTAGCTTTAATTATTGCTATTTATTTCTGTAAACGATCGAGGCATTTGCCTTATTTGAATATTCCACTTTATAGCAGCAAGACCTCCGTTCCTATTTATTGTCGCGTAAGTTTTTATTTATGTGTGATTTGGTTTTGTCTCATTTTTGTTTTCAGGATGCCACAGAATAATACTCCAAAACGAAAAAGATTTTTTTTTTGTTACCAAATTTAACACAAGTGCCTAGCAGTATTGTTTTTATTTGTTTTTTAATAAATTCTCATATTTAAATTGTGTTTTTTTGCCCCTCGATTTTGTAAAATGCCAGGTAATGTCAGAAAAATCAATATGATTAAAATGTCTGCTTTAATTCTCGTTATTGATTACGAGTTAAACGCTTATCATTAAAGAGTTTGCTTGACTAATTCAGGGAAATTAAAAAAAATATTTTTTCAACAAGAACCCCACACTGGAAATTAAAACAATAATAAAAACATTTGAGATAATCGACTTTCATTCTTAGAAATGACCACTACTTAAAATTATATTTTCTTGGATTCGTTTATCTGCTATATAACACGATGACCTTCTACACAATGGGTCATTGCTATAAGAATAAGTCGATTTACAAATGCAAATAGTGAGATCTTGACTCTCGAACAAATCGCATCAGTGTTTTTATTGTCAACAAAAATTAAGTAAGTCACAATATTTGATTTTTAAGTCGTTTTAATAAAAACTCTTATCAGATAAACAGAATTGTCACACAAAGATAACAAGAATAAACCTTATCAAATTATTTTACAACAAGTGTATGACAACAAAAATTTTGGTGCTTGGAACAATAATTCAAACTCTCAAGTTTGTTTTTGTTAAGTGGTGACGCAAGCTCGAATTAAACCATTGGGTGATGATAATTAATAACAAATTAACAAATCAGTTAAAAGATTTAATCTTGTAAATATTTTACTTGTGTAGTTTTTCATTATGAAATGAAGCAGAGAAATCTAATCAATGATAAGCCAATTATCAGTTTAATATGTGTTGCAGGCCCCTATTATGTAATAATCGGGAAATTTAATGCCAAAATTTTATCACCAGCTACCTTAAGCACCTTCGTCATTTCTAGAATAGACTGAAAAATAACAAAAAAATTACAAATTGTTTTTTATGTGGGCTTGTGTACTTTTTTTAAATTTTTACCCTGTTTTATGCAAAAAACACCAAAACACTTTGGTCAAAGTTCAAATAAAAATTAATATAAATAATTAATTAATTAAATATAAAACAAAAAATGACTAATTATGGTACAAGTGTGTTATATTATGCAAGAAAAGGTTTACCCCACCGACCACACTTTACAAATTTTTGTTTTGTTTTTGAGTTCTGTAAAATTTTTAATTTTTTTAAATGCCAACCCACTAATATTTTTTTACAAAGGCTATGATTTAAAGATTACAGCTATTTACATTTTGTTCAATTTTTATCGAATTTTCTTTTTATATACAGGTGTTTTACAAAAAGACAAAAAAAGAAAAATGCCAAGTATAAGATAGATGTTTAAAAAAATTTATCTATAAAAATTTCGCAGTTATGAGAGTTTAAATTTTGCACTTTGATTCTATTTCTGTTGGAAAAATAATTTTACATGACAAATTGTTTTTTATGTGGGCTTGTGTACTTTTTTTTTACATTTTTGCCCTGTTTTATGCAAAAAAACACCAAAACACTTTAGTCAAAGTTCAAATAAAAAGGATTACAGGCTATAAGAAAGTAAAAAAAAAACATCCAATTAAATATAAAACAAAAAATGACTAATAGTTATGGTACAAGTGTGTTATACTTATTATGCAAGAAAAGGTTTACCCCACCGACCACATTTTACAAATTTGTATTTTGTTTTGGACTTTTGTAAAACTTTTAATTTTTTTAAATGCCAACCCACTAGTAGTTTTTTTACAAAGGCTATGATTCAAAGATTACAGCTATTTACATTTTGTTAAATTTTTATTGAATTTTCTTTTTATATACAGACTGTTTTGCAAAAAGACAAAAAAAAAAGAAAAATGCCAAGTAGTTAAATAAGATAGATGTTTAAAAAAATCTGTATATAAAAATTTCGCAGTTATGAGAGTTTAAATTTTGCACTTTGAATCTATTTCTGTTGCAAAAATAATTTTACATGTTCTTTCGTAGCTTTTTTGTATTTTTACTGAATAATTATGAAAAAACATCATCGGTAAAAAAAAGTCAAATGTCAAAAAAAAAATTTAAACATTTTTTTAATGTTCCTTTTCATTTTTCTTTTTTTTGTCTTTTTACAAAATACTCATTTGACACCCACTGCCATTTTGAAAAAATTGTATAACACAAAAACAAAACAAAATTTCATTTTCAAACACGATCACATTTTCTATAACACTTATTTTTATCAAGTACTTGTATTATTTTCTGATGATTTAAAAAAAAACTTGGTTTCATACTATCATGTATAAAAACATAATAAAAATAAGCCAATGATCTAAAAAATAAAAATTAATAAACAATTTTCAACTTGTTTTAAAATTGTATCTTTGTTTTTGATTGATATTATTTCAATTTATATATTTTTTTTTGAAAAATTTTATGTAATACATAATATTTTAGTTGTTTTGACAATTAAAAAATCTATCGAATTCGCTAGGTTTTTATTAAAAAAAATGTGGCTGCCGTCATTACTCAAAAAGTGTATTTTTGTTTAAATCAAGTTGAAAATTGTGTATTTTTTAAAAAGAAAATTGACCTGTTTGAGCATTTTTGCCAAAACAAAATATTTGCTAGTTACAATTTAGGATATAGCTTCCTTGTTTTCTCTTTTAATAGCCTAAGTATAGCAAAAAAACTTGCAAACACAGAAATAAATAGTCAAAGTGCAAAATTTAACTTCGAAATTTTTATAGATAATTTTGTTTCCATATTCCTGGTATCTCTTACCTTATATGGCCTTTTTCTCTGGGGCGCGAGTTCTGAGGCACCCTGTATGTATGACTTGTATTAATAAGTGTCATTTAAAAAGAATTCTAATGTTTTTATTTAAAAAAACTTTAGGTCATAAGGTTTTTATATTAAAATTTAAATATAAAAAATTGAAGCTTTCGGGCTGGCCCCCTGAATCCGCCCTTGGATAAAGGTAATAATTTAATGCAAATGTTTGCCTGGATGTGCGCACGCGCTGTTTTTTATGGTATTAAAGCACCGATTTTGGTGTTAAAATGCAACAACAAATTAATCCATTAACAAAAACTTATCTGCAATATAATAAACGGGACCTGTTTATTAGTTTGAGTGATATTGATAAGAATGAATTTTCTTAGAAAGATGATTTTCTTATATATTGCGAAGTACTTTTTTTAGGAATGAAGTAATGTCATTGCACTACAATGTGTTAAAAATAAAACAGTGCAGAGATTTATGTCTGTTATTTTGGGAACACGATAAGAGAAATATGTTTTTTCAAATTTGAATCCCTACTTAAATTAATTAAGTAATAATTAATTAAATTCCTTGTAATTATTTCGAGTTAATTCGTTTTAATTGGTTGGTCGAATGTGCATGTCTACAAGTCAGGGCCTCCCTTGAGAATTTTCCAAATTTGGAACATTCTCATTTTTCCCTTAATTAACGAAAAGTTGTTTTTTTCAGCGATGCGCTTGCGCAAAAACTTTCGTGTTTCGTCGCCTCAAAATGTTTATATAGCAATAGCAGTTTTGCTACTAGTTTGTTGTCTGAGTTGTTCGGCGGCAACAGTCAGCGGTAAAAGACCACCATCACCATCGACTGCAACAAATCCGGCAAAAAAACAAGCAACAGTTATGGAGCCCGCATTTGCAAATGCCGGTCAAAAAGCTGGAATTGAAATTTGGAGAATTGAGGTAAAACTAATTTTTTTCATTGATTACTAGTTGCAATTTTTGTAATTTTATTTGGGTTCAATAAATGGGAAAAATCAATACGTGTCGTGATAACTATTTATAGAGGGATTTAAGTACCTTCAACATTTGTGAATTATTACCTCGATTATTGTATTTCGGTCTCAGTACTTAAAATCATAGATTAATTTTTGACACACTAGAGATAAAAATTGCATCATTTCTACGAATTTTCCAGATATACCTATCGGAATTATCTCAAAAAAATGTTTTCCTCTAAATAAAACTAGTCCAAATTGAATTGAAATTGTAAGAATCACTCGTAAACATATTTTTAGCATCTTCTGTCATGTTTTAAATTTCAAAATTCGTCAGTTTTGTTATGGCCTACAAATCATTTTAATTTTATCACATTGGAACGGAAATTCTGAGGTTTGAAGATAAAAAATTTAAACGCAATTGTTTTTTCAAAAACTCAATTGCCACCGTGATTTTACATTGCGTAAACCACTCACTGATAACAGTGTTATCACCTGCATCTGTTAAAATATCGACGCGAAAATTTATTTATTGTGCCATCGAAACTTTCTCTATGTTAAAACCTATAAATACTATTATTTAGACACCGCAAGTTAATAAAACGTTTTGGTTTACATCATGTTAAAAATAAACTTTAAAGAAAATAAATGTGTGTTCTTTCCCATTGATAGTTTTGACAGTTTTATTCGATTCGTTTTCGGTGTTGAAAATTGGTTTTAACGCGGAATTTTAATATTTGAACCAATTCAAGGCTGCTAGAATAACCCATGAATCATTTAAGGTCATTTTGCGTAACGTAAACTAATTACCGTGTTTTCTTTCAAGAACTTCAAACCGGTGGCGTACCCCAAAAACGAGTACGGGAAATTCTACTCCGGAGACTCCTACATTGTTCTAAGTGTAAGTCTTTGATTTCATCGGGAAAGCAATTAATAAGTCATTTGCAGACGAAAATCAATAAACGGGGCGAAAAATCATGGGATATACACTATTGGCTAGGCTCGCAAACCAGTCAGGTATGCAGGCGCTTCGCCCCCAAATCCCAGAAATTCCAATAAAAACACCAGTTTTTCTCTCCTGAAAGTCTAAAAAGCTTTGAAATTACCTTGAAAACGAAAGTATTGCGACTTCCTCTTGACTCAGTTTGTTATTTTTGTAAAGAAACTACTTGCTTATTATGTATTCTTAGAAAAAATCTTTTTGATAGAATGCCAAAAAAGGTTGCAGTATTTAAATTTAAAATGGTCACAGTTTTGCAACAGTCTGCACTTCACATTTATTTGTAAAAAATTACATTTGTTCCTAAAATATATTGGCAATAGTTCAGTGTTGCCAACAGGTTTTTAAACAATAATCGAGATCAAAAAAAAACTCATCTCTGATTTTAGAGAATGCAATAAACCAAAGTTTGAAGCTATTGGTTCCTCACATTATTAAAATGGCTGAATCACATTAATCAGTTGCATAAAATTTTTGAATTAATCGCAAACCTAAAAATGATTGGTTTTTGACATTTTATAATGGCCGACTCAAACGGACCAATCAGGGCCGCAACCAGGATTTTATTTCGAGGGGGGGGTTTTGTTGGTGCATGAAAATGAAATGAAAGAAGACGGATTAAAAAACAAAAATCTCTAAGTACACATTTTTATTTTAAATTGAAATAAGAGATCCTAATTAAACATAAAAAAATACAAATTAACTCACAAAAGTAACAAAAAATAAAATAAATTTTTAATACTTTTTATTGTTACAAATTTAAACAGGAGATGAATATTCATTTTTAAAACAAAAATTTTCTATGACCATATATCGAAAAATGCTACGCAAGGAGTGCGTCTTTTAATAGGTATTTTTTCAATATTTCCGAAATCATTTTAGAAAAAAATTTCAAAATTTGCTACAGATGATAACTTTTATACACCTAAACAAGTACAAAAATAAAATGTTGAAATTTCTAATTAGGTGCTTCCTAAACTAGATGGGATTAGGGTAAAAAATTACTCTATAACTATTTTGCCTGTGGTTTCTTGCCACTTTCAGCAACAAAATTTCATAGTTTTTCATAAATAAGGTCTTTTGTGTTTTTCCGATACAATTTACGGATTTTTAGTAAAAATCGGTTTAAAAATTTATGTTACAGACCATAAACAGCATAAAAATTAAAAATTAAATTTGTTTTACCGTTTAGGACGCCCCTGATTAAAAATTTTGTTATTTGGCATTTGTTTAGGTTTATCTATTCTGAAATATTTGGAAAAACCCTTTAAAAAACGTACCTTTTTTGGGGGGTGTAGCTCCTTTTCATAGCATTTTTATCTCAAAATTAAATATTCTATCAACTATTTAAATTTGTACCTAACAATAAAAATGAAACACTGTATAATTAACACATGAAAAATTAATTCACAAAAATT
>NW_025400995.1:1835167-1856358 GCF_015345945.1 Tribolium madens | reverse complement strand
TGAACCCCCTAATCCCCCCCCTTGGGTACGGCCCTGGGACCAATCACAATGCTTAGATTTCTTACAACATTTTTTAACATTAATTAAATATACCAAGGACGGAAGAACTAATAAACAAGCAAACAACCAACTCATTTTCTATTATTTCACAGTTTAAAAAAATAATAGAATATTAAAAAACAAGTGTTACAAACACTTGATGACATTTGACGTATGTAATACCCAAATTGCTTGAAAATTGCTCAAATTGCTGTGGTTTCGATGAAATACGTTAAACTGCAACAATTGTTCACTCAGAAACGACAATCTATGGCCAGTGGTAACCAAAGTATTGCATAAAATGTGTTACAATAGTATATTAAAAAACACGTTTCGTAAGACAAGTTTTTTTATGCTTTTTTTTCTATTTGCGCGTTTTAACATAAAAGTCAATTTTTCAAAATTTAGGAACTTTTGCCCTAATAAGGTTGTAGTTGGCAATAAATGTCACAAAGTTTGAAAAGTTCGATTTTCGAAGTGTCAAGTCTCGAATATTTTGTTAAATTAACAATGAATAAAATAAAAGAAATCGCTCAAAACGTCACTGAAAATCACCATTACCAACTCTATAAAGTAAATTATACTAGTCTATTTCGGCACACAAATTGATGTTGAAATGGCTCATTAAAGTATCGGTTTTGGTATCGAAATAAGCTTTCTTTCAGACGCAAAATAGGAAAAAAACTGTTTTTAGTTACACAAATCCCCGAGATTCTGGGATTTTAGTTGGAATTCAGGGATTTGGGATGAAGTCGATTTAGGGCGGTGGTGATTGTTATCGATTTAGGATGAGGCCGGTTCGGCTGCAATCTTCGCAGTCCAACTCGACGACCAACTTGGCGGAGTTCCAATCCAATACCGGGAAACCCAAGAGCACGAGTCCCAATTATTCTTGTCTTATTTTAAAAACGGAGTGCGCTACCTCCCCGGCGGAGTCGCTTCCGGTTTCACTCACGTCGACCCCAACGCTTTCGAGAAGCGTTTATTCCAAGTCAAAGGCTCTCGCAACATCCGAGTGAAACAAGTCGACCCTCTTGTAAGCTCGATGAACAAAGGCGATTGCTTTATCCTCGACGTGGGGCGAGATATTTACGTTTACGTTGGGACTAAGAGTAAGCGAGTCGAGAGACTTAAGGCCATTTCGGCCGCGAATCAAATCCGGGACCAAGACCACGCCGGCAAGGCCAAAGTCAACATCATCGATGAGTTCAGCCCCGACCACGACTTCGCCGAGTTTTTCAGCGCTTTGGGCAGTGGGAGCGCCTCGAGTGTCCCCGATGAGTCTGCAGGGGGCGACGACGCCCAATTCGAGTCAAACCAGGAACGCGCGGTGTCCTTGTACCGCGTTTCGGACAACAGTGGAAGCCTTAAGGTTGAGCTTGTGGCCCAAAAACCCCTCCAGCAGTCGCTACTTGACGGGAGCGACTGCTTCATTCTGGACAGCTCCGACTCCAACATCTTTGTCTGGATTGGGAAAAAATGCAACAATAAGGAGAAACAGGAGGCTATGGTCAAGGCCCAGAACTTCCTCACGTCCAAAAAATACCCGGCTTGGACTCACGTCCAGAGAATTGTCGAGGGGGCAGAACCCACTGCTTTTACTCAATATTTCCAGTCTTGGAGGAATAGGAACGAGTTGCATTCGAGACTTATCCGGTCCCCGAGCACCGAGAAATACAACTCGTTTGAGCCCCGACTTTTCCATGCCGAAATCAAAGGCAAAAACAACAAATTTGAAGTTGAAGAGATCATCGATTTCCAACAGAGTGATTTGAATGAGGATGATGTCATGCTTCTGGATGTGGGGAAAGATCTATTTGTTTGGATTGGGAATGGGGCCAGTGTCAAGGAGAAGGCCAAAGCAAATGACCTTGCGAAGGTAACTATTGATTTTATCTCCGACTGAGTTTCATTTGTTTTGTTTAGATGCATTTGAAGAAATACAGCCGTGAGGACACACCAGTGACATCTATAGCGCAAGGACAGGAACCGGAAACGTTTACTTCCGTGTTTCCGAGTTGGAATCCCGACTTTTGGGACTCTCTTGAGTCCTACGATGACATCAAAGCCAGAATTGCCGAAGACAACAAAGCACTGTAGTCAAATACAATACAATTTTCAGATTATTTATTGAAAATTTCCGCTTTATATAATTAAAGGACTGATATAAGCTTTGTTACGTTGTTTGTATGTCTAAAGTTTTAATAAAGGGACAGTTTTAATACTTAAAGCTCGTTTTTTACTTTATGCCTAATAATTCGAAAGACGTACTAAATCGCTATCTCTTTTTTTATCTCACTTTAACAAATGCGAAAATTCAAACAATCCTAACCTCAATCTTCCCCAAAAATTATTTTTTCTAAATAAATATGTACCTCAGGTAGAAAAAATTATTAAAATTAACAAGGTGATTAACATAGGGTAGCCAACTTAAAGATTTTTGTCAATATTGTTGTGATTCTGAATGACATTAATAACACTTTTTGTGTGAATCTGCCTTTAAATTAAAGGTGCATTTAGACTTGTACAACCTACTTGATGCACATTAAAATGAACAAAATTATAGGTCATTTGTAATTTCATTTTTGTGTTTTAGGGCTAATATTTATACCCTTTATATCATACCAATCGTAATTCAAGCCTTCAGGGAGAAGCTTAAATTTTTTACTTTAGTACCAAAATCTCATAAGCTGTCAAATGTCAAAAACAGACGGAGGCCATCGTGTTCTTGATTCACACCAACAATTCAAAAAAATAAACTGTACTTCAGCTTTTTTTTACTCAGGTTTAAAAAAAAACGACCAATCAATTACAAAACTATTAAAATATATTATATCACGTCTTATCCGTGGCTTATTCGCCACAAATAACATTATATAAAATACAAACTTGTATTAACAAACATCCCACAACAAAATATTTTGAACAAAACTAACGAGTACGGGAGACAAAAATGCAGTCATTTTGAGCAAAAATCCCGTTTTTTAAACAGGAGAAGCGTTTGACAGATATGCCAAAAACGTCTTGCACAATTCAAATCCAACAAAACAAGCGGCATTAGCCGGGAATGCTCGCAATAAAACCGGGGTTATGCCCTTATATAATGCCCCAGGCCCTTCAGTCTGCATCAGTTTTTTAAAAACATCACGAATGCCATTAGGATATGTACCTTCAGGCGCTGAAATAACAAATTAGGTGGTTTTTTTTTCAAACAATTCAAAAACGTACCGGTTTGAAGGCGACTTTTCAGAACATCAGGGGGCATTCCAACAGCCCAGTTCGCAATTCCAGCAGCCCCACCTGCAAAGATTGTTCCCAAGATGGTCGGAGACTCCTTCCCGTGGTCGGTTATGTAATCTTTAATCGCTTCATAAGTCAGGAAATACATGCCGCTGGCAGGAATATCTAAAATGAGATTTAATTATTAAAAAAAAACAGCGCCCCAGAGAAACATTTCAAGTAAGATAAGGAATTTGAAAAAAATGTTTAAAAAATTCTATCTGTCAAAAAAATTTGACATTTATTTTTTGGCATTTGACATTTTTTTTTATAATTATTTAGTAAAGATAGACAAATTTTGCCAATAAAAGCCACAAATAACATTAAACAATTTAGGATACAACTTCCTTGTTTCCTCTTCTAATAGTCTGTAGCAAAAAACTTGGAAAATTATTTTTTTAGCAAAAATAAAGTGCAAAATTTACTCTTATAACTTCGAAATTTTTATAGAAAGAATTTTTTTAAACATTTTTTCCATGTTCCTGATATCTTTGGGGAGCTGTGGCACGGCATTTTTGGGTGTCATTTAATGTTTTTTTCTTCACGTTGTGATAAGAATAGATAAAGAGAGGAAATACGCGGGGGAGGACTTCCTGGACAGTATCAATTTAAAATTCACTTCCATTTTAATAGTTGATTCAGCAAAATGTACTTAATAAGTTTGTTTGTGTTAATTAATCCAATTTTCGTAAGTATTTTAACGCAAATTAAATTAAAAATGAATGAGTTGATTCAAGAGTTTGGAAATTTTGGAAAAGAATGAAAACTGTCCCTTTTCGTGTACTTGCAAACTGGAGCATTTGACCGAAACTGCCATTTACCGTTTTATGCAAAACAATAAGAAAAAACAAAACTCACACGAAGTAAATTCGGTTGAATTCAATGACGTAAGTAACGAATTAAATGTTGAAAAGTAAATTAATCTAAATAATAGGTGCTTTATGACGATAATTTGGAGTCGGAATTACTCGATGACAAACCAATTGTCCGTTCCGCAATTTGTATTTTACACACCGAGATTGACCCCTTGGACCTAATCACCAAACTCCCCTCCGACTTGGAGACTTTGACCCTGATTCAAGGGTACAACACAGGAAGTAAAACAATAAAATTCAGTTATTTAAGTAAATTCAAAAACTTGCTCAGTTTGGAGTTACTCGGTCCCAATTTACTTAACAAAATGACAAACAGTAGTCTAATTAGCGAAATTAACTTACCCCTCCCCGATTTGAAATATCTAAACCTTGAAAACATCCAAATCAAAAACTCGAAAATACAAATTCAAAAATTCGTCAAAGAATTCAACGACGTCCAAACCTTCGAATATGTGCAAAAAATCGACACCAATGGACAACACCCCCTCACTATGGTCCAACAAGGGACCAACGAGGAAATCCTCCCTTACGAAAAATACAAACAACAAGATGACGAAAACAAAATTCCACTTTTTATCGGATTTAAAAATTTGTTCTTGTTGAGAATCACACATTGCGAGCTTAATAATGTCCACTGGGCCATGTTTGACGGTTTAAACAATTTACAATATTTGATTTTGGATAAAAACAACCTCAGGTTTATACCCCCATTTGCCTTTTATGGTACCCCAAATTTAAAAACCTTATCACTCGCACATAACAATTTACTCGACATTCAAATAACTGACTTGGCGGGGCTCCTGGAACTAGAATATTTGGATTTGTCGTATAATAATTTTTCACAGTTGTCAGAACTGTCACTCCCTCCATTTCCCAAATTAAAACTTGCTGATTTTGGTAATAACCCAATTACGGTGATTTTTCCCAACACTTTTGAGGTCATGAACACAACAGACTCGCTCATAATTGGCAGCAATGACGTCAATTTGTCACTAATGACAAACTCATTTTTGGGGCTAAATCTCCTCAAAGCTTTGACTTTAAACAACTTGAAAATTAGACGACTTAAACGCGACTTATTTGTCGGAATGCCAAGTCTGAATGAATTAACTTTAACTGGGGACATCACCGAGATCGAGTTTGACACGTTTTTGGATGTTTACAAGTTGAAAAAATTGATTTTGAGTAATTGCAACGTAAAGAATGTCTCAATGGACGCGTTTATCGGTTTAGAAAATTTACAAGTTTTGGATTTATCGAAAAACCAATTAGAACATTTGCCACCGGCCGTTTTCGACCAATTGCTAAACATTAAAGAAATTTATTTAAACGAAAATCAATTAATTAAATTGCCTCGAGACATTTTCGGGAAAATTCACCCAAAAATGATTCGTTTGAACGAAAACCCCTGGCATTGTTCCTGCGAAATGAGCGAATGGAAACCAATGATTATCAACCGAATCAAACAAAAAGTCATAAAATCGTGCGATTTTACCCAAGACAAGGGCGTCGGATGTCTTCAAGACAACCGATTCACTTTTAAATACGTTTACGAAAATAAGGTAACCCCCAAGTGTGTCCACCCCAAACAATACGTCAATTGGAGCGTTTTTCACGCCATGAGACGATTATTAAAATGCCCGGAATATAAACCAAAAATTAGAAAACACGAAATCTTACGTCACAAAATCCTCAAACATGGCTCTCATAATGTAAGCAATGACTTGAATGTTTTACCACAAATACCTCCGAAATTGCGCAAAATAAGGAAGCCGAAAAAACACTTCCAGATGGACAACAATATTTTAATTTGAGATAAACAATTTTATCGCTGTTTATTTAGAAATAAACTTATGTAACATATAATCTTTTTCATTTTAATGTGCATCAAGTAGGTTGTAGAAGTCTAAATGCATCTTTATTTTTTAGGGAAGATTGAGGTTAGGGTTTTGAATTTTCGCATGGTTGCCACCTTTCAACGACTACTTCGATGCACATTAATATGAAAACGAGTAAACTTTTATAATTGTATTGTTTGTATTTTTTTAATAAAACCACAGGTACCTTACCTCTTAGCAAAGTGGCCCCCGACCCCCTGTAAATGCTCCTGATGCCCCCCTCCTTGTACAACTTCTTGACCACATCGACGGGTCCATTGTAGGTCTTGGGCCCCGTCGAGGCTTGCTGGATTTGCAGTAAGCACTTAATGCGTTCCCCCGGGGCCATTATAATCGTGGTAAAAATCCCTGAGAAGGCACCGGCGGTGAAATATTGCAAGTAAGTGTAATGTTGGCCCTCCCCCGGCCCGAACATCTTCTTCCCCACGCCGTATCCCATGAATGAAATTGCGAAAATTGGTGCAACGCCGAGTAGCGGGGCCCCCATGCCCTTGTACAAGCCACGGATTCCTTCGTTATGAACAGTGGTCTTGAGACAGTCTAAGGTGCCGGAATAAAGGGGTTTCTCGCCGGGTTTGGGGATGGGCATGGTTTGTAAACGTACCTGAAAATGGGGTGAGGGTGTGTGCGGAGGATTTGGGGGCACTTACCTTGATTGTGTCGAGGGGGTGGCCCACAACCACGGTACAAATACCACCAAAACCGCCACAAATAAAGTATTGGATGGGGCCCATTTCAGCCATTGTTGCAACGGAAGAAGGTTACTTAATTCAAAATCAATTGAAATTAATTGAAGTTTGAACTAAAGTGGATAACCTCAAAGTAGACTGTTACCACAGAGAAAGAACTAGATGTACGTTGCGGAGAAGGTTCACTATGGCGCTAGTGTCACTAATTTTAATTTATTTTCTTATATTATGTATAAACTAATTTTCGAGAATCTTTAATTTAATAAAAAAGAAAACAAATTTGTTGATTTGTTCTAATATTTAACTGTTGATTCATTTTCCAAATTACTCTGGTTTTTAGTGCTGTGCATCTAGTGTTTTTTAGTTTACGTCTGTGGTTTTCATAACCACACTTTTTTGAATACGTAATTATTTTTTATTATTATAAAAAGATGTCAACAAACTTAAAACGGAAATTAAATGAAGAAAAACAGGAAGTAGTAGCCGAAAAAATTAATAAAAGGGAGCTCAACCTTGAAGAAAAAATTTCAAAACTTGTAGATGCAGTGGTGACTCAAGGGCCTTATGGAAGATTTGTTATAACTACACCAACAACTGAGACAAGCCCTTATGTAACTCTTCAAAACGCAGTTAGTTACATGAACTTGACTTTAACAGTTTCCAAATCTGAGTCTGAAATGTAGAACTAATTATTAAAAAAAGTCCCATTTCTGTGTTTTTTTTTTGTAGAAACAGTTTCGTGTTACATGTAAGCGGGCAAGAATTTGCAAAAGGACGTTTTAGTAATATACAAGATGCTAGGAAAGGATTAGCTGAACAGGCTTTAAATAAATTAAAAGAAACGTGTTTTTTTATAACAAGGGTATTAATTTTTTTTATATATTTTTTTATTTATGAGACGTTTCAGAAAAGTGATTTTGTAAACGTGACAAAAGGGAATTTACATGAAACAGAAGCCTTAAGTGAGACTGTCCAAACTCCTGCTTCTTCAGACAGCACAGCTTACAAAATAATGGCCAAAATGGGGTGGTCTGGGGGCGGTCTTGGGGCCCAAGAGCAGGGCAATTGCGACGCGATCACAATTTATGAAAATGTCAACAGACAGGGCTTGGGGACTAGTAATTTAACAAAACAAATAACAGAAAAATTGGAGAGTTTTGCCAAATCGTCCAGTTCGTTGACACTAGTTTTTGACTCCGATTTTACAAAGGAGGAACGGGTTTTTATACACAAGTAGGTTATTTATATCAAGTTTAAAAGTCTTAACTGAATGTTCCAGAGCGGCACGGAAATTTAACTTAAAAACTAAGAGTATTGGAGGTGAGAATAGAAAAATAACAGTTTCAAAAAATGTCAACAAGATGGATATTGTAAAACAGTTGCTGAGGACAGGTGGCGAGGATGGGTTTTACAAGTTACACATACCAACCAATTTTGAGCATTTATGGCAGTTTTAATGTATAATAATTTTATTTCGATTGAAACTATATGTATAATTGTGTTTGAGCAAGAAAAAAATAAATTATTTATTTGTCTCATTTGAAGTTTTTGTAAATTATAAGCTATAAGCATCCGGTTGTAGCCAAATAATCAAATTTTTTTAATGTTATCAAAAACTGATACAATATGTAAAATTAATCGGAGAATGCGCCTGTAGAAGTTATTGTCGAATTTATGTTTTCGATATTTTTGATTTTATCAGCAATTATCTCATCACTCATATTTTTTGTACATGATAGAAAATTAAATTTTCTTTCCAACAGTACCAAACAAAAGATTATCACTAATAAGTCCGGAGTTATTGACAATAATGCCAAAAGTCGGCCAAAATCTCGGTAAAAATCAAAAAAAGATTGAACTTCACAATTGTTCCATATAACGTTTTTTTACATTTCTGGAGGTTTTAAAGACTCAAAAAAGTGCATGAAACGTAAATGGGTCATGTTTAAAAAAAAATTTTTTTGAGTTTTTGAAGGTGAGCGGTAGAAAAATCGTAAAAATAGTCAATTTACTAAAAATCGTAAAAACGGTTGAAATATGGTTTTCTAGACGTAAAATTACTCGCTGAACACGATTCAACTAGTTAGAATACTCTACGATGCATAGTTTTTGAGATATTGAGTAATAAAGTCAAAACTAAGGGTAGAAATATCCGATTTAAAAAAAAAACAAAAATTTTTAATTCTTATGAAAAACTAGTACTATATGTAAAATTAACCGGAGAATACGCCTGAATAAACTGTTATGACCTAGGACTCATAGTTTTTGAGATATGACGTTATTTTTTTAAACCTAAAAATGGCTCTGTACCCGGAACCATAACCCGGAGCGACTTCCGGTTTGCACCAATAAATAGATAATTTCAAGCTACTTTTAATGGTTTTTAGCTTTTTGCTCTAAATCTTATAGTTTCGTAGAAAAACGCGTTTAAAGTTTCACAATTTTGACAATTTTTACTTTTTGAACGGCGATTACGGCCAAACTATAAGACTTAGAGCAAAAAGTTCAACTCCATCATAATCAGCGTAAGAAAATCTATCGACTGAGGCCAAAGCCAAGTCGATATCTCGCAAAAAAATTGAATTTTTAAACGCCGATTACGGCGAAACTAAAGGAGATAGCCCAATGTGGTTGGTAAATTCGTAATTAGCGCGTCAAAATCTATCGGATAAGATAGGTTTAAATCGAATCTGAGACATGTTAAAAAACACTAGATTTTAAGATTTTAACAATTTTTTTCTTTTAATTTGTAAATTGCGGCAAAACTGTGCCTCAATGATGTAATGTTTTGACCTAAACCCATGTAAAATGTTCCGGGGAATCGATTGGCGTCAATTAAACTGCAAAATTCGTAGTAGTTTTGAAGTTATAGTCGGATTTATATTTTCCATACTTTTGACTTTATCAGAAATTTTCTCGATAACTATTTATCGTAGAACACTGATCTTACGATAGAAAATTAAATTTGCTTTCCAACGGTACCAAACATAAGAGGTTATTACCAATAAGTAATAATAAAATTACGTTAAAACTATCCCATATGACGTTTTTTCCGTTTCTAGAGGTCTTAAAGACTCAAAAAAGTGCATAAAACATTATTGGGTCAAGTTTAAAAAATTAACTAATTTTTGAGTTTTTCAAGATGAGCGGTAGTAAAATCGTAAAAATAGTCAATTTATTTAATCGTAAAACCGCTTAAAATATGCTCTTCTAGACGTAAAACAGGTAATACTCATAAAAATGTGGTTATATTCAACAAGTTTTTATTTATAATATTGTCTAATAAATGTAAGTAAGTACAATAAAACGAATAAAATGCGTAAACTAGTAGAAAACATGTAATAAAATACAGAGGGATTATACAATAGTATAATAAATATGTGTACATTTCTAACATAGGTGTTAATATAATAAACTAAAAGCAAGAGAATATCACATAGATCAGATCAAGCAAAATGTGAAATGGCTTCCTAATCTTAAAATTTTGTTATAAAAATTTAGAAACAATAATATTGTCTATTCCCGATGTAAAAGGCATTTGCCTGTTTAGAGTAGGATTAGACGCCATAATTCGTTTATATCACTTATCTTATTCTACATTTTTAGAATTACTTGTAACAAATCTATTTTGATCGACATCTACTAATGAACTGTGAGCAACTGTGTCTGGAATTGGCAGAGGTTTGGCAACTCCTATTCTAACAATACCTTTAGGAGCCCCTTTAAGTGCTTGTACAGCTTGATCTAAAGAGGCATTTTCTAATACTGTGTCATTAACAAACAATAAACGATCGCCAGGTATTAATCTTCCATCTAACTGGGCTACCCCACCTGGTACTAAACTTCTAATAACAATGACAGTATCATTTGGATCAATAGGATCCTGATAATCTAAAATTGAAAATCCAAGACCTCTCTCGCCTTTAACCAGTTCTATAATTTGCGGTTCTGAACTCCACATAGCTAACCCCGTGAGCGGTTCCAACGATCTCGATTTCATCTTATTGAAAGAACTCTCCGAACTAACCGCTGCTATACTACTCGCTAAAGAACCATCTGACTTCGCTTTAACTAATCTATCGGAAGCGGGGAGCAGATTATGGAGGCTTCTATTAAGAGCGGCTCTTTCCGAAAACGCAGACTCTTCGGAAGACCGTTGCTCGAATAAATTCACCGGACTTCTCCCACAAACCATACATACATTTATCGGAAGTTCTTTTAGTATTGACACAACCTCGTGGTGGTTCATTCCGAGGAGTTTGTGTCCATTTACTTCCAAAAGTTCATCGCCGGATCTCAACGTTCCGTTTTTACCCACCGGTCCTTCCGGCAAAATCGATCTTATGTAATGATGCGGACGCACTTCTTGTCCGTCTTCGACGTCAACAGTTCCCTCAAGACTAATCCCTAAGCCGCCTTTCTCACCAAATTTAGTCAATTGTGCGACCACTATTTTAGTCTCAGGACCCATTAGTTTCTCCCACTTTTTCTTAATTTCCTCTTCTGACAACGGGGTCGGCTTATCTTGCCCGCAAAACAGCTCATTTTTTGCCTCAACTGCATCATCGTTACGCATAAAATTCCCATCTTCGGCCTTAGGATATCTGAAATTTACATACATGATACTTTTATTAACAATATAGTTTACTACATCCAGACACCCTCATTAGTACATTAGGTGGTGTTAGTAAAGACTAGGATTAAGGTTTTACGATTGAGAAAAGCAACTAAGGGGATTTAGCACTTAAAAAAATTCCACGTATTCGTCTATTACCGTGGCACTTCAGTTGGACTTGATGGTGTTGCTGGTTTTATCTCACTAGCTGCTATTGCTTGTTGAAGTTGTTCGAATTTTGGACCATGTAAATATCGCTCCAAACATAATTTTACCACATTTCCGCAATTCCTCAAAACCTCAACGGCTTGAAGATTCGTGTATCCTTGCAATGATTGACCATCCACTTCCACGATTCGATCATTCACTTTAATCCTCCCGCTTACATCCGCTGCACTCCCTTTACTCACACTCTTGACGAAAATCCCCGACAATTCCTCCTTCTCGCATACGTAACCCGCGATGGTAATCCCCAATCCCTTCACGTCTTTTTTCAATTCCACGACGAATTTCTCCATTTCAGGCATTTTTACCGCCATATCCAAGTTTAAAAGTGGCAAAGACGGAGATGCTGGCACACGTGATAATCCCGTATAACTTTTTGACTGTTCGAATTGATAGAGATCGGTTATTTGGTCCATAGCTTTGTGGAAGATTGGAGGATATTTGTGCTGAATCAAATAACGATCTAATTCAATTGAATCGTTTAGAAGTCGTGTAGGCACAAGCGGAGCTGAAGAACCTAAATACTTATATTCGGGAGAGCTAATATCAATCGGTCTTGCAACCACGAGACGCACATGAGTGCCAGATTGTCGTAAAACAGTTGCCACTTGCTCAGAACCCATCTCGTGCAAATTCACATCACCGATCTGAAAATCAAAAATTCAGCGTCATTTGTGCCTTTTTCGGAGCGTTTTAATACGATTTGCAGAAAAAAACGGAAAATTTCGTTAAAAACATGCCAAAAATTCACTCAATTACACCAAAAATTGTCCTTTCAACATTTTTGGGATAAAAACGAGAAATTTCGCTTAGATTCGCTAAAAAATTAGTAAACTAGATCGAAACTGACAACATTTTAGCTCCTTTGCCAAAAAACATAAAATTTTGTCGAAACTGGTGTTATTTTATCTCTTTCAAGCCTTCAAGTACGATTTTGGACTAAATTCAAGCCGAAAATTCACCAAATTTGGCCAAAAATAGTGTTACTTTGCCATTTTCAAGTGTTTAAACACGTTTTCAGATAAAAAGAAGAAATTTCGCTTAAACTGGCTGGAAAAGTATCAAATCAGATCGAAATTGATATTATTTTTGTTTTTTTCGCTGGATTTATTTGGTTTTTAAACCAGAGACTTGTTATTTTCAAAGATCGAGTAAATACACACAAAAAAATCGAAATTGATGCTATTTTGTTTGTTCCACTCGATTTGACTCATTTCTGTATAAAATTTCGTCAAAAATATACCGAAAAACCACAAAATTTTGTCGAAAGTGGTATTATTTTATCTTTTTCAAGCCTTCACTCACGTTTTTTTTGTGGAGATTGTACAAGGGTGGACCAAATAAAGTCGAAATTTTACCTTTTTAGAAGCGTTTTAGTACATTTTTCACCCAAAAAACGGAATCACTTCGAACAATTTTGTTAAAAAAGAAGTCAAAAATTCACCAAATTGGGCCAAAAATAGTGTTATTTTTGCCCTTTCACTTAAACTGACAGAAAAATTCGCAAATTAGGTTGAAATTGACATTATTTTAGCTTGCTTCGTTCGATTTAGTTCGTTTTTAAGTAAAGTTTGGTCATAAATAAGTCGAAAAACCATGAAATTTGGTCGAAAATAAAATAAATTATCTTTTTCAAAGCTTCAAGCAAGTTTTTGAACTAAGTTCTAGTTTTTTACTGAGATTGTACTAAAACAGATCGAAAATCACCAAATAAAGTAGAAATTTACATTATTTTTACCTATTTACAAGCGTTTTACTAATTTTTTCAGCCAAAAATCAAACTTACTTCGAAAAATTTCGGTAAAAAAGAAGTAAAAAATTCATTAAATTAGGCCGAAAATAGTATTATTTTTGTCTTTTTCGAATGTTCAAACACGCTTTCAGATAAAAACAAAAAAATTAGCTTAAACTGAATGGAAAATTAGTAAATTACATCGAAATTGATATTATTTTAGCTAGTTTCGTTTGATTTATTCGTTTGTAAGTAAAGTTTGGTCAAAAATAAGTCGAAAAACCATAAAATTTGGTCGAAAATGAAGTAATTTATCTTTTTGAAGGCTTCAAGAACGTTTTTAAAGTTCTTGTTTTTTGTTAGATTATACTAAAACAGATAGAAAAATCACCAAATAAAGTAAAAATTTACATTATTTTTACCTTTTTACAAGCGTTTTAGTACATGTTTCAACCAAAAAAAAAATTATTTCGAAAATTTTCGTTAAAAACAAACCGAAAATTCACCAAATTGGGCCAAAAATAGTGTTATTTTTGCCATTTTCAAGTGTTTCAACACGTTTTCAGATAAAAAAAGAAATTTCGCTTAAACTGTCTGGAAAAGTATCAAATCAGATCGAAATTTATATTATTTTTGTTTTTTTCGATGGATTTATTTGGTTTTTAAACCAGAGACTTGTTATTTTCGAAGATCGAGTCAATACACACATAAAAAACTATCGAAATTGATGCTAAAAACAAGAAATTTCGTAACTGGCTTGAAAATTACTTAATCAGATCGAAATTGATATTATTTTAGCTTATTCATTTTTTATTAAAATTTCGACAAAATAAGCAAAAAAAAAACTCAAAAAATTTGAACGAAAATGGTGTTATTTTACCTTTTTAAAGTCTCTAAAAGGAAATAATTTTCAGTTTTTTAAAGAATACATTAAAACAGNAATACATTAAAACAGAACAAAAAATCACCAAATTAAGCCAAAAACTACTTCATTTGTGCCTCTTTTGAATCGTTTTAATACGATTTTCAGACAAAGTCTCTAAAAGGAAATTTCTGAAATAAAGTATCAGTTTTTTTAAGAATACATTAAAACAAAACAAAAAATCGTTTTAATACGATTTTCAGACAAAAACACAATTGTTTCGTAAAATTTCATTCAAAACATACAACAAACTCACCAAATTACACCAAAAATTGTGTTATTTTTGCCCTCTTCGGGTGTTTAACCACGATAAAAACGAGAAATTTCGTTTAAACTGTCTGAAAAATTAGTAAATTATATCAAAATTAATATTATTTTAACTCCTTTATTTTGTAAGATCTTATCAAAACACGCCTGACAACCAAAAATAAATCACCATACACCATATCTGCTGCATTTCCCGCCTTCATTGTGTAAAAAATACAATGAATATACTTTGTTTTTTTTGTTTTTTTAATTGAACTTGAAAGTTTTTTATTCAAATCAAATTAAACAAAAAAGTGTTTATTGACGAGTAATGGCCATTTATTTGTGCTTTCAACACGCGCGTTCGGATTTCATACAAAAATAATCGTTGTTTAATTAAGAATTAGTACAGCAGATTGAAGATTATCCTGAGTAAAAACACTTCAATTAAACGAAAAATACGCCAAATGAGCATAAAATTGCGTTATTTTTGCACGTTTTTACAAGTGGCTGAAAAAATACCAAATTAATTATTTTTTATTTATTTATTTTACAAGATCTTGTCTAAAAAACACAAAAAAATTATCGAAATTTGTGTTATTTTGTTCTTGCACTCGATTTGGTTGATTTTTGATCAAAAATAAGCCGCAAAACCATAAAATTTTGTCGAAAGTGGTATTATTTTATCAGTTTCAAGCCTTCACTCACGTTTTTTGTGGAGATTTTTGTAAAACAGACCGAAAAATCACCAAATAAAGTCGAAATTTGCATTAATTTTACCTTTTTAGAAGCGTTTTAGTACATGTTTCAGTCAAAAACGGAATTATTTCGAAAAATTTGGTAAAAACAAGCCAAAAATTCACCAAATTGGGCCAAAAATAGTGTTATTTTTGCCCTTGTCGAGTGTTTAAACACGTAAAACAAGAAATTCCACACAAACTGGCTGAAAAATTAGTAAATTAGATTGAAGTTGATATTATTTTAGTTTGTTTCGTTCGATTTATATCGTTTTGAAGTAAAGTTTCGTCAAAAAAATAAATCGAAAAACCAAATCAAATTTGGTTAAAATCACCAAATAAAGTAGAAATTTACATTATTTTGACCTTTTTACAAGCGTTTTAATAAAATTTTCAGCCAAAAATCAGATTTACTTCGAAAAAATTCGGTAAAAAAGAAGCCCAAAATTCACCAAACTAGACCAAAAATAGTGTAATTTTTTCCCTTTTCGAGTATTCAAACACGTTTACAGATAAAAACAAGAAATTTCGCTGAAACTGTCCGGGAAATTAGTAAATTATATGGAAATTGATATTATCTTTGTTTTTTCGCTGGATTTAATTCGTTTTTTAACAAAAAAACTCGTTATTTTGCAAAATCGTGTCAATAAAAAACACAAAAAATTATCGAAATTGATATTATTTTGTTTGTTCCAGTCGATCTGGCTCGTTTTTGGATAAAATTTCGTCCAAAATATGTGAAAAACCATAAAATTTTGTCAAAAATAGTATTATTTTTATCTTTTTTCAAGCACAAGCACAAAGACAGACTGAAAAATCACCAAATAAAGTAACAATTTACATTATTTTTACCTTTTTAGAAGCGTTTTAGTACATGTTTCAGTCGAAAACAGAATTATTTCGAAAAATTGCGTTAAAAAGCAGCCGAAAATTCACCAAATTGGGCCAAAAATAGTGTTATTTTTGCCATTTTCAAGTGTTTAAACACGTTTTCAGATAAAAAGAAGAAATTTCGTTTCAACTGGCTGGAAAAGTAGCAAATCAGATCGAAATTTATATATTTTTTTTTCGCTGGATTTATTTGGTTTTTAAACCAGACTTGTTATTTTTCAATACACACATAAAAAACAAAAAAAATATCGAAATTGATGCTATTTTGTTTGTTCCACTCGATTTGACTCGTTTTTGCATAAAATTTCGTCAAAAATATACCGAAAAACCATAAAATTTTGTCGAAAATGCTTTCTCACGCCTTCACTCACGTTTTTGTGGAGATTGTACAAAGATCAAAAAATCAACAAATAAGTCAAAAATTTATATTATTTTTACCTTTTCAGAAGCGTTTTAGTACATTTTTCAGACAAAAACAAAATTATTTCAAATTCAGCTAATTGGGCCAACTCGTCTGTTATTTTCCCTGTTTTTGAGTGTTAAGCATGTTTTTGAGATAAAAACAAGAAATTTTGCAACTGGCTGAAAAATTACCTAATCAGATCGAAATTGATATTATTTTTTAGTAAAATTTAAGCCAAATAAGCAAAAAAAACTCAAAAAATTTAGACAAAAATGGTGTTATTTTACCTTTTTAAAGCCTCTAAAAAGACTAAATTTTCAGTTTTTTAAAGAATACATTAAAACAGAACAAAAAATCACCAAATTAAGCCAAAAACTACTTCATTTGTGCCTCTTTTGAATCGTTTTAATACGATTTTCAGACAAAAACACAATTGTTTCGTAAAATTTCGTTAAAAGCATGCAAAAAATTCGACAAATTACATCAAAAAATGTGTTATTCTTGCCCTTTTCGGGTGTTTAACCACGTTTTTGCAATAAAAACAAGAAATTTCGCTTAAACTGACTGAAAAATTAGTAAATTATATAGAAATTGATATTATTTTAGCTCCATTATTTAGCAAGATCAAAAATAAATCGAAATTGATGTCATTTCGTGTGTTTCACTTGATTAAAATAGTGTTGGAGCAAAATTTATTAAAAAAAAAGCCGAAAACCGCAAAATTTCAAAAACGTTTTTGAACTAAGAACAAGATTTCGCTAAAAATAAAACAAAAAACCAAGTCTGTGCCTTTTTTGAGCGTTTTAGCACGTTTTAAGTTTAAAAAAATCAGAAAAATCATAGAATTAGACCAAAAATTGAGTTATTTCCATCTTTTTCGAGCGTTTAAACACGTCTTTGAGTCAAAAAAGATTATATTTGATGAATTTAATTTTAATGAAAGCTTGGTTTTCGAGTGGCCCCACCTGCAAAATGTGGTCTCCGCTTTGCAGCCGGCCGTCCCTGTCGGCCACTCCCCCTGGCAGTATGGTCTTGACGACAACCCCCATGTTCCTCATCCCGACGATGCCGAACCCCAGCCCCGTCCCATCGTTGATAAGATCAATGCTCTCAACTTGCGACCATTCACTGCTAAGTAGGCTGTCCGAGCCCGTTTTGGAGGCGTCGCTACCTATCGACGGGGATCTGTGTATGACGTCGTCGTCGCTAGCCCCAAAACGCAGCGTTTCCTGGTTGCAAATGCTCCCATTTAGCGTTTTGCTATTAAGGAGTATCATTTTATTGTCAGTGGTGTTGAACGGATGCACGTGGGGCGAGCTGGGCGAGATGGGGGCTGAGGGCACGCGCTGCTCGTCGAAATCACGGGCCGGTTGGTAGTCGTCGGCATAGTCGGGGTCGTACAACTCCCCCGAGGGTGGAACGTTTAATACCAATTCGCCAGATGCTGTGATATCGAAATCTACAGGTAAAATGGAGGGATGCTCGCCGAGTTGTTGGTTCAGTTCGCTTAAAGAGTCTTGAACGGTGACTACGCTTCGAAATACGGGATTCTCCAAAACTGAGATTAATAAACATAAGTCTTGATATGTGTTTACTTGAAGTTTCGGATCGCTCAATTCATCCACTGTCTGTTTTATATCTTCTAGTAACTGTAAAGCACTCGAAATATCAGCATTTAAATGCATTATTTCCTTGTTTCAATTAAAATTACTAAATGAAACATAAAATTTAAGCCACGAACACACCCTCAACTTTACACCCTTTACTTGAAAAACAAACGAAACGTCAGCTGTCACTTTTCAGAAGCACCATGAGAATTCCCTAGAAAATTACCAACACACAATAGCGCCATGTTTGAATAAATCATTTATTTTCTATTATTGAAATTAAAAATTTATCCTCGTTTTAAACAAAATTATAATGAAACTTATAATTATAAAGTTATTTTAACCACCCAGACTTATTTAATGTCTAATTTTTTATTTTAAATGTAAATATAGAAAAAGAGTGGCGTAGCCTTAGACACATTTTTGTTTTGAACAAATTTCACATTTTCATTTTAAAAAAGTTCTTACAAAGCATTCTTAATTGCAATCAAATTCTAATTCGCGATTAATTTAATGTTTAAAAAAGTAAAGTGACTGACAACTTAATTCGGATTGTTTAGTCCTAAATTAAATTTTATTTCGCCATTTTTAAATCGATTAATGGCAAATTGAAATTTTATTGTCATCAATACGCTATCCCGTAGAGCGTAGCCAATCAGATGCAAGCATTTTGACGTCATGTCAGGCTGTGTAAACAAGTGTAAAGGGCGCAAAAAATGGTGACGGTGGAATTGGGTAATATTTAAATTACTTTGTGACGTTACGAATGACGCAGTCTCGAACAAAGGCCTTTTACACCGGAACTGTTACGAAATAGTTTTTGTGCCGTTTTTGAGGAAATTATTACAATAACCAGTCAGTCTTGGCCAAGCTCTCGTACGAGTCACTTGAATTGTAATAATTGTCCGGATAAATTATTACTTATTTGCTGGTTCAGTGCAAAAGTGTGTTGAAACGGGGGCTGTACACACAGTTAGTGTAATATGTATTTTTCAGTGCTTAAGAAACATTTAGTAGTGCGCGATTTTTTGAATTTCGAGTGATGAGTGCCAATGGGAGAAGTCATCGGGGGAATGGACGAGACAATCGTAAATATTTTGGTTATTTCAGTAATTCCAGTGACCAGTGAGTGCGTGTTGTGTATTCTCGAGTGCTAATAGACATTTAGTAGTGCGCGATTTTTAAAATTTCGAGTGATTAGTGAGTGCCAATGGGGGTAATGGAGAAGACAATCGTGCTACAAGGATCCGGATTAAAGGGTAAGTCAACAATACTTTATGATTTTTCAAAGAAATTACACTTATTAAATTGTATTTAAAATTTTCAATTAATTTAAAAACAAATTGAACTAATTTTGAATTTCTTTTATTTCAGTAAGTCCGTTCTTTGAAGATGAGGGTAATCGCTACAAATGGTAGCAGAAGATGATGCCATATAAGGTCAGAGCATTTTATTTTATTTTTTATTTTACACTTAATAAATTGTATTTAAATTTTTTTTCAAATGATCATTTCTTGTGACTTAAGTTGTCGGTTTGTTTCTGTCAAACACCAAAGGAAAAAAAGCGAGCCCACGGGAAACCAGTACCTCGGGTATGACTTGGGAAAGTTGCTTATGGGTTTAGCTCGGGAGTTTTGCATTGTGGGAAAGCGGTGCCGAACCGAGGGGATGACTTGGCAAGGTGTTCCACACAGTAGTTTTCAAACAAAACCAACCGCGCTGTAGTTTTCAAATCACCCGCGCTGTAACTTAGTCGAACTGACGACAAGAGCCAAGATTAAATAAAATTCTCAAACTTCCTATTTTTTGTGCCCGTTAACTTCATTGCAGTTGAACTGAATTTCTGTCATAATAACCAATGTTACAACTTAGTTCTACAATACTCTGTCATAATCTAAATGTAAAACTCGTCTACAGTTTTGTTTTTGTGTTGTTATTAGTAAATTACATGTTAACATTGTTTTAAAACAACCCCAAATAGTTGATAAATAAATAGAGCCTCTAGTCTACGGCGTCCTTAACACTTTAATTTAAGCCATTGTTGACACACGAAACCGTTTTGTAAATTGTCTTACATGTTGTAATTGTTTTTTTTTTGTTATTTTGTTGATTGAAAATATTCAATAAGCATTGTTTTGGACACGGTTTAGGAAGGTTTTATCCATCCGGTCCTTCCTGCAGTGATTAATCACGAGTAATTTTGTTTTGTGTAACTTTTAATCTTTTGCTTTTCAGGATTTGTCATTTGTTTGATTGTTCGTTGTTTGTTTTTTTTTGTGTATTCACATTTTACTGTGATTTTCTTGGTTGTTTTCACTGACTGCAGGAAATAAACAATAAATGCATTCCTTCCAATTTTTGTTTTATTCGTGCCCTTTCCAATATGAATCTCACGCATGCGCATTCGAACAATTTGCGGCCATTTTGTTTTTAATTTGAATTTAGCGCTCAGGTACTCACTTTCGACGGGCAGGGTATGGCCTTTTAGGTCATCACAGTATTGTTTAAATTATGAATAGAATAAGTATTAACGGGAAAATATATCCAATTTGTAAAATAAATAAAGGCAATAAAAGTTTTTTTATAGTGTAATTTATTTGGCTTTTTAAAAACCTACAAAAAAGAAGGAACATCGAGAATAATACAAAATACAATAAGATAAACGACTATTTTTATGTTGTAACTTAAAGTGTTCATAGCTTTGCACCAAACAAACAGCAAAACTATTGAACAAATTTTTAATGTAATTTTAATGTAACCTGCAATATTTTTAATTTTGCGTCTAGCACAGCTAGCAAAATTTGTTTCATTGCACTTAAATTAAGCAAAAATAATATCAATAACATTAACAACAACAAAAACTAGTAACAAGAAAAAGTTAAAATTCAGTTATCATCATCCCTCGGGGTGTTTGCATCATTATCTTGGGTCTCGTGTAGAAGCGTCTTCTTGAACTCCTTTTTCAAAACTTCCTTGGAGAGTTCCGAATTGATCTTTTTCGGATAATCGTACGTTGGCTTCACTGGTGTATCA
>NW_025400995.1:1831358-1833207 GCF_015345945.1 Tribolium madens | reverse complement strand
ATCAAATGGATTTTACCAGTTTTAACAATCTCTTCACCATTGGTTACTTCTCGAATGGTAACAACAATAGTAAAAATGGTATGAGAACGTGAGCTTTGACGGTTTATATTAGTGGAAGCGATATGACGATAATTCGCTCCAATCATCAACATTTCAAATAGTTCGTTGCAATTTTTCACCGGCACTTCAGACACGCCCTTGATGCATGTGGCCCCCTTATTGTTCGGGTCATCGTAGATTCTAAATAAAAAAATTATCTTACTAGAAACCACAAGTGTGTTTTTACCTCAAGCTAGGGCTGTCGGAGAATAAAAGATCGCGGATTTCTTCACTGTATATTTCAACATAGGAAACATTAACGTTGTATTCAACCCCAAGTCGCGATAGTTTATCAAAAATATCAGCCGCCGCCCTTGGTACCATTCCCACCGAAGAGTCCTAAAATGATCATGATAATAATAGCCCCACTGAGTTGCCCATATTTACGTTAATAAAATCAACGGACGGATTGACTGTGTCCCCAACCATGGTGTAAGTTTTGCCCGTTCCAGTCGGTCCGTATGCAAAAACGGTGCAAGTGCACCCTAAGAGCATCGAGTCGACCAAGGGGCGCACAACCACGTCATAAACCTCGGCTTGTGACGCTCCACTCCCGAAGACTTTATCGAAAATATAGTTTTTCTCATTTGCCCCATGCTCAAGGGCGAGTTCGGTTTGACTTGAAAATTTAATAACAGGAGATTGCTTGGCACGAATTTCACTTTTAAAGTAGGGTCTGTAATGTCGTATTCAATTAATTGGGACGTTTTAGAGAAAAATAAAACTCACCTTTGTCTAACGTAGACCTGGATATGAAATAACGGATTCTTGCGTTCAGCCATTGTGTGTAGTACACAAGGGTGCAGTTATTACCACTTTTTCAGGTTTTTTCTTAAAAGTTTAATCACAAAAACTCTCAAGCACTTTCAAAAACTAAATGACCGTTACAAAGTCAAATTGCAAAAGGAATGCCAACCCACAGTCACGAAATACACTAAAAAATCACCCCCACTCGGGGTTGTCGGAATTTATTTTTGTCAATAAAATTTTAATAAAATAAAATAAAGTTTTGTACAAGCACATCTAAATTTAAATTTCATAAATGTGCAAAAATGATACAATTGTAGTTAAAAACAGCCATAAAACATAATTGTAATACTGGTTGCCTATTTAAAGCGTAAATATAGTATTAACTTTTTGTTATTGTCTGTATTTTGATTTAAACTATATTAAACTAATAAAATCCTTATCCGTGGTACCAACACTACCATCAGCAGCATCAGGGGCACAAGAGGCGATGAAGAGGTTCAGTAAAAAAATCCTTGTAATCCGAATTTACTTTATTTACTTAGTCTACACAATTATCTTAAATAATATCACAAAAGTACTTAAAGAATAAAAATGCAAGTCGAGAAATTAAAACATGTTTTAAATACAAAATAAAAACCGATATGATTAGAAAATAATTTGTGTATTTGAATTGAGAGTAAAATTAAAGTTATCACAAGTATTTATAAATAGAATGCTGCTAAATATTTTCTAAAGACAACATACAAAACACAGAAAAGATAGTACATAAATAATTAGCAAAATAATAACAAAAATAATATCAATAACATTAACAACAACAAAACCTAGTAGGTAACAAGAAAAAGTTAAAATTCACTTATCTCCATCCCTTGAGGTGCTTGCTTCATTATCTTGGGTCTCGTGTCGAAGCGTCTTCTTGAACTCCTTTTTCAAAACTTCCTTGGAGAGTTCCGAATTGATCTTTTTCGGATAATCGTACGTTGGCTTCACTGGTGTATCA
>NW_025400995.1:1779140-1829418 GCF_015345945.1 Tribolium madens | reverse complement strand
ATCAAATGGATTTTACCAGTTTTAACAATCTCTTCACCATTGGTTACTTCTCGAATGGTAACAACAATAGTAAAAATGGTATGAGAACGTGAGCTGTGACGGTTTATGTTAGTGGAACCGATATGACGATAATTAGCTCCAATCATCAACATTTCAAATAGTTCGTTGCAATCTTTCACCGGCACTTCAGACACGCCCTTGATGCATGTGGCCCCCTTATTGTCCGGGTCATCGTAGATTCTAAATAAAAAATGGTCTTACTCGAAACCACAAGTGTGTTTTTACCTCAAACAAGGGCTGTCGGAGAATAAAAGGTCGCGGATTTCTTCATTGTATATCTCAACATAGGAAACATTTACGTTGTATTCAACCCCAAGTTGCGATAGTTTATTAAAAATATCAGTCGCCGCCCTTGGTACCATTCCCACCGAAGAGTCCTAAAATGATCATGACAATAATAGCCCCATTGAGTTGCCCATATTTACGTTAATAAAATCAACGGACGGATTGACTGTGTCCCCAACCATGGTGTAAGTTTTGCCCGTTCCAGTCGGTCCGTACGCAAAAACAGTGCAAGTGCACCCTAAGAGCATCGAGTCGACCAAGGGGCGCACAACAACGTCATAAACCTCGGCTTGTGACGCTCCACACCCGAAAACTTTATCGAAAGTATAGTTTTTTTCACTTGCCCCATGCTTAAGCCAGAGTTCGGTTTGACTTGAAAATTTAATAATGGGAGTTTCCTTGGCACGAATTTCACTTTTTAAGTAGGGTCTGTAATGTCGCATTCAATTAATTGAGATGTTTTATTAAAGAAAAAAAATTTGTTTACTTTAACTACTTCTAGAATTTCAACCTAAAACTTCCGCCAAACCTTTCCTCTTAATGCCTCAATGACAGCACACTATGAATTTTCTTGTGCAAATTGAAAATAACAATAAAAAACCAAATTTTATTTTCACTCACTTTTGATAAGTGACATCATGGCGGACGTTGAATTTAAAAACTCCATAAAAACGCCTATCTCATTGGTTAATCGAGGGGTATTCTTCTCTTTTCATTCGCTGGGGCGCTCTGCACCCCGTGTTTAGTTTGTAGTTATTTTTTTGTTTATACACTGACCGGTATAATTATCGCATCACTTAAATTTTAAGATTCAATGGCTAAAGGGTTCTGAAAATAGTAAAAAAATAGTATAATTGATGATATAGAATTATCGAGTAACTCAATCGACTATGGATTTTTCAAAAAAAAATTGGTGTGGATCAAAATCACCACTAATTTCGTAGAGACAATAATAAAAAAGTGCGCTTCTTTCCAGGCTCGAGGAGGCAATACTAGGAATGTAAGAAAAGCTTATCTAAGCTAAAGAACTGATCCGCACGAAATTCGCTTTTTTGTTTCTTTTGACAATCATTAAATTGTAGTTTAATTTAATTAGCTAATCAATTAATTTTGATTCATTTATTTTTTTAAGCATTATTTCAATAAAAAATCACTTTTCTAATGTGACGCGATAATTTTGCCGGTGACTTTTTACAGCAAAAAAAAAGTCAATGTCATTACAGGTAATTATTTCGAAAACGGAGCATTTGCACAAACTTTCAAGATCATATCATCAATCTAGAAGCTTCTTAAAGCAAAATGCAAAAAGAAAAAATCCAAAATTCCAGATGTAGCTAAAGTAAAAATTTACCAAAAATAAAACTCACCTTTGTCTAACATAGACCTGGATGTGAAATAACGGATTATTGCCTTCAGCCATTGTGTATAGTAGACAAGGGTGCAGTTATTACCACTTTTTCAGGTTTTGTTTTAAAAATTAAATCACAAACACTATCAAACACTTTCAAAAACTAAATGACCGTTACAAAGTCAAATTGCAAAAGGAATGCCAATCCGCAGTCACGAAATACAGTAAAAAATCACCCCCACTCGGGGTTGTCGGAATTTATTTTTGTCAATAAAACTTTAATAAAATAAAATACAAAATTTTTAAGTGTTGTCAAGCACATCTAAATTAAAATTTCATAATTGTGCAAAAATGATAGTTAAAACAGCCATAAAACATAATTGTAATACTGGTTGCCTATAATTAAAGTGTAATATAGTATTAATTTTTTGTTAGTTTGTCTGTATTTTGATTTAAACCATAAAAATCCTTGTCCGTGGTAGCAACCAAACCAGTGGTGGAGGACAAGAGGGATGAAAGGGTTCAGTGAAAATCGTTGTACTCCTAATTTATTTTATTTACTTAGTATACACAATTATCTTACAGAATATTACATAAGAACTTAAAGAACGAAAATGCAAGTCTAGTATACTTCGAAAAAACAAAATAACGAGAAATTAAAAAAAACATGTATTAATAGGTAGAATAGACAGTTTTGCGGCGACATTTGATGATGGTCAGAAAAAGAACGATGATTAAATAGTGTGAAGAAAATAGATTTATCACAAGGCACAACGTGTGTGAAAAAATACATTGTTGGAAAATACAAACCGATATGATTAGAAAATAATTTGTGTATTTGAATTGAGCGTAAAATTAAAGTATCACAAGTATTAATAAATACAATACTGCTTTTACAGCAAATTATCTAAGTAAGTATGCATGAAAAGAATGTTTTTGCGTAGTGATAAATATTTTCTCCTTGTGGCATTGAAATAAATGCATGAGTCAGTTTGATCAATGCTAAAGACAACATACAAAACACGGCAAAGATAGCACATAAATAATTTCAAGAAAAGCTTTGTGTATACAGAAAGAGGAACATACATACATTTTTACGAACATTAACCCTAAAAACGTTTTTGTGTTGAACTGCATTTAGGTAACAGTAGCACTTAACTAATTACCCAAAAAATCTATGGTTGTAATCACAATCAATGCTGATCATTCATCCAATCCAATTTCTGACACAAAAATATATTTAATTTGTTGTTATCAGCCTTTTTTACATTTATGACTACAACCAATAGTCAGTACTTTATATTTGAGTATAAAAGTGCTTTAAAAAAGTAATACAAAATACTTATTAATTAAATTCAGTACAAAGTTATCATTTAATTGTAAAATTAGTATGTAGCGTTATTTTATTATTTTCTGCGAGTAATTTAAACTTTTACACCCATTATAAGAGCGAGAGGAAAATGAAAATGGAAATAATTATTTACAAAAGAAATAAATACAGCCAGTTAAATTGTGCACAATTTTATATAAACACTAACACCACTAAATTAATGCAAACATACAAAAAACACTACTCAATTAGCCAACTCTGCGCTTCTGATAATAGGTATAGAATTCAATCTAGGTACAGAAATGATAAGAAATCAAGTTTGATTTGAGATAAGCTATTTTACAGAGGTTTGAAAACGAAACTAAAGTATTTGTGTAGGGCAGGGGTTTTTAATCGCGGCACTCAAACACTTGACTAGTATTCCATTTGAAAAAAAAATTCAAAGCAATTAAACTACGAGTGCCCAAAATGCAAAAAGTACGTTAAAAACGCCTGCCCTGGATGGGTAAATGGGTGCATTCTGGTTGTGACTGGCAGCACAGCCGATGACTAGGGCACACACTTGGATCATGGGTTCACACCTAATCGCAGCTGATATACACATCAGTACGTATGGGTTGGAATGGACGGGCAGGCTGCATAGCCTGAGCCTGTACCTTCTTTCATGCGTCAGTCTCACCTCCTTTTAACCGAAGCCGAGCAAAATCTTCGAAAATAATGTCGTCGTCGTGATCTTGCAAATTATTTTCATCCCTAAATCAACGAAATTAATCATCAGAAATTACCACATCACACAATTGACACATACGCATCCAACTGAATCAAATTGGCGTCGACGGGGACATCAGCCCCCACATCTTTACTAGAACGACGCGAAACAGAAGTTGGAGGGGGTGTTTCTTCCTCGGGTTTGGGGTGCATTAAAATAAATGGAAGTTCGGCTACTAGATCCCTTAAACATGAATTTTTCCCCCAAGTGTAATTTTTATTTTCCTCGACTTACCCTCCCAGAGCTCCTAAACATAATTTTACTTTAACTTTATATTGGACAATAATCCCCAAATTTTCTCTTTGAGACGGATCAGCAACTCTGTAATTGTCTATTGTAAAAATTTGACCAAAGACTTGAAATTAACTCATGCAATTTTACATGAACATGCACGTGGGGTGAGATTCTGGCGATGAAATAAGGATAAGATAGCCAATTAATAAAATTTCGTTTGTCTAATTGTAGAGAAAAAATTAATTGAAAAGGGAGCAAACTAAATGTATTTATGTAAAATGAGTTTACTTAAGGGTTTTTTTTTTCCATTATGCACCAACAAATGCAATCAAATTCTCATAAAACATCGTATTATCACAGTTGAGTTAATTCCGTGTAATTATTACGTGATAATAGAATGTTTTTTGTGTAAACAGTAAAAATGAACTTGCCTCTGAAATTGCCATTTCCATATAATGTGCTGAGCTTCTAAACTAACAAAGTAAATGCATTTCTCGAATTATCATGCACATTAATTATTACTCAAAAAGAAAACATTTATTTCGTTTATAACGTTTCTAAAAAAGCCATGTTAACTTGAAAAAAATCCGAACGTAACTCTCTAGAAACGTGTCAAAAATTCCGTCCAGGCATTAAGCATTTTAAAAAAATACATATATATATATATAATTGGCAAAAAGATGGAGGCGAATGTAACAATATTGTTGACTTACAAAGTGCTCGATGCTAAGTTAGTATCCTCGTGCTTTAATTGTCCGTCCAAGGCGAGGCCCCACTTATCCTTATTATTGGCCAGAAGAGGTGTTAGAGTGAACACTTTGCTCAAAGTGAAGCCTGGGCCGATGGGACAGCCTTCTCTACCCAAACCAAATCAAAAAATAAATCAAAAATATGCACACCACACTTTCAAAATCTGCACACTGCAATCCCATCGCCCTTACTTTGTCGGGCAGCATGCAAAAACCAACACCTAGAAAACTGGTTCTTTGGGATATATTTATATGAACCGTTTTTTTATACTACAATACTGCAATCAGTGACTTGGTTTTTTACTGTCAATGGTTAGGGAAGGCGAGCTGCAGATTAACTCACATAGTGGACGAGGCCAAATTCGTGTCCTCGTGCTTTAGTTGGCCGTCTAAGGCCAAACCTCTTTTGTCCTTGTTATTGGCCAAAAGCGGCCTTACTGAGAACACCTTATTCAACGTACATCCCTGCGGGATCGGACAACCTGCACTACACATACAATACCCTCAATATTTCAAACCCTAGCACAATCGACAGCAGATCATCAAACTGGTAGACGCTTAAAATTGACAAATGCCAACTAAGATTAGGTACCAGGAACATGGAAAAAAATGTTAAAAAAGAAGAAACAAACAAGCTGTATCCTGAATTGTAACGTATCTGTGGTTTTTATTGGCAACCATTACTAAATAATTACGAAAAAACATATACAAAATCATCGGTAATAAATAAATAAGTCAAATGTCAAAAAATAAATGTCGAAATTTTTTGACAGAAAGAATTTTTTTCTAATTTGCGTTTATTAACGTCTTTCAGTAGGAGTCGTTTATGGCTATCTATAAAAGCACTCTGTACTTTAATGAATTTAGGGTTATTTAGATTTTGTATGCCGCTTCTGACTTGTCAGGTAACAAATTTTGCGTTGTTGCTTCGTCAATTTCACGAATTTCGGGCGGAGTGCAAACTAAATTCTGTTGGCTCATATTTTATTTATTATTATTATGTTGTAACACTAATAACTAATAATTTGTAAATTTTATTTTTAATGACAGACGGCAGAAATGATTCAAAAAATCAGGTGGGCGCCGAGTGTTACCAACCGATACCAACTAACAGGCGACAAAAATATATTTTTTTTAATTAAAATAAGAAAAAAGGGGGCGCAAATTAGAAAAAATAGCATAAAATACTCGTTTTATAATGGCATTGGCGCACTCGCCTACGGCTCGATTTCTAACTTGGAATTCGTGCGCCAAATCAACCCTTATAAAACTTGTTCTTTAATATACTATTTTTCACTACTAGTAGTTGTAAAAGATACCATTATTTAGTTTGTCGGGAGGTTGTGAAGTTTTTCTCTCCTAGTGGTCAATAATCATTTTTAATAATGGATTAGAGGTGGGTAAATACTGATATTGGAGGATATTCCATTGATACAAATGTTATTTAAAATTTTTACCATCACTAGTATTTGGAGATGAACTTAATGCAAAGTTAAATAAAAAAAACTTGAACTCTCTTATTCAAAAACAGAATAATCCCACCTCTAATCCTTCTGTATTATTCAAAAACAGAATAATCCCACCTCTAATTCTTCTTTTTATACTCGTTTTCATATTAATGTGCATCGAAGTAGTCGTTGAAAAGGATGTCAACTATACGAAAATTCAAACAATCCTAACCTCAATCTTACATAAAAAATATTTTGCTAAATAAATGTAGCAAAAATAATTAAAATTAACATAGGGTGGCAAACTTAAAAAGTTTTGTCAATATTGATGTGATTAAATTTGTTCTGAATAATATTAATGATGCATTTAGACTTCTACGACCTACTTGATGCACACTAAAATGAAAAAATTATGTCAAAACTGTCAAAACAAATGGGTATATTCCATGTTGAAATACTACCGGTAGTAGGGCATTTTATTTTAACACTTTTTCCCTTTTCTTTGCAGTTTCTTTGTTATTTTAAATAATATATCAAATTATGAAGTTTGAAAATCCTTTAATGGATGCAGAAGTACAAAAATGACAACCTCATTTACGATAAGAATCAAAAATACTTCCAACTCAGGTAAGGATTTAATTACTGTAGGTAATAATGAATTAACAAAAATAGTAGTTGTTACGTCTGAAGCAACATGTCCATTAAGTAAGGTTATATTTTTATCGTTATATTTCTGGCTAGTAGTGAAAAAAATGTTATGCTATTTCCACGTTCCTGGTATCTTAGCTTACTTGGCATTTTTCTCTGGGGCGCGAGTTCTGAAACACCTTGTATAAAAACCCATCGATTTGTTTATTTAGTTGTCTTTCACACTGATTCTGGATTTGACTAAATAGTAATAAATGATGAAAATGTATGACAAAACAAACATTTTGTTTGTTTACATCGCCGATTGACAGTTGTCAACAAACACCTACCACTTTGATAAAGGAGTAAAACAGTTCGTTTTTATTGAATAATGTGAGAAAAACCAACTTACTCGCTTTCCGTTTCGGCAACTATACATTTATACTGAGCGGTAGAAAAAAGGCAAATGTCGGCAAATTGCCGAACGGAAACTTTAATTTTCTTAACGGACCGATTGGAATTGTTGGCTATGTGAACATTGACAGCGATATTTTCTCCATGATGGTAAAGTTCCTTGTCTAACGAAGCTTCTAAATGTAATTTATTCGGACTCATCATAAACTCCTTACTAACTTCAACTGACGGCTGTTCTCCCTGCTTGCTTGGTGCATACATTATCTTACGAATAGCCAATCTGCGTTACGTAAAAGCTTTTAAATTAGGGAAAAAGACAGACACGCACACTAACCGAACCGAATTCCTTTTGTGGGGTTTGTCATCTTGTGATTCGCCAACAAACGCTTTAAGTTCATAATCGACACCACACGGTTTGCCCGTATCGCCTGGAGCAGGCTGAAGTGTTACAGATGCGGGACAATGTGGCGGCAATTCGAAATAAAATGGATAAGCGTTTGGTCCCAATTTTTTAATTAAGCGTTCCTGAAAAAACGCAATCAATTTGTGCCGCCCCAATTCGACTGAAACCCCCCACCTGTAGCCTAGTCAACTCTCTTTTGTTTTTACTTTCCGGTGGGTAAATCTGTTCAGCTGCTAAATACAGGTCTTTACGAAACGTTAAACCTAAAACGTCTAAGTCTTCTCGGCCGTACCTGAACGCAGCCAGGACATGGCCAAAAACTTTCCTATCTTTTACATAATCAGGATCGATGAGAACAACACCATCTAAAAAACGACTCAATCGAGGTGAGGAACAAATTCGAATGCACCCACCTATTGGATCCACGTGGTCTATATGATCCACGAAATCCCGTTTCCCTAAATAAACCGTTATCTGAAAAATCGACGATAAAAAATCAAACGATGTAAAAATCAAAAAATCAATGCGTACCTTTCCATTGGGGGAACTTTTCTTAAAAACCCTAAAAGGATGAAAAAAGAGCTTTTTAAAATCGAATTATTCCATTAAAGTGTAATTTTAGTCCCGCAAGCAAAGAAAAGTGGGAAATTATATTTGTGTCTAATCAAATTTCGGTTAAAAACGTACCTTGTGGCTTGTCTCTTACTACTGCCATCGTCCATATCGGGGCTAGAAGGAGCCAACGTGATGCCAGGGTCTGGTTGACAAAGCGAGGGCACGTTGTGCCCCTCCAGTCTGATCTAGAAATAATTTTCAAGTGAATGAATAAATGAATTTCTGACGCAACGTCTTAATTTATAAATCAAAGCAATAACAATTACAATGAATCAACGCGAAAAATCGCTTTTTAAAACTTCCGCTAATTAACCACAGATTGAATAAACAACGTGTCAAAAATAAACCAACTGGAAGAAATCGCCAAAATATTTACAACGAGAAACCTATTGATCTGGTATTTGCACTTATGATTGGGGACTCAAATCTAATTTAAAACTTTTGTGACAAAGTTAAGATCTCATTCATCGCTTTATTGATCTCTATCCGATCCGCCGAATTTTTTTCAACTCAATTGCTATCTGACAGTTGCAATTCTTAAATAAAATCCAATTTCCATTCATACTCTCACAAACACGGAAAAATAATACAAAAGATTCCTCCTTTCATAAATTTGTCAAACTGTATTTTCCGAATACAAAGGAGAAAACAACTGATCGAAAAAGAATTCGCATTTATATCACGGAAACTGTCAGTAACAGCATAATTACATTCGAATTATAAACACATGTCAGCGAGAGAAAATAAAACAGAACTGCAATACTTGATATTGAATTTTATTTGCGACAATTATTCGATTCATTAATTCGGAGACACCTGTTGGTAATATTTGACTCTACCAACCGTGCAACGAAAATTACCCCAAAACCAGTTTTGAAACGGCTATTTCAGTACTCAAACTGATCACACAGACTTTTAAATATGATTAGTGTCCCGTGCTAATTCCATTTGCTAAAAACAAGGAACAAAAGCTGAAAATTTAAATGTAGGGTAGTGCGAGCGTGTTAAACACAAAAGAACATAATAATATCGCGAAATTTAATTAAAAGCCCGGGCTTTTAGGCCGCTGTATTCGAAAATTTCCAGTCACGGTTATCCGGCGCTGATTTTTTATATTCATGCTGTTGACGCAAGCATTAGTATGCAAGGAAATCGACGTTTAAAAACAAGCAGATAAACAAAGGAAGAAAATGATTTGAAACTCGCCATTTCCATAATCGTAACAACAATGACATGAAAATTTACCAGTGATAGACCATATGTCCAACTCGATAAAATCTAATTAGCGTTTGATAAAACTAAAAATGGAAAAATCAGTCGATTCGTCGCCGGTGCCACTTGACCGATGATTGATTCAAATGCTAAGGAAACACAAATAAATTCGAATTTATTCAAATAGACGCACCTAGCAACTAGTCTAAACTCCACATAAAATGGATTTTCGAGCTTAAAACGCAATACACCAGACAATACGGACAAAAATAGCAACAAAATATCTGAATCATCATTACATTCAAATGCACCCTTTTGACTAATCAACAGAAAATCAACTCGGATGTATTACCACTTAAATAAATAAATGTGACGTCTTGAAAACCACACCGCAAACGATAACAACGACAAAAACGCTAGAAAAACCCCATTGCGGGCCCTGCTACCTACAACATCGGATGTAATGCTAAATCAATAATATTTATATTTATCTCTACGATAAAATTTTATTTTTAAATATTTATGCGACCGTGTAATCGTAGAAAAAATACTGTATACAACGGGGCCTCAACAATTACTTGAAAGGTTTCGCGCCCCAGAGAAAAATACCAGGTAAATGTTAAAAAATTTCGAATTATGAGAGTTTAAATTTTGCACTATTTATTTCTGTTAAAAAAATAATTTTCCAAGCTAGTTTACTAAATAAAAACATATACAAAATGGTTATAAATGATTTTCATCTAGCCAGCTGTGAATTTTCCATGTAAAATAAAAATGCCGCTTTAAGAAAATAGGGGTACCTACTTGTTTTAACTCAAAATTAAAAAATCGCCTTCAATTATAAACTTGTTTTCTTCCAAAGTATACATTACTATCAATTATTATTGGAAATGGGTTGAAACAATCAAAGTTTAATTAACAACAATTTATTATTAATTAATAAGTGACACTAATGACAGAACTAAAGCTTTGAAAAAAGTAGAGCGGCACAAATAAAGTTACATGAAAAAAAATTCCAAAGTTGGCTAGATGAAAATCGTTTATAAATAGGTATAAAAATGTCAAATGTCAAAATTTTTTGACAGATTTTTTCCATGTTCCTGGTATCTTATCTTACTTGAAATGTTTTGTGGCACACCCTGTGTATATGATCGGGAAGTGATGTTTCCCTCGTGCTGATTTCGTTGATGAACCGGTGTAACGAGCAATCAAAGAGCCGCTATTACATCACGTGTTGGTGTAACGAGGTGATCAGTTCGTTTATAGGGCCAATCGGGTGCAAGTTTGAACAATATTTTCTGATCAATTAGCCTGATGTTTGATTAAAAAGCCGAAAACCACACAACTCACCTGTTTGTCAATTTGATTGTGGCCCATCCGAGCATTGTACAAGTTTGCAAACCAGGCGAAAAAATGACTTCTGTGCATTTTACCCGAAATTAAAAAAAATCATAATGACGGACCTGAAACGACAGTCTGAATTAAGTTCAGTTAGTTGCAAACCAAATGTTAATTGCCGTGAAACTTTCGCTTTGATGAAGTTTTCGATTGATTTTGATGAAAATTTAAGATCGGACTGATTAGAATTGAATTAATGGCCTTTGGGGAGATAACCGAGTTGTGGGTTTGGGGCTTTTTAACTTAATGTCCTTTGGTCAGAGATAATTCTCGTTTCTCGGCTCTTCACTTTCATAATTTATAAATCAATTTCAAGCTAAACACCGACTTGATGAAAAGATAGCTGAAATTAATTTCGGAAGTTTAAAACAAAACGGAACTTGAGACTTGTTTGTTTGAGATGTCAAAGAGGGAAATATGATTCACCCAGTAATTACAGGAGACTTTTCTGGGTGAATTCAGATGATTCAGAACTTTGAGGTGGGTTTTGGAGCGGTATCTGTATAACATTATCTTTATTTGACTATTAAACACACACAAGGGCCAATCAAAATGGGGTCTTCACATCTTTATGAGGCTTAATTGACTACAATGCGTCATAAAAACTGCTGTGATTTCAGAAATACGTGAATAGTTTTTATCAATCCGCTCCAGAGAATGCCTTCCAGTCCTGAATCAATTTCCTCGTCCGTCCTGGTCTAATTAAAAGGGGTCTGTTTACGAACGGCTCATTAATTTAATAGCACATAAATCCAAAAGCAAATCTCGAAACTCTGCGGGCAAAATTTTACAGGTTATTAAAATTCTTCACACTCGTTACAAACCAACAAAAATAACCCAACGACCTTCAAACTCAAAAACAAATTCCGAAAAACTCATTTTCACTTACGTGTACACTATTTTCCTGGAAGTGCCTAAAATTCAACTGTAGACGTTTAATGCACACCAACAAAACTACACTACCCCAGGAGGTGCTCCAAAACGTGTGATTTTCAATACTTCAAGACCAACCGGTGAATATCCACAAAACTCACGATTTCACTACCCCAAACAATTCGATGTTGTGCCCATTAGAACACCTTGGGCCTTGTCCAACTTCCCAACTGTGAAACTGGGGAGTGGAGTAGGGATATAAAGTAACTGAAGCGCATGCTGATTCAGGACTACCAACCAACCATGATGGTAAAACACACCCACAAAAACACAATTTAAAGCCGCCGTGCCCAAAACAAACTCAAAATAAACACAAAAAAAATCAAAAAATTAAATCCATGACTGGGAAAAAGTAGCTTGGTTTTGAATTCGTAGCCAACTTAATGACACTTCTAGGGGAATTTAATCAAATCATGACGCGCGCTTCACCCAAAATTTGAATTTTAAAGTTGTTTTAAATAAATTTAATCTTGTTGAGAAATAATTTGTATCAATGGAAGGGTTAGGTGTGATAAATGGGGGCTTTACAATGGTATTGTGAATATGTTGATTGTGATTTTAATTTTTTTGGTCACTCCCAATTGTGACATGCGCAGTGGTGAGTTGCTACGAGTCGCTACCGTGGCGTATTCTGTCATTGGTGTAGTCGGTACAGTTCGTTTTCCTGTGATATTTTACTGTGAAATTCGCAATTTGCAGGGTTTTTAAAAGAATCGTTAAGTTTTTAACAAAAAATGTCGACGTCAGGTGACTTTGGTAATCCCTTGCGAAAATTTAAATTAGTTTTCTTAGGAGAACAAAGTGGTAAGTGTTGACGTTTCTTGATGAGTTGTAAACTTTCCTAGTAGACTTGATCAATAAATGTCATATTTCACAATATTCAGCTTATTTGTTTTATAATTAATCGATTGACAAACTCTAAACGAGGGCTTCGTTTTTCATATCGATTTTCCCGACTTGACCACTCGTCATCCTACATGACAGATCATTTCTAGGTTATGTTTTGATAATAGTGATAACTTATATCAGCATTCATCATCACTATGAATCACATTTTTCACCCAAACTTTTTTTTCAGTTGGTAAAACATCCCTAATTACGAGGTTTATGTATGACAGCTTTGATAACACCTACCAGGTAAGTCCCACAAGCTCTGTTATCACATCAATTCCGATTTCCATCTAATTGGACCAAAAATTTAATATCAAGCTCGTAAATTTCACAAAATAATTAGACTCGCTACCCTACCTTACTAACGAAACGGTTTTAATTTACCATAGCTCAAATTACAATTTAAATAAGTAAATTGATCGCTTTAAAACTTTAAATCGATACAGTAGGCCGTGTGAACTAACTCCTCCCATTCAATTACAAAACCAATCAAAATCAAAAATTGTCTCAAAGCGATTTTCAATTGTTTGTCACAGCAAGCCGTGACTAGTTTTAACAAAAATGGATCGATTCTACCTACATGTTACACCTACTGGAATTTGATAAGTTTACGCGGTTTTATAGATTCAAGGTGAAGGTGTTTTTTTATCCTTTACTCAAAATCTTAGTTGGTAACCTTGTTACACTAATGGGTACTTTGTAGGCGACTATAGGAATTGACTTCTTATCAAAGACAATGTACTTGGAGGACAGGACTGTGAGGTTGCAATTGTGGGATACAGCCGGACAGGAGCGCTTTAGATCATTAATACCTTCCTACATTCGTGATTCAACCGTTGCTGTCGTAGTCTATGACATAACAAGTTTGTATCATTTCGGGGGGAGTACCGGCGGTAATGAACTTTTTCTAGATGCCAATTCGTTTCATCAAACATCTAAATGGATCGATGATGTGAGAACGGAGAGAGGCAGCGATGTGATTATAATGCTTGTGGGCAATAAAACAGATCTTTCTGATAAAAGACAAGTTAGCACGGAAGAAGGCGAACGAAAAGCGAAAGAACTAAATGTCATGTTTATTGAAACTAGTGCGAAAGCTGGATATAATGTTAAACAGGTAATTGGGGTTGTTTTGTGTTATTTTTGCTAAAATTCGTTTCAGTTGTTTAGACGTGTCGCCGCTGCGTTGCCTGGGATGGACTCAACAGAAAACAAACCACCAGAAGACAGTATCCTTTTAACAATGCATGTGCATGATTTTTATTTTGCACTTTTATTTTCCTTAATGTTTTTTCTTAGTGCAAGAAGTTGTGTTAAAAGACACACCAAACGAAGTTAAAGATCCAGACGGAGGCTGTGCATGCTAAATCAACTTTTTTACTTTGTGTAGACCCTACAAATATAAATCGTGACAAATTCGAGAATTTCCACAAAACTTTGTAAATATTAACAGCTCAGTTGAGTTCGAGAATTTGTCATCTGTGTTAACTGTCATCTTAATAAAAGTATTGCCTTAATTATTTAGGAACTATCGTAATATATTATTTATGTGTAAACTACATATTTAGATATTCTTTCGTTATAAACAAGTTTTATATTATCGAATCAGTTTTTAACTTAGTTGATTTAACACATTTAGAAAAAAAATCAATCAAAAAGGACGCCGTTTATTTGAACTAAATTATCGGAGAATTCAATAAAAACATATCACTTAATAGTTTAAGCCATTTGATAATCGGTTCAAATAAATGTTGACTGTGACCGTGCCTGAATCACACCAACTCACCACTTTATGTAAGTTTCAACCTGCAATATGATATCGTCGATATTATGTAAGCTCAATTTGTGATGATGAAATTTAGGTGTTAGCACATTCCTTTTTTTGCTGATAAAAAAAAAACATTTTTAGTGTCATAACGCACAATGAGATTGGCCCAGCTTTAAACATTATCTTGGGACAGCTTGCATGTTTAGTATGCTGATTGCTAATTAGTTCCTTCTGTACATATTTGCCCAGCAATATTGGATGTTTATACTATTTTTAATATAACAAGATACTAAAATGATGTATTATTTTACTTGCAAGCTTTGGTACAAAGTGGTGCGATTAATTTTAGGTTTATTGTAGTAATTTATTGACATTGTTAGCATTTAATAAAGTTTTTCGTAATGATTTGTGCATGTTGCAAGTTTGGGGAGGTTTTCCTTAACAAGGGCGCAGCGGTGGACTTACAAACACAACCTCAGCTTCAAAACGACCAACATGACTCAGAAGGGGGCTGCATGTGCTGAAAACCTAGAATTAATTGTTCGAATTTAGTTTAAACTAACAACCAAAGTAGCCTCTGCCTATGTTGACGTTGAAAAGCTATAAGTGTGACATTTATTTGCGATTGGCACTTTATGTGTGGCATGAAACATCCACTGTTACAATTAATTGCATTTTCATGTAACGAGACTTAAACTGTGTATGAGGTGACCTGTAATTTTTCTATTAAAATCATTTTGCTTATTCATTTGTTGTCGATTTTTAAGCTCAACTCGTGTTATTATATATGGAAATGTAAAATCAAATTATAGCTTCGGCATTGATGATGTATCATTGCACCTAATATTACAATAATTACAAAAGTCTGATGTACATAAACCCTCATTTTCGGGATGCTATTGCAAATTCCACAGCTAACATTCTGTTTGTTACGTTGTTATGTACTATTCAGTTTTTATCAAAAAATAAAGTACATTTTAAAAACGGACTGTTCTTAAATAACCCCAATAAAACACAAAAATACCAACAAAAATTTTATTATCGTCATTATTACAAACTAATAAAGTCGGTTTCCTATCAAAGTAGATAACTTTTGAAGGTGGGTTGCCGCGTCTTGTTCAAAACAGAATTGAGTTGTGCCAAATGATTCAAAAACCCGGGATTGGGGTACACCCGCCTCTTTTTAAACACAAAATCCAGCGCTTCAGCCGCATTCATACCTTTGTAAATCATGAGATATGCAATAACAAAGGTCGCAGATCTCGATATCCCGACCACACAATGCACTAATACTTTTCCTAGAATCGCAGTAAAAATAATTAATTCAATTGATTAATTAACCTACCGCCGCTCTTAACAGCCTGATCGATGAATCGCGCTGCTATATCAAAATAAACAGAGATATTCCAAGAAGGCCTATCGTGTCCCGGTATTCCCAGATATGTTATTTTCGCATCTTTGTAATAATATTGATTTGTGTTGACTTGGTACTCGTCGATACCTTCCGCCGCGTTCAAAACATGCGTGAAGCCGTTCCGTTGCAAAAACCGCCTGTCTTTGGCCGCATATCTGGAAAAAAGCACAATTTACGGGCTTTCACCCAACACAGGGGATTTACTTGTCGCCCAAATAGAGACCAGTGGTGATAAAATTCACATCATGTGCCTCGGATACTCGCGTTGAGTAATTTGTAGGCACAGTGTAGTTAAGACCGTCTAATAAATCGCTCAAGTAACCCCCGGTTATAACTTCTTCGGTTTTGGGCCGGAGGGTGCCCTAGAAACGTGGTTAATGTCCGTCAAACAACCGAAGACACTGCTTACGTTGTAAACACGTTCACGCCACATTTTTGCTTGTTTCACTAGTTATCGGTTCACGTGTGTGGGTTAAAAATACTAGTTAAATGAAGAGAGTTGGTAAAATTGGAACACACGCAACGGACCACTTCCAAAATAGATTTTTTGATGTTTTGCCAAACATTTACAATGGCTAATACAACGTAACCAGTGAATAACGATGAATACGCATAAAAGGGAACGCAATTAATCACCGACATTGAATTATTTCGCGAAACATACAATGGGAGAAAAAAAAACTACTTAGTTATAATAAAACATTTTATTTCTCAATAAATATGTTCTAGTGTTATGAATAAAAAGAAAGATAACTAAAATAGTTTATTAATATAAACTATATATAATTTATTAATACAATAGTTCATTCTTATAGTCAGACTTTGAATCAGGGAAGTTCTAAGTTAAATGAATTTATTTACAAATTTCCTTGCATCCCTGAAATGATATCCTGCGATCGAAAAAAAATTAGAGTAGGCGCTGATTAAAATCCTTGAGGTGGCAATCCTGATTTTTGACTTCAATGTCAGCGGAAACAAAATTCATTTTGAGTGAAATAATAATGTTATTACAAAAATGCTGTAGAAGACGAAAATGGTGAATGGTCATTTACATTCAAGTTTGTGTGGAAAATTCCCAGCAAAAATTGTTGCCAACTGTAGAATATTAATCGTCGCATACCCTAATTATTTTTTTTCGATCGCGCGGTATTTATTGCCTTATTGCCTACATTATTATAAATTAGTACTTGTACAGAGGTAGTAGTTTGCATTTTAAATTAGGCACACTATGATGTAAGAAATTCAATAAATACTATTGACAATCACTAACATAAAAATATATCAATACTGACTGAAGTGAAATAACAGAAGTAACGTAATATCAATAAAATTAAAAAATAATTTAATAAATACTCATTAACCTTACTTTACAATAATACAGACTAGTCATACGAATTATACACATATCTTATACATATAACGGAGTATTATCAAGTCAAGATTCAAAAAAAAAAAAGAAATATCAACGAAATGAGCCACACAAAATAGGAACTTGAACCTCATTACCATAAAGATCAGTGTGAAGGCATCCGAAATGGTCCCTAATTGAATAAGTCTACACTCGCAAGCCCATCGCTATACCACTAAAGGAGTCTCTTGGTAGTGGTGATAGTGATGGTGTATGTGTTCATGGACGTGGTGATGTTCGTGTCGCTCCACCCCCAAGTTGGGTGTGGAGGGCGTGCTCGTGGTCTTCTCCTTCGTCGAGTGAAAATGGTTCCCTTTGGCCTTCTCCTTCGTGTTCAAATTCGAGGAGAACTCCTGCTCCAGCCAACGCACCACCTGCGCCATGGCCCTCGCCTGGTCCTCCTGCCGGTTCTTGTGTCGGAGATGGTGCGGCGACGACGTGTGCCCCGTCACCACATGGGGGCTCTTTTTCACATCACTAACACTCTTTTTTGGCGTTCTTTTGGTCGGTTTGTGCAGCTTGTTCTCGTCGTTTGTGATCGGATATTGGAGGAAGTCGGTGAGGTCGTTCTTGCGGTGCTTCCGACACTTTTGTTTATTTAACGCGATTTTTTTATTCGACACGCACATTACGGCGTCGATTAGTTTGTCGTATTGGCAGTGGGTTTGGGGGAGTTGAGTTGTGTTTTGAAGGGACGCCAAGTCCACGTAGAAGTGCGTCGGGTCTACGATGTTCGCTAGGTACTGCAGCGGCGACGGGGACACCTTGGGGCTCCGCGGGGACTTCTGGGGCGCCTCCAGCTGACGCGTCTGCGTCCCAACATGGTTGGAATGTTTTCTACAAAAAAAACTACTGTATTTCTCACAAACAATTTTTACACATTTAAATTTTTGGTGACCTTTATTATTGTCAGGTTGGTGGTTCCTAATTTAGTACACACCAACTTGAGATGCTAAATGAAATGGGGATAGTTTTTTTTTTCTTTTGCATTTACAGCAAAATTCAGACTTGGTGTAACACAAACGAACGCAAATGAGTTAAAAAGTGCTACAAGTGCAAAACTAATTTGAAACCTTGTGATAAAACGTATCTACAGTTGAAATTTTGTAACCACACTTTTTAAACTAGCACTTCGACGACTGTGATCAGTGTCACGGAATTTTATTTCTTTTGTTTTATCTATTTTAAAACCAACTTGATCCGGTAGAGGGTCCAATTTCAGTAATTATAATAACATAACCTTACTTCTTTTATAACAAAACCAATGTAATTTTTCCTTTTTTTTTGCAAATAAATTTCTTAAAATGATAGAACAGAAGCTGTGTACTTTTGGTCTTTACCCCACTCTAATATAAAAATCACCAACTTTAACTAACATCTGGTGAAGAAACAAAATGTCAAATGAAAACAATTATTTCTAATGAACCATTGTTTAAAAGTGCAAAGTGGGTTTAAAGGCATTAATTAAGAACCTTTTTTTAATTTTATCTCGCAATAAATATTCGAATTCTTCAACTTTTCAAAACTTACCAACTTAACAAATTTAAATTTACCAGATTTTCAAAATTCAATCATTGTTTTCGTATAATTTGTGTGAAATATTAAGTAATTTGGGGTTTTAAAACTTTTAATTAACCCAAAATAGGAAAAGAATTTTTTGGTTGAATGCTGTATTTAGTACCTGGGCGTTTGAAAACCTAGGTTGTTCTTGTCCATGTTGGCTTGTATGATCTCGAGCAGCTCCTGGCGCTGCAAGGAGCCCGACCTCTTCTTCGGCGTTTTCTTTGAGCAGTTATTTTCGTTGCAGATATTCGCGTCTTTTATAAATAAATTTGGTATAGTGTATCTAGGACTGGTGCTTCTGTGGCATTTCTTTTGATGTTTTTTTGGTTTATGTCGTTCATTATCCGAGCATTCTCCTTCCTCTTCGTCAGTTGTTAAGTTTCCGGATATTCGACTACAAGCGTCTGAGCTGTCATCTGATACGAAAGGATTTTCTTGATCTTCTTCTTCGTGTTTGTTGCAACATTGATGTTTTTTATTTTTCGATTGTCTTCTACCGTGTTTTCTTTTTTCGTTAATACCTTGTCTTATAGTCACGTTTAAGTCTCTTTTATATCGTATACTAGTTTCTTGTGTTTTTTCATTGTTATTGTCTTTTTGGTTGATAATTGTGGCACTTACGTGCTTACGTTGGTCAGGTGATACGGTAAGTTTGACTTTGATTGTTTTGCTACCGTAATGGGGCACTTTAACCGACGATCCTAAAGCTTCGTAAATTGTCGTTACTAAACCGGCAATGTCCTGGAAACAAGTTGAAACAAAATGCTACTTAGTTAAACTTGTGCAGATCCGTTTCAAAACAATGAAATAAAAGAACGTTGTTGGTGTAAATCTTGTAATAATATACATCTCACGGGAATATAAATAAATGACAAGGCAAGGAGTGAGTAGGATGTGATTCTAATAGCATCTAAATGTAATTTCTCTTGTAAACAAAGTAAGTTCAAAGAGAAGTTAGATCAAAGCGTGCCGCGCTACTTATAAATTTTACATTATAGAATGATTTATGTAATTTTTTTGGCAGTTGAAGATTAAAATTCAATTACTTACATCCTTAGTTATTTTCCCGTAGCCATCAAAGTCGTACAAAGTAAAAGAAAATTCCTGTCGCTCCTGTCCTGACTTTTCCCCATCTTCCACCGAAACATCACAGGAAAATTCCTGTTGAAAATTCTGAGATAGAATAAGTTAGTACGAGGCGTTACAGTACCTCAAAATTGAGATGGTGTTGAGGTTGTTTTTTCTCGGGTGTTGGCGTAGGAGTGGTTTCGTCTTGCGATGGCAAAGGTGGTGTTGTTGATCTCAACCTTTCATTACCGTCAACTTCTGACCCTAATCGGCCTAGAAGTTCTTCCGTATCAGACACTTTACCATCACCACACTCGACTGTAATAAAAAAAAAATTCAACTTTAAAGTATGTTGAGGTCTGAAATGAAAGTAAAGAATATAACACAGAGCGGAGGAATGCGCACGGCTCCAGGCATCTGAGGAAAGTTACAATTAAATAACTATTTGGAATTCAGATTAATTACGATGGAGCGGTTTTTGTTCGAATGCGTGACTGTATTTGATGGCGAGATTTGAGTAAATAAATAAAAGTTTTTGTTTATTTTGCAATGATCCTTTTATCGTCACTTAACACATCCAGTTTCACAAGGTTTTGTCAAATAAAACGAAAACTCGAAACAATTTGCAATTAAAAACACTGAGCGGCGGCATGTTCTTTGTAAAGGAGTTATTTCAAGGTATCTTAACTGTAGAAATTCTTTTGCTTTGGCTGTTAAAATAAATGTGACGTCATGACGTTGTTGGTGGTATTTAGGCGGTTGCCTTTTAGCCAAGTCTAGACCACATTAAGACTTTCTTTCACCGTAATTAATTCGGATTACGCTCATCCTCGATTATTACGAAATCAATCGGAAATTTCGAAAGTTTTCGACGGACAAAGGCCCAGGTAATGCAGTTTTATGGCTTCGAAACTGACGAGGTCGGAGAGCATTCATAGCTTCTAGGAACAGCCTGAATTGGGCATGTTCGGAAAAAACTGTGGGAGGTTGGTTGTAACTTAATATTTACCGGCAGTCAAGCAGAAAAAGTCTTTTCCAAACGCATTCCTCCATTTCTACCATTATAATTATGAAATAAACTCCCAATGTTTAAACATTTTCTTTAATGACTAACGGGAATTTATACGTGGCGCCAGTCAACTCTTTCCCGGAACTTGATGTCGGCACCTTTGATTCTAATACTTGGATAAATATTGATTTAAGCACATAACAAAACTACAATACTACACACAGTCGGCCTTAACTTTGATATCCTTATCAAACTATATTAAATATTAATCAACAAAGCGACTAAAGCAAATAAAATAACACTAGATTTATTTAAACACAAGTGAAGTGGACGGGACCTTTTCAATTTTCCCATCTGGATTCTGGATAACTAATGACGAAATTTTTAGTGTCGGTAACAAAATCCGTCACAGATCGTTATCCAAATGGAAAAATAGGTTACGGAATAAACAAAACTATAAAATCCACAAGCGTTAAATTATGTTTCATTAGGTCCTCCACTTAATTGTTGGAAATAAAAATTTCTCTAATGAAGCGTTACACTAATGCAGGAAACTTACGGTAAATGATATTTTTGCAATCTCAACATCCGCTAGTTGCTTTTTCTTCGGAGAAAGTTGATATCTCCCGAATTTATCAAACCGGAAAAAATAGTTCAAGAGCCAGTTTATTTATTAGAAACAATTAAGATATGCTATCTAACCGAAACCAATAAATTTGTGTATAGGTATACGCAACACAGAAAGCCGCTCGATGTTGTGCTCTGATAAAGAGTGATAAAATTCTCTGAAAAAACAACCCCAAAATCATATTCATTTGTGGGAAAAGGAATTTATTCGCACTAAAATTAACAATCCAAAACAAATAAACATATTTTCATTGAGTAAAAGCCATGGAACTAGGTGGCCTGTTTAAATATTCGCAATTTATAAGTCGTTTTATTTTTAGAGAGTTTAAATTGCAAATTGGCGCCAGTAAGTCGAATGACCTGTGGAAAACATTTGCAGTTTTTTGATCGGGATCAAGTAGTTGTGGTGATAATGACAGTTTATTTTATTTCTCCACGTGTAGTGTACCTAACAAGTTATCCGTAAATAATTTCATGCATTCTTTGAGATTAAGTCAGTGAATAGTAAAGCATAACAAATCGTGATTGCCAAAAATGAGAAACATCACAAATCAAGTCAAGATGCAAGAAAATGCCGCCGACAACAACATTGTTGCCAGATCATTCTGTGTGTGACTTCGGCCCATTAATCTCCTCGAAATCAAGCACAAGCCGCGAATTTTCAAAATCTATTCATTAATCGAGAAAACAAACCCATGTGTCAGTCAAGTGCAGGTGGCTTTAAATTTTAAAGGCTTGATCGCCTCACCTGAGAATTGTTTATATCCGTTGAGAAACTTTGTTTTCCACCACTTCACTAAATTGTTAGCCATCTGTGAATTGTGCATCAATAATAGCCAGATGTCCATCACAAGAGTCCTCACATCACAACGCGATATTAGAGAGGCTGCGACGTTGACGTTATGGTCACTACTAGCTCCGTGAAGAGAGTACCGGCTCTATAGTACGTTCTCCAATGAAACATCATTGTAACTCATGCGGTTCAGGCACTAGCCGAGACGGCAGATAAAACTTGGTCGACGTGTACGCAACTAGAGGAGCCAGGTGCAACACCCTACTCTATAGAGATTGGCGCGGCGCAAACAACACCAGTAGCCACACTGAGTGGGGGTAGATCACACGGGGGGCTCACATCGCCAAACTACATTTCACTAAATATTAACAAATATCAAACTAATTACACCCCATCGACGAGCGCAAGCGCAAACATCACTACCCCATCGAATCACGCCAAATTACCCCCAATTACTAGACGAGAAAAAGGAAGACTCCTTTGTTTTGGATATCCAGTTTTATGAGCCATTAAACGTAATGGATTGGAAGACTATATACTCATTTATGAATAATTCAAATTTCATATAAACAAAGACTGATGGGGCTCTTGAAATATGGAAGACTTATTAATATATAACATGATAGTAATGTGGCTGGGCAGATGTGGCTTTCAGCGAATTTCTTTATTGAGGTGGTTTCGCTTTTCAGTTGTAAACTGTCGGCCTCGGCAAAGGAAATCCATGACAGAGATAGTCGGGATTTTGAAGACCGCTTACTGTTCTTTAGGAGGGGCGAGGGAATCAGAGAAACTCAGCCGCCGATGGAGAGGCAAGGGGCGAATCACAAGCGGCGCTCTGTGGCTTTAGAGATCAGCGCGGCACCAATACAGTTTTTCGTTCACTATTTCCGGATAAAAATATCTATAAGAGAGATCACTTAAAATATTACCGTGTGTTGTCAACACAAAACCGAAATGGGTGAAACCCTTTTTCGGGGGTGTCGGGGTGAAGAAATTTACAGCCGACAAATACAATGAACCTGGACAAACAAAATGAGAAGGAAAAAATTAAAGAGGCTTTTGATCTCACCGCCCTGTTATTACAAGTTTCCTTTACCGTTAATTATACATTTTTTGATTACCCACTCGGCCAATGCTAAATAAGAGATCCAAAAACACAAACTTGACTAAATCGTATTATAGGACCGCCAGCGGAATATAAGTGTTGTTTTTTTTTACATAAATTTGCATTTTATTAATATACGTAATAGGGGCTAGTTTTACTTATTTGATTTTTTTTAATATAAACCTAAGAATTCTGAATTCGATTAGATGACTCTGCCCTTAGCTTTTACATCTTGTCTGTAAGATCAAAGAAGCCGCTGGAACGTTGCTTCAGCACTCTGACCGCCAGCTGTGGCGGTAAAACGATTCAACATGGCTGCCGTATGTCAAGTGTACCACAAATATTTTAGGCAATTTTTTGTATTATTTTGACGCCACTTTAATTGATAACTGATAAGAAAATCGTCTTAATTAAACGATTCAGATATAATTACTCGATTTTGATTCATGAATGGCTTTAATTATGTAAGTGGATAGTCTCCATTCATTATCACTATGTTAGGCCAAGGCTTCTTAACTATATATAACTCGATAAACTTTGACAGGTGACGTCACGTTTATCAATAAACCCGGCCTTGTGATTGGTCCAGCGCAGCCTTGGTGCAAATGAAGATCACCGTAACTGGCAACCACAACCACAATAACTATTGTTCGTAGCCTAAAGGCTAGAACATAGCCGCGTTGAGAGTTCTAATTTAGTCTTTTTTCCAAATTGTGTTCTTTTACCGCACAAAAATACGAAATATAAATAAAAATCAAGAGCGTCTATTGTGACATTTATGACAGAACGCATCAAACTTTTTAATTAAAATGCTATTTCTGGCGCCGAGATTCATTCTATTTAAGTATCAGAAATGACGAAATATCGTCGAGAGTCGAATTTTTCTTGAAGGACCACTATTTTAATAGTTGATATCCGCGCTGTATAGTTCGTGCCGAGGCGGTGAGATCAAAGAGGCGGCTTTTCGATTGAAGTCGGACAATTACTAACTGGCCTTGAATTAGAGAATCCCTCACACCTCCCTCGACCGCTGACCGGTCAACGCGCGCTCACTCTACTCCTAACCGCGCTACTCTAACACCAACATATCTAAAAACCCCAATATACATTCTTAATCGAGGTTAAATGACTATTGTCATTCGTATAGTCGGCTAGACATCAGAAAACATGAATTGCCCTCTATTTCTCATAGAAGATCACTTTAATCCCTGTTACTCAAAGTCTGACTCTGGAACCTTAGTGACATCTCTTGAGTGACGTTAACAACTTCCACAGGTCGCCATAACTGTGGCCATAACGAGTTTTAGGCAACTAGTAATACACCTTTATATTAAATTTTTAGATGGCACCACTAAAATGCGTTTATAACTTTTTATTTATTACAATACAATAAACAATTTCCCTTCATGATTAAGAGAAGTTTAAGTTTGAGGGTAATAAGAATCAACTAATTAGCCTTATTGCCGTAGAGCGGCGCTGCATTCTTCCGACATGTCATTTTATTAAAAACCACTTTGCGTTGCGTAGTAGTCCAATGGAAGTATAATTTCTATGAAAACGACTCAAGAACACTAGAATTTCCTTATTTGTGTGCTACGACTCCCATAGGGGAAATGCCCGAACTTTGATAATGAATGTTTGGCGCGTTGCAGTTGGCAGCAATGTTGTTATTTCTCTAGTTGCCACCATTATTATTGTTAATGTTTCGTGATAAAATGTTTGTTTGATTTTTTAATTCCAATAAGTCGATGTAAATTTCTTTGAGTATGTAAATATATAACTTTTTGGAATGTTTCAATTAGTTAAATAGTTAATTAAATTTTGGGTGTGTATGTGACTTATTTCGAGGACGCCGGCATTTGTTGAAGCTGTTAGAAAAGTGAGATATTTCTCTCTGATTTCTTAAAATCCTCAAGCATGAATGTCAATGTAAGTACATTATAAGAGCGATAATAGTGGGTAATTTCCTGATTTTAGGACATTTTCGAGAATATTATTCCTAAATCTAGCATGGAGGTAGAACCACCAGCTGATTCCGAAACTATTGAGCCCTCTGTGACTAGTGATACCCCCAAAGAAGCCCCAGAAGACACATCAACGAGGGAAGATCTAAACCAAGAACTTTTTGACACCATTATGGACACTTCTGACCAAATTCCGATTGAAAAAGACAACACAAATGAAACAATTGAGAGTAGCGATAAAGTAGCCGTAGACCCAACACCACCTCCACTCGATACTCAAATTCCGGTTGAAAAAGAAAACACAAATGAAACAAATGATAAAATAGACTCAACGCCACCTCCAGTCAGTACTCAAACTACAGAGGAAAATAGTAGTATATCTGAAGCTATTGAGACACAGTCTGATAATATAGAGAGTTGTGATAAGTTAGAGGAGCAAGAAATCGGAGAAATGACAGCGGATGTGATTAAAGAAATCGAAAAAATTAATGAAAAAATGGACGTTGATAACCCCGAAGAAAGCAACACTATTGAAGAAGAGCACAAGGATGTTAACACAAGTGAAGAGAGTGAAAAAACGTTAGACAGTTGTATAGAAGAAGAAGAAAAAGACGAATCTCAAGACGCAAAAAGTGAAGATGAAACTGCTGACAAATCCTTAGAAAATGAAGAACAAACAAATACTGTTGAATATATAGCATTCAATGAAGGTGGGATATCAAGAGAACTTGAAGAAATAATGGAAAAAGATGATGAGTCTAACGAAAATGAAGATAAAGGTATGGTACCAAAATCGTGATTATCACAATTAATATTAATTTTAGACAATGAAGAAGGTTCATTTGAAAACACGGAAGTAAATACTGAAATTGAAGATGACGATCAAAGAGAAAAACCCTTATTTGAAAGGGTTAATCTTGATAAAGAAGATAACGATAAAGAAACAAACAATAAGGACGAATTGCTTGAGGAGGATCCTATTGCCTCTGATGGGTTTATTCCAGAAAATCAAGAAGGGGCCGATGAGGAGTTGTGTATAATCCCCGATACTGAACGAGTCATATCACAGGAAGAAAAAGAAGCGGCTTTCTCAATCCCGCCCCTGAGAGACATATCAGAAGCAAGTTCTTCGAACGAAATTACTGAAGATGGGGCCACAACTGTGCCCCCTGTACCACCCACTGATGCCTCTTCCTCCACCAACAAGTTTAAAATATCAAAGTGTAACAATGAGGAGCTCCAGACTTGTCTTCAGTGTGTCTTGGTGAGTAATTTAAACCAAATTTCACACCCTAAACCAGTTTTGTAGAAACGTAAAGTCAAATATACCGTTACTAAAGACGACAACGTACAATACATTTGTCACGACAATTGTTTAGACAATTTTAAAGTTGACCATGCGAATAATTATGTTTTGACGTGGGAGGGCGAAATCCGCGTAAAAGACTTAGCGACTAATAGAGAGACTCCTAAGTTATCCTTCGAGCGCAAATGCGTCGTGTGTAAAAAGAAAACCGACGATGAGGAAAACAATCTAACTTGGGAAATAATGGACTTTTGTAACGAATTTTGTTTATGTAGGTTTGTTTTTTGCGTTGTTTTTGTGTTTACGGTGTTTTTCTGCAGCCAAGTATCAGAAGGAAATCGGTTCGATTTGCGCGAGTTGTAATTCCGAAGTTCGGCCGAATTCTCTCGGGAAATATTGCGTACGTTTCGGCAATGATATAAGACAGTTCTGTTCAAGTCACTGTCTTGAAGAGTACAAGAAAGGCCTCAAAGTTTGCTCATACTGTCAACAAGACATGTCGACCGAATCTGACGGTTTTCTAGCACCTGTTGGCGACAAAGGCCAGTTTAAAGACTTTTGTTCGCAAAAATGTATGGAAAATTACGACATTATGACCAATAATAAGCCACCAAAAGTCGAAGAAGGCACCAAATGTTCGGTTTGTAAAACTGATAATCCAATTACGATCGAATACGAGTCTGATGGAGCGCCGAATTATTTCTGTAGCGATAGATGTTTTGTCGCTTTCAGTTTCGTTAATAATATAGCACCGGGGAAATGTTCAATGTGTCGAAGATACTTCCCTAATGAAGTTTTAGAAAAAAACACTATGTTTTATGATAATGTTCAGTATAGTTTTTGTTCGAATAGTTGTCAAAATATTTACATAATAGCACATCGGAAAATAGTTCCATGTGCGTGGTGTAAAGTCAAAAAATATAATTTTGATATGATTCGGAGATACTTTAAAACAGGGCCTGTACTAAATATGTGTAGTATAAACTGTCTTAGCTTATTCCAAGTGTCAGTAAATGCCGTACATTCGAAAAAGTAAGTACTAAATCAATGTTGATGATTTTCTACACGATGTAATTTTAGAACCATTTGTAATTTTTGTAACAAGCGTCATCAACCAATGTATCACCTTACAATGTCAGATGCCACAATTCGGAACTTTTGTTCATATTCGTGTGTAATGTCGTTCCAAAACAAATTTAAAAAATCACCCATTACACTTACCACTGAAGATATATCATACCCTGTGCCTGCCGGTGAACCTAAAAAAAATAGGAAATTTTCAATCACCGATTCTGGTTCGTACTCAATAAATTAAAAATAGCAATAACTTAGTTTCTTTAACAGCAAAGTCAATCTCGCCACCCTTACCGGTGATAAGTAGTGTCCAAAGTTTGGCCAATAAAAATGGAAACTACACAAGTAACCAAAATAATAAACGAGCAAAAACAAACTCGAACCAACAACACATACTGAACTCAAACGTCGAACCTTCTGTTAAAGTGAAACATCATATTATTATTAAATCATCGCCGACACCTGATCAACGGAATGTTGCTACAATGTGCAAGTTGAGACAGCACCATAAAAGTACAAGTATTAGACCGAACATGACCGATAAGGCAATGCAGACAGGTAATTGTCAAAAAAATTGTGATTTTTGTACAATTTTGTGATTTCAGACCAACGTGAGGCCGAAAAAGTCTTAATCCCGGTCCCCATCCCTGTATATATCCCATCCCCGCTCCCGATGTACTCAGTCCCAGCCCCGTACCCTCTCCCATTCCCACTCCCAATCCCAGTCCCGATTTTCATCCCAACGACTCGAAATTCAGCCAAAGGGATTATGAAAGAAATCAAGGTAAGTCATTTCATTCAATTACACTACTAACTTGTCAATTATAGAAAATCCAAGTCAAAATCCCCACTGATCCTTACGAGGCTGAACTCCTCATGATGGCTGAAATGGTCGCTGGTGATAAAAAAGAAGAAAACACTGACTCAGAAAGTGACGTTGATGAAGCCGGTCCTGCTGATGAGGGCACTTTTAGCCCCGAACCAGTCGATGCTAGTAACACTTTCGGTGACGATATGTTACAAATGGCACTTAAAATGGCAACTGAGCTTGAAGAACCCGCTGTGGACCTTGAGGGGGCCCTCACTGCTAATACCATAACAGCCCCGCAAGGTAGCGAAACCACCACTGAGGAAACTGTTGATGATCCCCAACCGATCATGCAAATGAATGAAAGACAGTCATTCAGGGGGCGTAAAAGGGGCGGTAGAGGCGGAAAAGGGGGTTCAGGCTCGAAACGTCGCAGGTTGTCACAACCTGCTGACCTACCGGTGATACCCCCACAACCAGTAGCGCCACCTGAACCGGCCGAAAAACCCGACGCACATCTTTGCCTTAAAGTGAGTCTTTGGGGGTGTTAATCAATGTTTAATTCCCTATTTTAGTACACGTTTGGGGTTAATGCGTGGAAACAATGGGTGACTACGAAAAACACCGAATTGGAGAAATCGTCAAAGTTTGCGAAACCTTTCAAAACCGAAATTTTGCAATTAACTGCCGATGAATTAAATTACTCGCTTTGTCTTTTTGTTAAAGAAGTGCGGAAACCCAACGGGGCTGAATACGCCCCTGACACGATTTATTACCTGTGTTTAGGTATTCAACAATACTTATTTGAAAATGGACGAATTGATAATATTTTCTGCGACCCTTATTACGAACAATTCACTGATAGTTTGGACGAAGTCGCTCGGAAATTTTCAGTACTCTACAACGACTCTCATTACATTGTTACAAGAGTCGAAGAGGAGCACTTGTGGGAGAGTAAACAACTCGGTGCTCACTCCCCACATGTCCTATTGAGCACTTTGATGTTTTTTAATACGAAACATTTCAATCTTACTGTAGGTCAATCAAAATTGCTGATTTTCGACTAATTTAGTGTTTCACAGAGTGTACAGGAGCACATGCAGTTGTCATTTTCACACATCATGAAACACTGGAAGAGAAATCCGAATCAAGCAGGCGTGGCCCGAGTCCCAGGTTCGCGAAATGTACTTTTACGGTTTTATCCACCCCAAACAGCGATGCGTAAGTCTTTGCCGACTTGATTTTTAACAGGTCATTTTTGCGTTTTAGAGAATAACACGCGGAAGAAAAAGGTCTACGAGCAACAAGAGAACGACGAAAATCCACTACGGTGTCCAGTTAAATTGTACGAATTTTACTTGTCGAAATGGTGAGTTGGTTATTTCCATGATCAGGGAATTATATTTATTCACAATCACTAATGTAATATGCAGATTACTAACCTTTTTAAGGTTGAGAAACATGTCATTATTTCTTAAGAAGAGTAATAAATGTTACTCCTCTTGGGTGGTAATATGCAAGATTGCCAACGTTAAAATTACGAAAATACCGGATTTTTTTTTTTTTTTAATTGTCAAGTTACGCATAATATTTCGCTAAATTAGTATTCAATTGCTTTTGTAGCAGTTTCTCTTAATTCTGGTGGTACATTGCTCCATTTCGACGACTTATTTACACATTATTTCAATATTTTCTTTGACATTTCTGAAATGTCAAAAATCAAACGTCATTTGGATGGCCTACTACGTTTGGACCTTAACTTTGTTAGAATTTTATTTTACTCAAATTTTTGACTGAAAATAATGTGATTGTGAATAAAATAGCATACAAACCTCGGTGGTAATGTACTATTTCACTTCCAGTCCCGAAAGTGTTAAAACTCGCAATGATGTTTTTTATTTACAACCGGAAAGATCTTGTGTACCTGATAGTCCTGTGTGGTATTCAACAACAGCTCTACCGCAAGAAGCACTTGAAAAAATGCTTCACCGGGTTAAGATGGTCAAAGAGATTAATGTCGCACTTTTAACTAGTTAAGCAGTTTCATATTCAGTTTCGCTTATTCATTTGCAGGAGCAGTTTTTATGTAGATTTAACATTAAATAAAATTATTTTCTCTTTGTATTAAAAAATTTCATTTTATTCACCCACTATAAAAACAATTGAGATTGGGGCAAAATATTTAAACAGGATCATTGTTACTCTTTGTTTGTACTGAATCGTAAATTATTTCATCTTTTTCGTTCGGAATGAGGGTTTCAATTTCCGTCTCTGAGGGGCTACTACTAGTTTTCACATCTGAATAAATCTGCAAAAAAAATTAGTCACACATCATTTGATTAAAAAATTACCTTTCCGGCACTATTAGTTGCTTGACGATTCAAATAATTATTGGAAATTCTCATTTGACTAGAACTTTTATGGTGATTAACTTCAATCGCAGATTTGAGTAAATCAACTTTTGAATTACTACTGCCTCTCGGGGCTTTATTAAACATCCCACTCGAGTAGCTTCCTCTTCTTATACTATTACTTCTAGTCCTAATAATAGAACCGGGTTCTCGATGTCTCCCCAAGGAAGACAAAGAACCAATTTGGTTGTACTCAATCACCAGACTTAATCTTTCAAAACTGACCATAGTACTCTGGTCTTTAAATTTCGGTTCATCTTTTAATTCAGGCTCTTCATCTAAAAATTTTGATTATAATTATAAAGAGCGAAAATACGGGAAAAACCACCTTCATCATCATCTTTATCAATGTTTCGTAACCATGAAAAGTGCAATAGGGCATAGGCAAGGCCTGAAATAACAGCAACCAATCCCATTAAGCGAAAGCCTTGACGTATCCCAAATTTTGCAATCACGTGACCCCCCACAAAACTCCCACTACCCCTACCTTCAAACACACTTATTTATTTATAAGAAAAAATGAAATTTAAGTACCAATGCTGAAATGAGCCATGCCTATGACACCAATCAAGGTGGCGAGGAGGCCTTTAGGTGCCAAAATGGCACAATAGGTGGCAGCAGCCACCCACATCATATGCACCGATAACGACTCCAAGGCCTCAAAGGGGAAACACCACCAAGCACTCCTAGAAATTATTACTTGATTATTTAATTCCCCATTATTTGAGACATACTCAATGAGTGAGTAACCGACAAGTCTGGCGGCATGTGCAAAAAATGCCACGATAATAACAGTAATATGCCCCATTTTGTGCGTTATATTATCAGCCCCGTACAAGAAAGGCATACTACTGATAGTCCCAACTGTGACAGTTATCCCCAAAAGGTAATTCGGAGCCCCCAAATCCTTCAAATAAAAGAAGAGATAACTCTCGATAAAGCCCCACAAGTTCCCCAAAATGTACAAAAATATGATAAAGACCACGACATGTGGCATTTGAAATATGTTTTTCAAGTCGCGGAAAATGTTATCAGCGGGCAGTTTCGTTCCCAGGGGCATCAAATACACAGCTAGGGCTGCCACGATGAGTAACACATCGTAAGTGTAGAAGGCTGCGGAATAATCGGTGTAACCTAACCGGTGACTATTCCAGTCGATAAGCGCGCCGGTTATCGGTGAGAACATCGCCATTCCAAGACTTGAAAACAACTTCTCTTTCCCAAAATCGCCCCCGTATTTCTCAATCATGGTCAAGGCAATGGGGTCCATGATGGTCATGCCCGCAGTCTGCATGATACTGGCCACGAACCGGACCGTGAAATAAATCCAGAAGATGCGATCGTTGCTTTTTTCGTACTCAGGGGGGCACACATCAGGCCCTCCTGAGATAAAATGACACTTTTGCAAAATACAGTCAGTGGAGTAGTTCCGGAGACGTTGTTGGGTGCTCATATCATTGGCCGAGGACACGACCCCCCCACATCTCAAATCGTTTTCTTCCAGTTCCGAGACATTGACCCCCGAACGGCGTAAAAGCTTCTCTCTGAAGCGCTTTTTGAAGTCTATAACATTGTCGTCTTCTTCGGCCGATTCCAAATCAATACCCCCCTGTTCTATTGGCTCACCCAGATTTGGGTGCATGTCAAGGGTGAACAATTGAGTCGAATTCTCTCGGAGTGTATCATTTTTCTTTTTTCTCAAATGAAAAAACAAATCGTCGGTGTTGCCAGGATCTACGATGCTTCCGTTTAGTTTCAGGTGGTTTTTCTTGAGTAAACAGTGGTCGACACACATGTCAAGCGCGACGTCGAGTTCTTCGTCTTCGGGACACTCCCGACTGGGGCAAGGGCTCCACCAAACCTCAACATAGCCCTTTTTCGGGTGCGTTATGATGTATCCCGAGGGGATAACGCCCGCAATCTCGTGATGGGGGAGTAAAAGTAGACAGTGATGCAACGCTGCTGTTAGTATAAACGATATTATGACAACGGGTTTGTATTTCCCGAATTTGTCGACTAAAAATCCGGTAACAGGAGGAGCCACGAACGTGGTAAAAGGAAGTGCTAAGTAAATCATTGCGATTTCTTCCATCGTTAGACCAATACTCTGCATGTGGATGGTCAAATATGGGACCAAAGATGACGTTGCTGGAAATATTTGTTATTACATTGTTTTTGTTGGGGTTTTTTACCTCCATAGAGAAAAAACAACGTGACTTTGAGCATTATCAGATTTTTGTTTATCGACCATTTTTTTTTCTTTTTGGGGATGGGCGGTTTTTGGTCCATGGTTGTTGACGTATCTGTACCCATTTTTAAGACTGCACGCGCCAAAGAACACAATTACAACTGGCAGAATAAATTCTTCATTGTTTAAATGTAAGATAATGTCAAGAACATTTCATACTATTTGTTCAATTCACCCACATATCAAATAAAGTTTTACGTGGTTTGCAGCATTTTTTTATTTCTTCGCACTGATTAACAAGAAACGTAATGCAATACATCCTATTATTGAATGAATCACCCTTTAGTTTGATTAATCAATTTTCGGGATTTTAATTAATAAATACTATAGAACGAACGAAAATAGCCACAATTGCGTAAGCTAAAATAAATATCAACTAATTTATGAGTTAACAAATAATACGTATTTTATTTAAACTCTTATTTATCTTTCACCTTGTTGCTTTCCTATTTGGTGACATATTTATTACTTTGGGTGTAAGATGATTTGCGTTTATCTCGTGTCTGTAAACTTAACTCTAATTTTAACTATTTAAAGTCGTCGCAGCATTTCGAAAGAATTTTTTTTTATAAAACTCAAGATAAAGACAGCCTCCAACTTGTGTATCTTTCCGTTTCGTAATTGTCACATTAATTGATGCATTTGTCGGGAAAATAATTTGTTTAAATAATATTAAATCATCCACTGCGTATATTTGAAATGTGTCAGTGTTACGCATGCGCGCGCACTGTTACGCAATTGGTCAAATTTGATGGCGCAATGTGTTATGCCTTCTTATGTCAGTTTTTCTGTCAGTAATGTAGTGATGGTGTCGGTGTTAAATTTTTGCGTAAAGTAGGACCGTTTGGGCACCAGATTCGGGTTTTGTTTTAATTTTAAATCGCGCCTCTTATTTGCCCGAATCTCCGCATCCACTTCCATTTTTAATTTCCCTCATTTCCATGAAAACCTCTAACCATGTCCAGTAAACACAAGAAGACCAATGTCATTAATCGCACCACCAGCGAGACTCTCCGACTTGGAGAAGTGTTACCGCTGACGAGCTTGCCCCCCGTCTCGCGGAAGAAAATCCAGAATTCGTCCAGTTCGTTCCAGATCACGGCGGTGACCAGGACCGATGGGGACGACTCTGCTGATGATCTGGACACTGATGACATCTCCCGAGTGACCGACAACGAGACCCCCAGCTTCTCCGAAGACTCCAGAGACACGGACGACCATCAGCTTGAGCCGGGAAATGTCGTAGAACCAATGCAAGTTGATGTTAAGCCCAAACCGGATGAAAGATTCAAGATTGTTAAAATGCCGAGCACTTTGCCCCTCAGTAGGGGACGCTGGATCTGCGTCGATTACTTCGACGACGCCACCGAAAAGGGGCCCGAACACACCTCACGCTCTACATCACACCTACACGAAGGTATACATCTTATCAATGACCGGTGTTTTACTCATTTCCGGTTTCAATTGCAGCTTATTTTGCTACGAAACCTGCCGGAACTATGAAGGGTTTTCCTCAGGGCTTTCCTTCCCCTATTTTGGTCACCGGTGGGGGCGACCCTACCAGTTTTCCTGACCAGGAAATGTCTCAACCTAAGGCTGCCAATAATCAACCATCCAATGGGCAAAAGGTAAAAATCTTTTCCTCAAACCTGATTATCACTATCTTCAAGGATGTTACTCATACTTATTCATAAAGTAACGCGAAGAAATACTACACCAGATATCATCATTCATCAATACTCTGATAAAATTCCAGTCTCAGGCTATGTAATGGGTGTCAAAATTCGCTCACCAGAAAAAAATTTCAACTAAAATAAAATACCAGGAACATGGGAAAAATGCTTAAAAAATTCTGTCAAAACATTTTGACATTTGACATTTTTTATGTCTTATTTAATGATACCGATGATCTTGTCTATGTTTTTTTTTTAATTATTTAGTAAAGGTAAAAAAATTTTGACAATAAAAGCCACAAATAATACCGTGCGATCAAAAAAATAAATAAATTAGAGTAGGCGGTGATTAAAGTCCTTCAGATGGCAATCCTGATTTTTGACATCAAATGTCAGCGGAAACTTTGACAAGTTTGCGTTTGATTCCTTTTGAGTGAAAAAATGTTTACTTTAGATTCGCTCCCCAGAAAAAAAAATTCAACGAAAATAAAATACCAGGAACATGGGAAAAATGTTTAAAAAATTCTTTCAAAACATTTTGACATTTGACATTTTTTTGTCTTATTTAATGATCCCGATAACCTTGTATATGTTTTTTTAATTATTTAGAAAAGGTAAAAAAAATTGCCAATAAAATCCACAAATAATACCGTGCGATCAAAAATATTAATAAATTAGAGTAGGCGGTGATTAAAGTCCTTCAGATGGCTATCCTGATTTTTGACATCAAATGTCAGCGGAAACTTTGACAAGTTTGCGTTTGATTTCTTTTGAATGAAATAATGTTCACTTTAGATTCGCGCCCCAGAAAAAAAATTCAACGAAAATAAAATACCAGGAACATGGGAAAAATGTTTAAAAAATTCTGTCAAAACATTTTGACATTTGACATTTTTAATGTCTTATTTAATAATACCGATGACCTTGTGTATGTTTTTTAATTATTTAGAAAAGGTAAAAAAAATTGCGAATAAAAGCCACAAATAATACCGTGCGATCAAAAAAATAAATAAATTAGAGTAGACGGTGATTAAAGTCCTTCAGATGGCAATCCTGATTTTTTACATCAAATGTCAAACTTTGACAAGTTTGCGTTTGATTCCTTTTGAGTGAAATAATGTTCACTTTAATTATTTAGTAAAGGTAAAAAAAATTGCCAATAAAAGCCACAAAAAATAAATAAATTAGAGTAGGCGGTGATTAAAGTCCTTCAGATGGCAATGCTGATTTTGACAAGTTTGCGTTTGATTCCTTTTGAATGAAATAATGTTCACTTTAGATTCGCGCCCCTGAAAAAAAATTTAACTAAAATAAAATACCAGGAACATCGGAAAAATGTTTAAAAAATTCCGTCAAAACATTTTGACATTTGACATTTTTTGTCTTGTTTAATGATATCGATCTTGTATGTGTTTTTTTATTATTTAGTAAAGGTACAAAAATTTTGCCAATAAAGGCCACAAATAATACCGTGCGATCAAAAAAAAAAATAGAGTAGGCGGTTATTAAAGTCCTTCAGATGGTGATCCTGATTTTGTCGGCGGAAACTTTGACAAGTTTGCGTTTGATTACTTTTGAGTAAAATAATGTTCTCTTTAGAGGAGAAAATTTTTATTGCTGTACAAGACGAAAACGGTTTTCACTTTCAGTTTGTGTGGAAAATTTCCAGCCAATGTGTTGGTAACACTAGAATTTAATCAACGCCTACTCTAATTATGTTTTTTTTGATCGCACGGTATTAAACAGAGTTACAATTTAGGTTTACCGTGCGATCGAAAAAAAAAATTAATTAGAGTAGGCGACGATTAATATTCTACAGTTGGCAATAATTTTTGCTGGAAATTTTCCACACAAACTGGAAGTGAAAATGACCATAACTTGCAACAATAAAAATGTTGTGCTCTAAAGCTAACATTTCCCTCAAAATGAATAAACTTGTCAAAGTTTCCGCTGACATTTGAAGTCAATCAGGATTGCCATCTGAAGGATTTTAATCACGGCCTACTCTAAATAATTTTTTTTTTTGTTTCTCTTTCTAATAGCTTGTAACATAAAACTTGGAAAATAATTTTTCCAACAGAAATAAATAGTCATAGTGCAAAATTTAGACCCCCATAACTTTGAAATTTTTATAAATAGAATTTTTTTCATCTGAGGCGCGAGTTCTTGTGGAACTGGAACTTTTTGCTCGCTTTCTGACGCTTTTTTGTTTTTTTCAGGACGATATTCTTTCTGACATAAAAGTTGCCTTAACGTCTATGCCAGCTACCAACTCGGGGTATGTAAAAATTTTTTTTGCATGTGGTTGCGTGTTGATGATTTATTTCCCGATTGTTAGAAATCGAGGGTTATTTGCACGTTATTTAGAATAGTTACAAGGTCTTGGTTTATTTCAGGTTACAAATTGAGTCTGAGGGTGAGGCATAATGTGGTGGCGGCATTCTTTGTAATTTTGTTTTTTTTGATTTTCCAAAGAATTATTTTTAAGTTTTTGTTTTGTTTATCCGATTTGTGATTCACACGTGTGATAACCTTGTAACTTAAGTATTACTTAACAAGACCAAGCCAGGATAATGTTACTTGAGATTTTTTGATACTTATGCTCTCTGTAACCTGGCCGTGTCTGATTATTGTATTTTGATAGATTATAAATCGTTTTTGTATTTTTTTGAGTTTGAATAAAATTTTTACCGCTTGTTTTTGGTTTGGATGTACGGCAAAAACGCGCACGTTGTTAATAAATTGTGGTTAAGAAAGTTAAAACGCCGGCGTCGAAAGTAAATCGATAAGTAGACGCAGTACCGCAACATGCATTTTTCCGGTTAGTCTAATGACGGAACCTCACGAATTAGAGAGCCCTTTAAAGGGCTCTGATGAAGAACTCCCGCTAATTCTTCCAAATCACGATTTTAACGAAGCGACTGTTTTTGCCGTTTATTGTTTTATTAAAAAATTCGTCGGGTAAGTGGTGTTTAGGTGTTGTTGTTATTAATACGATTGTTGATTGGTTTGGTTGGGGTCTAAATTATTTTTCCTAATTTAGGTCAGCTCCCAATAACAACAACATTGATAGGAAGATCGAAGAAGCTTTGGTGAGTAAATTTAAGTGTGTAAAATGGGAAAAATGCTGATTTTTGTTGTTCAAAGGATGCTGTGAAGACACATTTGATGCTGGCGGTCCACAAAGAAGTGGATTTTTTGAAGACTCGGGTTAGTACATTGGAGGGGCGCGTCAATGAGCTGGAAATTGAAAATTCGATTTTAAGAGTTAACTATTTATTGTTTAAGTCTTAAAAGGAGGTATTTTGCGTTTGCATGATCTCATTTTCGATTGTTATTCCTGTTTAAAGGATACATTGTACTGTTAATTTGTACCTTGACAATACTTGGATTTCATATTAGATGAATCATCGATGTTCAGTGCGATCGTTTGATGTTTTTAGGAGTGATCGCATTGAAATGTTTCCGAATTTTGATCGTACTTTTGTATTTTTTTATCCATCTTCCTGGCATCGGCTAGGAGTTCACTGCTTGAGACAAATCAACATTTCCTTGCACATCATTATTTACCGTTCATGCTATGCCAGTAAGATGGACTCAACTTCTGTCCAAAAATGAAACAAGGAATGAATTTAAAAGGGGTGATATGGAATGTGATGTTATGTTAGATTTTTTTATGTAATGTAGATGGGTATGTGACAATACCGATGGACTGGTGTTGGTGTAACTGTGCATGAAATGGTTTCTAACTTGATAAAAGGGGTGTGCATATATAAAGCTTTATGGTAGAGTATACCAATAATGGCTGTGCTAGGAATTTAGAATACTCTCAAGAGTAAGTCATACCTACTTTATTTCGGAAATTTTCTATTTTAACAGTATTACAACCCAAAAACCAATTTGTGTATCCACTGTGAAAGCACCATTTAGGCGCTAATGGCTCTTTCACGACAAATCAGCCCTAACAAAGACACCTCTCATTTGACATATTAGTGAGATTTTTTGTTAATTTTTCATATTGATTTTATTTTATTCGTTACGTACGTTAATGCAGATGCTCGGTCATCTTTTGTGCCATATTCTTTCATCAGCAATCGAAACGAATGACCATTTTTTTATTTGTGTTCTCTTTAATAAAAACTACAAAATGTACCTACTGTCTTTCTTTACCCCCGCCCCTGAATAAAACGCAAGACTTACTAGAAAGCTGTTTATTTTAAAAAGGCAAAGACATAATTTAATGTTAAATAAAACTCAGTTATTGAATAAAACACTCGTTTCTATAAAATCGCTGATATAAATCCACAACCGATACTTAAATATTGCTTTTATGACAATAGCAGTAGATAAGGGAAGTACGAATTTACAAATTTATGTATAAAATTGCTTAAAAGTGAAAAATTAATTATAATCTAAGTTGATAAAGTAATTTAGCCTTTGTTTTCCACAATTATTGTAGAGAGGCCTTTTCCTGGGACAACTGTAGTCTTGTATTGTTCAGGAATGGGATGTTCAGTCTGAAAAAAAAAACATTTAAAAAAATGAAACAAAAACAGAAATAATTACATAATCGCCGTTTCCTTTCGGGACAAGAACATTCATTTCTGACGACTTAGAACTGACGATTTCGACATCTAACGACTCAGGACTCAAGTACATTTGGCACCCATCTGTTTTATCTATTGATATTGTTGGAACCTTCCCAAGTACCTAGAAACTCACATTGAGTCACTCCCATTTTTGCCCCCCAAAAAACAAACCTGCATTTGGACTGATTGACAGTTGATAAATTCCATCGCTGAGACAAGACTATCAAAAACAATGGAAGTTTTCTTACAGGAATCTAACGTGATCGAATTCAATTTCCCCTTAACAACCACTGTTGAATCTGTACATTTAAACAAATAAACAACGTTGTTCATCTCCACGTTGTCCACAACCAGATTATGGTTGCCTTTCTGGTACTCAATCAACCATTTCTTGCCTTCTTTCACAAAACTCGGCGGTTTGTCCACAATCGGGGCCGGCGCCCCTGGGGCCCTCGCCGGAGTCTTAAACGGCGCCGGTCCTTCTCGCAAAGTCGGGTTCTTGTGGGTCTGCATATCGGACGTGACCTTTTTCAAACCTGCAAAAAATCGTAGAAAAAACCCCAAATACACATTGCGTACTTTTGGTGATATTTTCCCCTTGGTTGATTTGAGCAAAAAGCGCCGAGCGATCAGCATCGCCCCCTGCGGCTTCAGCAGCGGCGAAATCCAACACCGGCGGCGGTGGGGGACACCCCGGGGGTGGCGGCGGCGGCGCTGCTGACCCTTTCCCGGCCCAGACCAACCCAGTCGTGTGGTGTTGCTTGACGAAGCCTTGGAGATCCATCAAGGTTTGAATCCAGGCTTTGACCCAATCGACGTGTCTCTTGTCTTTTTCCTTCCAGTCCTTGAGGACTCGGTTTGTGTAGAATTGGCCGGCGTCGTTCATTTCCTTGACGTAAGGGGCCGGCGCGGGGCTCACTGTCACCCATCCGAGGGCCGGTATGCTCTCACTGATGGCTGATAAATGGTTGAAAAATTGCGAAGTGCGGTGCTTCTCGCGGAAGTCTTGTATTGCACTGATTTGATCACTGGTTGGCTTGAGGAGACCGATGATTTCGTTCTGATTCGGCTGTTTGCTTTGACTAGCAAGAACTAAGTATTGCAATTGCATTTGAAAGGCATTGTGGACGAGTTGGCTGTGTTGGCCGACATCGCCACCGATTTGTTGCGAGATCTGGAGGTATTGTGTTAGTGGTCCCTGAATAATATCGCTGAAGCCTTGCACACTCATGTTTGGTTCTTCTGGTGTTGGGATTTGTTTAAGATTACTGGAAACCAACCGTTTCCGGTCAAAACCCCCCACTTCCGGCAACAACAATACTCACAGCAATTGTTCTATCGGAAGGCTGATTTTTTCTAGACGAGTTGTCACAGTTTCCAATCTTACGATGAGGTCTTCCAAGTCAGTTCGGAGGCAATTCTCGTCGGATCCTAGAATTTCAGTTGATGATTCATTTGTTTTACCAGCAACTTATCTCGTTGATAAGCAATCGACTCTTGAAATTAATTAAAACACCTTGAAATTACAACGAGATAATTGCTACTTAATTATACAACACGCTTAAAATGTTTTCGGAACTTGAATAAATTTTCCGTAAAGTACTCACAATCAAAAATACGTTGTTTCTATTCCGTACATTATGCAAAACTGAAATATTTCGGAAAGATGAGCAAACGTGTATTTTTGGAATGCGTTGGCAAATGTTTTCGACTCCACATAGCGAGGTTTAGATTTCCAATCAAAAATAATTTCACACAAATCGTTATCAAAATATTTAGGTTTCGCATTCAAGCAATCCATTTAAAAATAAAACAAAAAACGCGCAATGTATTCCCTTTTTCATTTTTGACAAGTTGAATTAATAGTTATTTAATAAACTAGTTTATTAATGAAGGTGATTAATAATCGACACTGTTTAAAGCGAGTGACTTTTATTCTGGTGACAAAATCTAAAATTAAAACCAAATCAAAACTCATTCCATGTACAAAGTCAGTGTTTTTTTGTTTTTGTGCGAACAGGGTTATTCATAAATATGAATCAATATTTGAACCTCAAAAATGACCTATAAAATGATGTTTTTTGGTCAAAACTATTTCGAATAAAAAACGCATAACCTTTAATACCTCTAAAATGGACTGTTTTAAAGATATTTATCCACAATCACTCTAAAAAGAAACTTTATTTCACACTTTAAATGCGTATAAAATACCACTTTATCCACTAGTGGGATAAAGTTACTTTATTCCACTGTTAATAACCAGCGCACCGCGTAACAGCTTACTACATTTAAACGAAAGCACATTTGGCGTATCGTTTAAATGTCAGTTTAATTTTTAATTAAGTTTGGAATAATTTCGGCCTGTGATTGTGGATAAAACGTTATATTGCAGTCGTGTGTTAGTCGCGTTTTATCCACTTAAGAAAATTAACCGCTCGAACTAACGTTCTCGCGGTTAAACATTCTTGCGTGGATAAAACGCTATCTAACACACTCTTACAATAAATAACTTATATATATCTGGATACTCGTACAGTTGCGGAATTAAAATTTCGGACAGTATTTTTCTGTCACTTTAAAAAGTTCACTGTAAACAACCCTTTTCTGTCATCATGACTGACATCTGACAATTAAACTTTTTTTGTTGTTAAATTTATTAATTAAACAATTTATTAATTGAACTAAGTGTAATTAAATCATCGCTTTGATTTGCTACCTACCCGTTATTGTGCCACAAATCACTATTTTTGAAAGTAAATAAGTCAAAATGACATAAACATGACAAGAGTAAAAAATGAGGTTTAATGGGAAGGTTGTTTTAGAGTTTACATTATGAAAATGACAATACTACCCAAAATTTTAATTCCGCAACTGTACAAAAAAACAATTACGTAATAAAAAAAATTTGGTATTAATGACAAAACCAAAAATACCAAAAAATATAGTTTTTCTATTTCGGTATTACAATGTGCAAGTGAAAACAGTTGCAGTTGGATACCGCATACGTCAAATGTCAAAAATTTTAACTCTTTTATTCTGGTGACAAAATCTAAAATTAATATCAAAACTAATTCTATGCATAAAGTCAGTGTTTGTTTTTGTGCGTACAGGGTTATTCATAAATATGATTCAATATTTGAACCTCAAAAATGACCTATAAAATGATGTTAATGTAAATATTAACTCGTGTTAATAAATATAAAAATATGAATAATAAATTTAATTTAAAAAGCGGCTCAGTGGCACTGCGTGGCACGTATCACAATGAGAGTGTTTGTAAACTTGTTTTTTAATATACCGTGCCATCAAAAAAAAAATAGAGTAGGCGGTGATTAAAGTCCTTCAGATGGCAATCCTGATTTTTGACAGCGGAATCTTTGACAAGTTTCACTTTAGAGCAGAAAATTTTTATTGTTGCAAGTTATTACAAAAATGATGTACAAGACGAAAACTGTGAATGGTCATTTTCACTTTCAGTTTGTGTGGAAAATTTGCAGCCCAGATTACCAGCCAATGTGTTGCCAACTGTAGAATTTAATCGACACCTACTCTAATTTATTTTATTTTTTTGATCGCACGGTAGTATTTCCTATTTCAGTCTCACAATGAGCATTTTTGGCGACATTTTATGCAATACTTCGGCCACCCTGGCAATAGACTTTCGTTTTTAAGTAAGAAATTGTTACAGTTCAACGTATTTCTCCAAACTAATGCAATTTAAGCTATTTATGAGCAACTTGGGTACCGTATACGTCAAATGTCAAAAATTTAAACTGTCAAATATAATAATAAATTCAATTTAAAAAGCGCTCAATAGAAAAAATAGTATAAAAAACGCGTGTTACAACACAATGAGAATGTTTTTAACACTTGTTTTGTAATATACTATATGTGACGTCAAAACTAGAGCACAAACCCGAGAGTGACTTTATTTTGTTGTGACAGCAATGTTATAAAGTTCCCTTCACTGTTTCTAGTGAATCAAGTAGAATAATTGACAATTAATTCGCTTGGATGAAGGGTTTATCATCGACACTCGCGGAAGTAGCGAGTGAATAAGTTGGAATTAATGTTCTGGATTTATGAATGAAGTTGGATATGAATAAAATCATCTCTCATGTAGTTGACAGTTGTGAGATGTATGATTTTGTATGATTGATGTCTCACCTCCGGCAACAACGGGCCCAAAAGGGTCGAATTTGACCTTATGTTCGGCCGCATGTTGTGTGAGATCTATAATTTCTGAGAAGAGTCTATGCCGTCTAAGGGCAAGCTCGTCCTTGCCTACGGGAGTCGCAGGAGGCGTCGCCGGCGCTTCAGAATCAACAGTTTCACCCTCTGACGACTCCCTAAACCATCTAGGGAGCGGCGTGTGCCCTTTGCACGTCCCTAAATTCTCGGCCAGTTTGGCCGTCGGCCCTACACCCTCACAAAACACCTCATCATCGTTATCCGAACCGTTCGAATTTCGTTTTATTTCATTGCTTATCACATTATCGAGAATCGGGAGTTCGTTCGCGGCTTTGGTCGCTTTATCACTTTTATCAACATCGGTTGGCATTGGATCGTTGCTCGATTTACTCCTACACCAGCAACACTTTGAGAACATTGGTGGAAGATTTGTTGTTACATCGCGATTGTGCGTTATCACTCATACTGTACCGTTTGCATCACACGCGAGATCAACATCCTGATCCTGGAGGGGATCTGGAGGAAACAGGGGTTACTCCTTTCTAGGACACCACAGTTCCTGCGCCTTACAAACCGCGCCCTGACCGACCAACGAAAACCAATGCCACACTTTTACATCAAAATACACAATTTTCAAAATCGATCCAACACAACATGCACCCCTAACACACACGGCAAAGGGGAATTTTTATCCAACCTCGCACATACCAAAACTAAAATAATTCCACTAATCAATTCCGCATAACACTAACAAACAACAGATGGCATTACTAAACCGCTCGTTTACCCACATTTTAATTATTATAGCGGACCGTAAATTCCCTTTACCACTTTAATTCCAAACCAGTGAACAAATATAAAGAATATGCAAAACAAAGCATGATTGACCGGTAGTGGACCGCAAATACAATTCAATCAAAAAACAATGTTTGCCAATTTCTGCGCATGCGGCCCACAACACAAATTTACTTTAGAAAATAGAACTATAAGGAATTTCATTAGTGTTGTTTGCACTGTTGCAAATCTAGGCAATTGTCCGGTGTATAATCCCTCGAGACTATAGGTTTAATCGTTCAAATATTAATTTTGTCGAAATTAACGGAAAATTAGTTCCCTGAAGACTTTACTCAAGCAGAAATCTCAATGAATCCATCGCCGCGGATAACAATTGGTAACGTCGCAAATTTCATTCGGAAAAAATTGCCAATCTGTCACTTTTTCTGTATAAAGAAGTAGAATTTTTGAAAGATTCTTTTTTTTAATATTTGTGCTTTGTGACCTGTTTCACCTCAAAAAAACGCTGATGCGACATCGTGCCATTTCAATTGCCACTCAATGGTTTTTCTGTATGAAATAGTGGAGTATTTTGGCTCTAAATTTGTCGGTAAATCAGATGTTTGTGACCTATTTCACTTCAAAAAAACACAGTTCCGACGTTGCCAGTGTGGCAATTGAAATGGAGGTGTTTATCGTGCCACTTCAATCGCCATTCTCTCACTTTTTTGTTTTTTTCTGTATGAAACTGGAGTTTTTTGGCTCAAAATTTGTCAAATTGAAGCCAGGGTGGCAACAGAATAACAGAAAAGTCCCGAGGTATAAATTTTTTCAACGCCCACTGAATTTTGGCACCCGATTATGTAAAATTGCACTGTTCTAAACCGTGTCATAATTATCAGTTTTAAATCACTGATTTAATCCCGAGTTTTAGTGGTAATTTGCAATCAATGCGATTTGATGACGTCTGATTAAATCTGAAAGTGCTCAATACTGTTCTAATTTATCTAAAAAAGGTAATGCGCGAATTTATGTTTTTCTCGTGCAGTAAATCTCTCCAGGAGTCATTGAAATAAAAAATTTAACAAAAACAGTGTCAGGGCCTGAATTTCGGATGAATCAGTGTTTACGTGATGTCACTATGAATCAGGCTTTAGCGAAACAGTTGAACATCTTGACATTTAACCACAATTGTTTGCGAAAATGTGAAAAGTTCCAAAAGTTCAAGTAATTTCAAGCACGAATGAACATTGTCGCATATAACTTCTCCCATTTCCATGATTCGCTGATAATTAAATCGGGAAAACAACAAAAGCCGGCTTATTTAATATCCAAAACAAAAGAACAGCAAGGGTGGAAAACAGTTGGTAATATTAGAGAGACTTACCTTTAATCACTTCTGGGGGTTTATTAGGAGAAAAATAACAAACTGATTGAAATGTTTTCTTAACCAAAACTTTGCAGCTGACAAACTCTGGGCGGCTGCCACTGATATCACCTCACGACCATTCAGTAACCTCTCCGATTGTCCATAAAACGTACACATTGAAACTACCTATCTTTTTTCCGCTTTAGCCGAGACGATGCTCTATCCTTGTCGACGAACCCAAAAAAACTGCGATGAGTCATCGTGAGTTGCTTTGTTGCCGCATGGTGGCGCCACACACCAAGCAACATATTCAAGCCGCGAAAACTTGAGGTACAGATTTGTCAACAAGAAATTACCACCTAGGATTTGAATTTTTAGGAAAATTACGTTTTTCATGTTGTTTATAACTAGAATTTGCAGAAGTAATTTTGAATGATTAGGGTTGGTTACCATTTGTAGTTGACGGTTGACGTTTTCTGTCAACCTGCTGTCAACTATCAATTGAATTAACCATACAAGCTGACACGAGACTTAACCTAAATTTTGACAGTGGTTACGATATCTTTTGTTTGTTACTAAAAACTAACCTACTCAAATTTATGGCAACCTATTCACGAATATCCCTAAATCCTAGGGAGTAATTTCTTATTGATACGATAATATGAATGAAAAACGTTCACTTTTTGTATACTTTATTACAAAATAATGTGTCGGTCTATAAAATAAGTTCGTCTATAAAATTTGGAAAGTACAAACATGTGCTATGTAAAATGGCACAACTACCGTAGCAAGAAAATAATACAACTCACAGCCAAGATACGTGACAGGTGGGTAACATATATGTGGATATTAAATTTGTACTATGAAGCATTATATCTTAACTGTGCTATTTCATTTTTAAGTAGATTAGGATAATTCTCCAATTGGAGCGTTTTCTAGCCACAAGTCGTGAAGAAACGTGTATAACGCATCACTGACTGCAACCTGAAACATACAATGTAGCGTGTTGCAACCTAACCAAGCAACAAACCTTGAAAGGTGTAGGATTTAGGTTTCGTTTAATGTCGGGTCTTAACGTCCGCAACGATGACTGTACTCTCTCTTTGATTTGTTGCAGATTTGGTAAAGACTGACAAATACCACCGTTTTTCCAATAAAGGGTTAAAAGTTTTTCGACTCGTGAGGGTATGACGTATGCCCTTTTGGACTCGATGAATGGATGACGGCACAAGACTTTTTCGTTGATAGCAGGTGGAGGCTCCATTGATCTTTGAAGGAGATCAACAAGAGCGTGACCACTTTCGCTGTATAACCGATAGGCGTCTTTACGGCCCGGCATTGTCACTTTTCCGACATCTTGACTAAGTTTGATTCTAGGTTGGCCATTAAGCTCAACTAGCTTGTAGACACAACCTAGAGCAGGCTGTCTTTGACATGTCACTAGATGTGTGCCAATCCCGAAACAGTTGATTTTGTGCCCTTGCTCATTCAGACTTAGGATTGTCTCCTCATTGATATCGTTAGAAGCCATTATCATTAAATCTTCAAACCAAGGAACGTCAAACTTTTCACTAATCTCGGCGAAGAATTGACGAGCAACATTGGAGAGATAAGCCAAATCGCCACTATCTAACCGGATACCAATAGCGCGATATCCCAAATCGTTTAGCGCTAACGCTACTGAGCAAAAATTGAGTAGACCACTCCTGGAAGAAGGGAAACAACGTCATTGTGGGAAAAGTAGTATTCTACCCGACCAAGGGTGGATCCAGGGGACTTGCCACCAAAAGCTTCAATTTTTTATATTTAAATTTTAATATAAAAACCTCTTTTTAAATCACACTTATTAATACAAATCATACATATACCGAGAGATCAAAATAATTTGTAATCATTTTTGGATCCGAAAACGTACAGTTCGGAATTAAAATTTCGGACAGCTCTGTCATTTTCATAATGTAAATTCTAAAACAACCTTTATATTAATAACCTCATTTTTTACTCTTGTCATATTTATGTCATTTTGACTTATTTACTTTCAAAAATAGTGATTTGTGGCATAACAACAGGTAGGCAGCAGATCTTAATAAATTTCCTAAAACAGACAAATTGTTTAATTAACAAATTTAACAACAAATAAAAATAAATTTAATTGTTTGTCAAATGTCAGTCATGATGACAGTAAAAGGTAGTTTTTGAACTAACTGCACGTGAAACGTCAAATAAAATGACAAGTCGAAAACGACAAAATGGGCTGGAATGGCCGACGTATAATCAATAAGACCGTTCTTTTTTGAAGGTAAATCATAAATTTAGTTATCTTTTTGATCATGGAATTCTACCTTTTCACTTGTCATTTTATTTGGCGTTTCACAGACATACGCACAGAACATACGTTTTCGAATACAAGGACAAATTATCTTGATCTCTCGATTCTTCCTTAGTTTTTATTAATTTAAAAAGAAATCATCAATTGTAATTTTCTTTGGACCACATCTTTGAATAATGAACTTTACCAACTCGCTAGAACACCTTATAGGTACACAATTTTCAACTTGTTTTAAAATTCTACACTTTTTGGTTTTTGGGTAATGACGGCAGCGACATTTTTTTTAATGGAAGCTCCCATTTTTTTAGCGAATTCGATGGATAATTGTCGAAATGGCAACACCAAAATATTATGTATTACATAGTTTTAAAAAAAAATATCCAAAACGTGAAATAATATCAATAAAAAAACAAGGATACAATTTTAAATCAAGTTAAAAATTTTGTATTTTTCAAAAAGAAAATTGGCCTGTTCGAGCATTTTTCCAAAACAAAATATTTTCAGTTTTAATAAATAAGATTATTCTATAATTTTTCCGCTCACTGTATACCCTCATCATTTAAAAAAAATTTAGATAAAAAAAAAATTAATTCCTGGATCCGCCCCTGTACCCGACATGCATTTAACTGAACTGACTAATGGTGTTAAAGAAGCAAGTGCACTTTTAGTGCGAGTGAGTACATACCCCGCATACCCAGCACAGGTTTCATACTTTTGCTGGTTTGATTAAGGCCCCTTGCAACACATTCAACTGTCACACATGCGACAAATTAAATCCCTGTTAATAAAAAGCATTATTGTTGACGAGTCGATGTTTGTTGCCCGGAGCGGCTGGTGGCATGCACCCAAAATCGGCCCAAGTGGTTACCTGTACTCGTTATGCGATTGGGTGGTGGTATTCGTGTGAGAGGGATACCTCTTAACGTCATACGTGTCAACTAAGGCCATAAATCCGTCAGGAAAGGCAATAGCGAAGGAAATAAGCGCGGCTAATTCGCCGTCGCTGGCTTCCGAAGCCACAACCTTGAAAATGGGGACCAAGTTGGTCCTCCAAGTGAGGGCCAACTGGAGGAGATCCCGGGGTTCACCACCGTCTTTCGACTCCAACATGGTGTTCCTCAAGTCGGTGAAGCCGTTAAAGGAGGTGATGTAGGCATGGGCATGGGTGCCTTTCACCGGGATGTTGAATAGTTTCCCGGCTAACACGTTGCTGGTACCGTCGAACCCCCCTGAAACAAATTAATTCGACACAATTCGTGTGTATCGCACATTAAATGGTGCCAGGCAATTCAGATGGCACGCTTGCCAGATATCCTGTTAAAGTTGACGGTTATCTGCAATTCGGTATTGATTTTGGCTATCTTACTTCACACCGCCTGGTACCAACTTAATAAATCGTACCTATGTAGGAGTATTTTGACGCGGAGAGACCACCATCGGGCCCCTGCGCCCTCCGAAGACCAAACTCAAACAACTTCATATTTCCTGCTGCCATTCGGTACCTAGCCGCATTTGTCGCCATCAAACTAAAAAAATCGATTGTGAAATTGATCAAGGGAAATATAGATTACCTTGCATAATTAACTAAAGTCAGTAGTGTCGTTTCAAGCAATTGCACGATTATTAAAGGACCTTCAACTCGCATAAGTGGCACTCTGCAATCCCCACATTTAAACTCGTCTACTACCGTGCGATCAAAAAAATAAATTAGAGTAGGCGACGATTAATACTTTTTCATAATTTGCGTTTATAATACGTTTATTAACGTCTCCAGTAGGAGTCGTTTTTGGCTAACTATAAAACCACACTGTGCTTTAATGAATTTAGGGTTATTTAGTTTTTGGATGCCGCTTTTGACTTGTCAGGTAACAAATTTTGCGTTGTTGCTTCAGCAATTTCGGGCGGAGTGCAAACTAAATTCTGTTTCTCATATTTTATGTATTATTATTATGTTGTAATACTAATAACTAATAATGTGTAAATTTTATTTTTAATGACAGACGGCAGAAATGACTCAAAAAAACAGGTGGGCGCCGACTGTTACCAACCGATACCAACTAACACAAAATTC
>NW_025400995.1:1755554-1778300 GCF_015345945.1 Tribolium madens | reverse complement strand
TATATATTTTTTTAATTAAAAAAAGAAAAAAGAGGGCACAAATTAGAAAAAATAGCATAAATTACTCGTTTTATAATGGCATTGGCGCACTCATCCCATATCTATACTATTACAGTTGGCAATACGTTGGCTGGGTATCTGAGTTAGAAATTTTCTCTCTAAAGTGAACTTGCTGACATTTGATGTAAAAATCAGGATTGCCATCTGAAGGACTTTAATCACCGTCTACTCTATATTTTGATCGCACGGTATTTTCATGTGTTACCTGGGAAATGCGACTGATCCTTCCGCAATAGCATACAGAGTGACATCCTTCGCGGACACCAAACTCAAGAATTCATAAAACTCTTCCTCAATATTCGCCGGAAGAGTCTGTTTCAAATACTCAATATCTAAAAGTGATTATTTCACACAGTGACTTCACATCCGCATGACATACCACTAATGGAATAGTGAAATTTTTCTAAAAATTTCAGACATTCTTCCAAACCCGCGAAAATGGTGAACTCTCCTTGAAAGGGATTTTTGCGGAAGAATAAATCAAACACGGCGTAATCCTTGGTCTTCCCCGACTTCCAGTATGCATAAGCCATTGTTATTTGGTAAAGGTCTAATACAAAATAAAGGTCAATAAACCAATAATTCCACAGCCAAGTGCTTGTAATTGCGGAATTGTAACGCCAATAAATAGGGGAATCACTCATTTACCCAAAAATTAATAAATTATTATTGTTGCGTCTGGCGACTAAATCGTTAGTAAATTTTCCTTAATATGCTTATTTTAGCGCGTTATCTGAAATTAAATTAAAATATCCTTGAAAAATTTTGTAAACAATGAGTTGCTCCAGTTTCGCAATGACCAAAAAACTCTACCGGCAATTTTGGCGCGCTATAATTTGAAATAGAAAAAAGCGCGACTTGGTGCAAGGTTGTTAGTAATGTTGTTTACAGTAAATGAGCGTAAAATTGTGCTAATTTAAATTTGTAATTACCTGTAAGTAGCGGCTGTACGATTCCGTTTTGGCCTAACCTTCTCTCTGTCATTTTCGATGGTTGTTGGTTGTCTTGCTTGTCAGCCATTTCGTGAAAGACTCGCACACCTCCAAATGGTTTTTGAAATTCGCATCTGTGCAAGTTGAGTTCGTGTGCGCTACTAAAATTGTAAACCGCTCAAATCTTACACTCGTCGATCAAATATTATTTAGTTTTAGTGTACAAGCGTGTTGAGTAGAAATATTGATCAATGCGGAGGTCAATGCAAGGGCATCATAGCATTAAACTCCTCTAGATTGTCGTTTTACTACAAAAATTATCATTCGCAATGGCTAAAACCAATTCGTTATTGGAACAAATTGTACTGTTAATTAGACTTTGCCACTTGCTATCTTTTTAGTTAACTCAATGGACACTCAACACTTCTTATCTTATCTCTGCTTATTTTTACGCCAATTTATGGAAACGACTTTTAAATTAAACACGCGCCTTTTATTTAAATTATTTCCCACCAGTGACCACGAGACATACTCTTTCCCGATTGGTCAAAATTATTATCGTTTAAACTGCAACTTGTGTTATCAATTATTGTTTATTGCAACGATTTGACAAATTTTACGATTTAATCTTCTTATTTAGGTGTGTCGAAATGATAAACGTTGATAACACCCAGATTTAATAGTGAAAAATATGTCATGTCCATAAATAACTTATTCACCGTTAATTTTTATAGCTTATTGTGGTTTAAAGATATAATAATTGTGTTTTGACCACAAGTACAATAAAAATCATTGTTCCGGTTGACTGTTAAATTGATACGCAAATAAACACACATTCGAATATTCCATGTAAACAAAATATAAACGAGGTTGTATTTACATTTCTTATCACAAAGACACGTTTTTGTTTCATTTATTTGACATTATTTTGGCAATTTGGTAAGATAATAGTATATTAAAAAACAGGTGCTACAAAGAGTATGACAATGGAGTTTTTTATTCTATTGAGACCTTTTTAAAATATATTTGATGGCAAAAATATAGCATAAAAGTTGCCAAAAACCGTGTAACAAAGTTTTTGAAAAAAATGTCACAAGATTGTCATAGCAAACAGAGTGGAATAAAATAGCAATTCATTTTAAAATCCTTTATTCAACAACTTTATTTACACGTTTATCTAATATTACAATATAATACTGTAATTATCAGCCATTGGTTTACTATAACTAAAAGTTGTTCCTTGTCACTTTATTTTGTCAGTACTGTGACTCTCCTCCAAAGAAATAATTATTGCTCTAAATAATGACATTAATTTTTCTACCATACACCTTGAGACATCCATATTTTATGTCTAGACATAATTTTCAGTAAAAATAAAAAATCGTATACAAAATTCATCACAGTTGATCTACTAATAAGTATAATACGAAAGAAAATGTACCAAGTGGGGTTATATCCAAAATAATGGTATTTATATCTAAACCTACACAAAGTTATAAAAGGCTTAATTTTTAGCAACCAAAAATAAGTTTAAATGATTTAACACGAAAGTAGAGTTTCTATAATTTTGAATATGACATCCGGTTATCTATACACATATATAATAGTACACCTGAACATAGAACATAACCTCACTTGTTGACGTCATCAGGCGGGAAAGCAAGAAAATTCAAAATTATCGCATAATTTTCGCTGCTCTTTCCCTATCCCTTTCGACTTCAATGGGGTGCATCCGTTTCCGGTGAGAGAAACAATTGCCAGAACTAGCGAAAGCCTTAGGACAGTATGGACATTGATACGGCCTAGCACCAGTATGTTGATTTATATGAAACTAGAAACTAGTTGCAAAAATGTTCCATAATCAGAAGACTTACCTTTAAATCTTGATTCCGTTTGAATGTTTTGTCACACAAGGGGCATTTATGGGGTCTCAGATCACTATGAGTGATAGAATGGGCCCGCAAGGTGCTATTTGTGGGGTACACACGGCCGCAAACCCCACACGGGTATTGAATCCCACCATGGTATTCCTTGTGCCGGTATAAATTACACTGAGTCTTAAATCTGAATCAAGAATGAGTGGAAGTCACCCATGAAGAATTTTACTTACATTCGACCACAAATATCGCAACCGTATTTCCCTTTAGGTCTGTGCGTTTCAAGATGAACCTTAAGGTTCCCTTTGGTCGAGATTTCTTTACCACAAATGGGGCACGAAAATCGCGAAATTGCGAACTCCTCAATGTTGTCATCATCGTCGTTGTTTGTGGAAGCATCATTTTCTTCAGTCTCTTTTTCTTCTGTTTCTAACCAATTGTCGTGGCTATTGAGTATACGTTTGATGGGGGGTGAGTGGTTCCAAGTGTGGTTTTGGAGGGCTAATTCCGAAGTGAAGCTTCGGGGACATGAGGGGCAAAGATATGGTTTCCGGTATTTGTCTTCACTGTCGGAAACTTCCTCACTTTGGTTGTCTTCGTCATCGTCTTCGGTTTCAAGGGAGCACTGAAGGATGATCATGGGGTCAACTCGGACTTCCATTTCAGTTATTTCTGATTCTTGTGTCTCTTTTTCTTTAATTCCCTGGAATTTCTAATTAAAAAGTGTGAGCGATTTTTTGGGGGCTTACTTTAGTAAGATACGTGTGAAGAAGTGACTTGTTTTCTAAATTTTTTTGCTCGTGGTTGTTATTAGTGGTTGTGCAGACGAATTTGGTCATTTTGTCTTGATTTCTGAGTGCCATTGTGGCAAATCTGTGAAAACCGTCGAGTTTCTTGTAACAATCTTCGCAGATCATTTTTGGTAATTTGTCTTCAATTGAGATCTACAAAACGGTTTTGTGGTGTGTTTTTGTGTTGTGGCGACTTACTGTAAGTGCTAGATATCTTCGGATTTTCGCATGGAGAAACAACCTTCTAGCCTCTTCTCCAAAGAGGAAAATCCCGGTGTTGAATTCAGAAGAACATATCCGACACCATTTTGAAAGAACATTTGTTTCCATTTTGCCACATTTGGAGAAAAATGCCACTCTATCAATGAAAAATTTCTTGCACGTAAGAACGGCAATACATAGCGTCTCGAAAAAAGTACTGTGCTTAAACAGAGCTCATTGCGCACACACTCTAAAGGTACAATTCATACAATTCCTGTTGCGTGCTTTTTAAAAAACCTAATGCATGCATCCCACCCTTGCAAGTGATAAAAAACGGCTTTACATTGCTGGAAACCCCCCAGAATCGGCACTTACAACCCCGACCGGTATTTCTGATCTCTTGGTTGGCATTTTAGACGTGTTTGGTGCGCGGAAAACGCACACAGTTCGATAAAATTTCGACTTTCTGATTGACATACGTCAAAACACACGTGCGGGATGTTCCCGCCATCTCGCAATAAGACTCGGCAAGAGTCGACCGCCCCCATCGGCGCTCACAAATACTGCTTAAAATCAATACCAGCCACCCCAATTGTAATGACGCAAGTGCTTTCTAATTATTCTTTTTCGCTTTTTCTAATCAATAAGTGCATGCGGACAAATTATAGCAATTTTCGACGTCTAAATTTAATTCATTTAACGAAAGACAATGACCTTTCTTGTTAACATGTAAAACACTCCAGACACGAATTTATATGCACACGACATAACTTACTTCATGTTATTGCTTTTATATCAGGTCGTTACAAATCTGCACCTGGTCGTGGACAAATCCGTTTTTCATTGCTAATTGTTGCCACAAATTTATCTAGACGATAAAAAATTCCACATAAACAAGAAGTGTTTTGTTTTGGCGAAATTTTGACCTCTTATTTCCTCACTGTCGCGTGACGGATTAGAAATTCTTGACCTTGCACTTGGTGGCGTAACAAATATTTCGATACAAGTGGAATATGCGAGGCGCAGCCGAGTTGTGTAATCGCATAAGTTTGTTAATAATCCGTTATCACACGTGTTTCGTACAATATTTTGTCTATGGTCGCTAAAATGAACAAAAAGTTGCAAAACGGGACGGAGCTTCTGGATTGCCTGGAATCAGTGTTGAAAAATTTGTCAAATTTTCTCCAGATTACGATTTGTATGGCAAAATTTCGCAAAAAACGCAGTTTTTGGCTTAAAAATCACAAACTCTTAAAAAAAAAGGGAAAATGACACGCTTTTTGCCCTAATTCTGTGATTTTTCGGCTTGTTTTAAACAAAATTTTGCAAAATAATTGCGTTTCTAACTGAAAATCCTACTAAAACGCTATTTTATTTTGTTTTTTTTATTTTATGTTATTTTGTTTTTTTTATTTTATGTTATTTTGTTTTATTTTACTTTATCTTATTTTGTTTTTTTATTTTATTTTATTTTACTTTATTTTATTTTGTTTTTTTTATTTTATTTTATTTTGTTTTATTGAAATTTTAGTACAAGAACGTGCATAAAAGAATTTTCGGCCAAATTTCGTGTTTTCTCGGCTTGTTTTTGTCCTATCTTGCTCAAAAACCAGATAAATCAAGTGACACACAAAATAAAATCAATATCAATCATTTTTGTGATTTTTAGGCGTGTTTGGACAAGTTTTTGCAAAATAAATGAAAAGTCAGGCGAACAAGCTAAAAAATTATATCAATTTCGATTTAATTTTGAAATTTTTTAGTCTGTTTCATTGCAGTATTGTGTTTTTATCTCTCAAAAAGACAAAAAACGCCGGTTTTTTGGCTATTTTTTGACAAAATTTTAAAAAAATTATTGTTTGTAGCTAAAAAAGCATTTGAAAAAAACAAAAATAAGTTGTCATTTTCGATCTGTTTAATAATATTTTGTAAAAAACAAATAGAACTATTTTTAACCAATTTGATAGTTTTTGATAATTTTTTCTTCGAGAAAATTTGACGAAATAATTAAGTTATATATTTTTTTTTTATAACAATTTAGTGATTTTTGAGACCCTGTGAAAAATTCTCGCGAAAAAAACGAAGTTTTCAGCTCAACAATCTGCTTCAACTTTTGAGAAAGCAAACAGTTATGTTATTTTCGGCCTAATTCTATGTTTTTTCGTTTGTTTTTGACAAAATTTTGCGTTTCTAGTTGAAAAACGTGCTAAAACTCTCAAGAAATGCAAAGTTAATGTAATTTTCGACTTGATTTGTTGATTTTTCAGTTCGTTTTAGCGAAATCTCACAAAAAAGCTAAGATTATAGTACAAAAATGTGCTTAAAAACATTCTCGGCTTATTTTTGTCTTATTTTGCTCAAAAATCAGTTAAATCGAGTGAAACAAGGAAAATAACATCAATATTTTGCAAAATAAATTAGCCTCTATGGTTCAAAAACAAAATAAGTCGAGCGAAACATGCTAAAAATAACATCAATTTTGATTTGATTTTGAATTTATTTGCTTGCTTCAATGAAATTTTTTGAATTCTCTTTGTTTTTATCTCAAAAACGTGCTTAAAAACTTGAAAAGGGCAAAAATAACGCCGGTTTTGGTCGAATTTGCTGAATTTTTGGATTGTTTTTAACTAAATATGGCGAAATAAATTGTCATGTTTAATTCCGTCTCTTAAAATCTTGTAAAAAAAAACAAACAGAACTATAATCTTTTTCAGTTTTTGGCTTAAAAATCTGTTTAAGCTCTTAAAAAGAAAAAATGNAATAATGGATTCAGTTTAACACAAATGTGATTATTAAGTGATATTTCTTCCATCTCTTGTGCAACTGTGCACTTTTTGGCTACTGAAACAATAGTAATTATTTTTTTTTAATGTTTAACGTTAAATATCTTTTTAGTTATTGATTATAAACACCTAAAAGTATATAATTTTAGAAAAACAATTTAATAATCTCTTAAATGCAAAAACAATAAATAGGGTGTTTCATTTAAATTTTTTAAGTTACTCAACTTTTAACAAACGCCTTCATTTTTTATCTTTGCAAATGCAACACATTAAAAAAAATTTACAATCTTATAGCTTCTACTTTCTTCTTTGCGGTAGAAAAAAAAATATTTTTAGATGTAATAAATTTTTAAAAAGTGCATGTTTTCGTCAAAAAAACCATCTAATTTTTAAAACTAAGCAAAATCGATGGATTAGATTAGTATATCTATCAATGTCCTATGGACTTTTTCAACTTGCTGGGATATCCTGTATGTTTTTTTACAATTATTTAGTAAAGATACAAAAATTTTGCCAATAAAAGCCACAAATAATATTAAACAGTTACAATTTAGGATACAGCTTTCTTGTTTCTTCTTCTAATAGCTTGTATAAAAAAAATTGAAAAATTATTTTTCCAACAGAAATAAATAGTCAAAATGCAAAATTTAAACTTTCATAACATCGAAATTTTTATAGATAATTTTTTTCCATATTCCTGGTATCTTACCTTATATGCAATTCGGCGCACCTGTATAAAAATTTAAAAATTAATAAATCAATAAATCCACACTGAGTTTCATATTTTTTTAATATGACACCATTTAAGGAGAGAGAAAATAACAAAAGGGGGGGAGGAGGAGGAGGAGGAGGAGGAGGAGGAGGAGGAGGAGGAGGAAGATCTTCTTCTTCTGCAGGAATCCTTATAAGTTTGACACGTCTTAATTTTTTAATACGTTTAATTTTCAGAGATATGGTTTTTAATTGTTTAATACGATAGACTCTGTAAAGCTTTTTATGAAACTATAATCAAAGTTTTAGTAGGTTGTACATATTAAAAAACAAAAATAACATATCTATTGTAGAAGCAATAAATCGTAGCAGCGATGGTTCCTGTCTGGGACACCCGATATAGTCACTAACGCTAGTTATCAATTTATTGATTTGGATAGATTTAATTTTTATCTACCAGGATTTAATTTTTTGATTCCTGCTTCAATTAGTTTAATTAGTTCCGTCTGCAAATCCTTATTATTTATAACAATGTTCTCCTCGTTTTTATTTATAGCAGTGGCGTTAACACTAATGTTAAAATTGCCTTTAAGAGGGGCAAGGTTAACAGTGATATTCGGAAAATCCACTTTAATTGGACCCACAGGTACAGGTATCAGGATCTTCTTTTCTTCTTTTGGACGTTTTTCAACATTATTAGCAATGTAAACCTGCACTTTGGGTTCCTTTTTTTCTTCTTCTGAGGATGAATCATAATCGAAAAAGTCAAACTAGAATTAAATAAAATTTTAATTAATATCACAAAAACAAAAAAAAACTTACCAAATCAAAAAAAGGAGCACCAAAGGTTCTTGTACACACCAACATTGCACAAATCAGTAGAAAAGCAACTGCCATTTTTTTCTACTTTCGAAATGATTCTTCAAACTACATAATATGTAAATACGAGAATTTCACGTTTATATACCTACATTAGACCTATTTTTTAAAGAAACATTGTTTACACTCAAACATAAAATAGATAATGAATAATGATTTCACATTTATTTCGTCCTTCTAAAGTTTTAAGTTAGTAATAAAAACCGTGACCAATTTTCAGTTTTATCGAGGTTTCAAAAGAATTATCTAAAATTCTTCTGGTTTAAGTACCGCAACAAAGATATCGTCGAACTCAATTTACGATTTTTTGCAGATTTACCTAATACGGAAACGTAATTTCAAAGCGAAAATTAAACAATTATTTGAATTAAATATTCTTAATAGGTATTTTTTAGTGACTACTAATAATTGTAAAAAAAACTAACCTTTTGGTAACACAATAGTGTCGATAGAATAGTTGATACTAATCGTTACCATTTCTAATTTTATTATTTTACTATTTTATTTATTATATTTATTATATTTATTTTATTTATTTTATTTATTTTATTTATTTTATTTATTTTATTTATTTTATTTATTTTATTTATTTTATTTTATTTTATTGAAATTTTAGTACAAAAACGTGCAAGCATTTTCGGACACATTTTGTGTTTTCTTGCTTTATTTTTGTCTTATCTTGCTCAAAAACCAAAACTGAGACAAACAAAATAACATCATTATCCTTTTTGCGATTTTTAAGCGTGTTTGCACAAGATTTCACAAAATGAATAAATCTCTGGTTTAAAAACGAACTAATTAGTAATTAGTCAGGCGAACAAGCTAAGAAATGATCTCTCAAAAAGACAAAAAACGCCGTTTTTGGCTATTTTGTTGAATTTGTGGCTTGCTTTTGACAAAATTTTGAAAATAATTGTGTTTCTAGCTAAAAAAGCATTTGGAAAAAACAAAAATAAGTTGTTATTTTCGACTCTGTAATATCTTGTAAAAAACAAATAGCAACTTTTTTTGTCGAATTTTTGACCTCTTATTTCCTCACTGTCGCGTGACGGATTAGAAATTCTTGACCCTGCACTTGGGATAAGAGCATTATGCGAGGCGCAGCCAAGTTTGTTAATAATCCGTTATCACACGTGTATTTTACAATATTTTGTCTACGGCCGCTACAATGAAAAAAAAAGTTACTAGACGGGATGAGAACTCGGAACTTCCGGGTATCGATTCGCCACCGCAATCACGGAGCAAATAAACCACATGAATTTTAATTGAATCCAAACACAAACCACACTATTAAAATTTATAACAAATAAATAAATTGTATTGTTGATACTGTTTTTGTAATGTTTAATAAATTTTGTTATTTGTGCGAAGTAAGTCAATATACTATAAACATGGAAAAAATGTTTAAAAAATTCTATCTGTCAAACAATTTTGACATTTGACTTTTTTATGTCTATTTATTTTTACCAATGATCTTGTATATGTTTTTTTTATGATTATTCAGTAAAGGTACAAAAAATAATAAATAAAAGCTACAAAGTAACGTTAAAAACGTTAAACATTTTCAACTGATATAAAAGTGTAAAACGGACCTTACCTCACTTTCGGTTTTTACAAGTTTTTTTATCCTGACAACTAGAGAAAAAATGAAAACAATTTATTGAATTATGTAAAAACAAGTATTGTTTCGAAAAATTGACGCCAAAAATTAATTTCAACCACAACTTTCAAATCTTAGTTTCAAATGTCAATCATAATGACAATAAAGCCTGGTTTACATTGACATTTTTTGAATTGACATAATTCGAAATTTTTATAGATAGAGTTTTTTGGACACATTTTTTTATGTTCCTGATGGTATTTTATCTTATTTCTCAGAGAAAAATCTCTGGGGCGCGTGTTCTGAAATCATTTCAAATATGAGGAAGGGATTGCATTGAATGAAGCGCAGTTTTATTAAAAAGTTTTATTAAAATACAAGTATCACAAACCCAATGCACGTAAAAATACTTCAGTTCTTTAACATATGGCTCAATTCGCTTGGAGATTTGTACAGGATTTGGCTTTGGTCGACCTGGAAGCAAAACCTGAGCCCCAAATCGCAATTTTGCGTAACTTACAACTTCGCTTTGTTCCTTCGACAGACGTGCAAGGCAATTGGTCCGTTTTTGACACTTTTGAACAAAAGAACAGCATCAGCGTGTGAAATATCATGGCAAACTTGTCCATTAACAGCCAAAATTTCGTCACCTCGAACGTGAAATGAGATATTTCAAGGGGGTGGTGACCCAACTTACCTGCTTTCAACCGGCCATCTTCGGCCGCTTGTCCATTGGCGAGGATCGTCTTTACAAAAATCCCCAAAGCGCCTTTAGGGGAATCCCGGCCGCCGACAATAGTAAACCCTAGAGACTTCCTCCCAGGGCCTTTTTCTAAAATTACTGTATGGAAGGTGCAAATCGTTGAGCGGGGCCTCCGGGGGAGGGTACAAAAGTTCGTGGTGTCGGTTTGAGGACTAGAAGGGAATGGCGATTCGGTGTTTTTCGTCGTGGAGGCGGTAGCACGCCGAAGAACTTTGTTATAACTGCCATGACTGCAACTGTTTTTTTGGAAATAGTGGTGGCGTTTGTATAGGGGACTTGGGGTCGAATCGACGAAACTTTCTTTCATTGTTTTGCGACAGACGAGGAGGTCTACGTGGAGGTTTGAGGTACAGAGGGATTGTTTCGCTTCGGCCATGTTCATGGAGGAGATATCGCGGCCGTTGATGCTGATCACTTCATCGCCTGGCATGAGACTGGATTGTCTGGAATCAGTGTTGCCAGATCAAAAATATTCGCCACAAAAATTTGACAAATTTTCACCAGATTACGATTTCTCTGACAAAGTTTCAGCTTAAAAATCTGCTTAAACTCTGAAAAAAAGCAAAAATGACAGGCTTTTCGGCCAATTCTGTGATTTTTCGGATTGTTTTTTGCGAAATAATTGCGTTCCTAACTAAAAAAACCTGCTAAAACGCTCGAAAAATACAAAAATAATGTAATTTTAAACTTAATTTCCTGATTATTTAGTTTGTTTTAGCAAAATCTAGCGCTAAAAAACATGCTTAAAAGATTTTTTTCGGACAAATTTCGTTGTTTTCTTGGCTTATTTTCGTCTTATCTTGCTCAAAAACCAGATAAATCAAGTGAGACACACAAAATAAGATCAGATCAACATCAATCTTTTTTGTGATTTTTAGGCGTGTTTGGACAAGTTTTTGCAAAATAAATGAAACGAACTAAGTCAGGCAAACACGCTGTTATCAATTTCGATTTAATTTTGTAATTTTTTAGCCTGTTTCAATGCAATATTGTGTTTTTATCTCTCAAAAAGACAAAAAACGCCGTTTTTTGGCTACTTTTTGACAAAATTTTAAAAAATAATTGTGTTTCTAGCTAAAAAAATATTTGAAACAAACAAAAAAAAAGTTATTACCATTTTCGACTCTGTTTAATAATATTTAAACTCTTGAAAAAAAAAGCAAAAATGACATGCTTTTCGGACTAATTCTGTAATTCTTTTACTTGTTTTCAACAAAATTTTGGGAAATAACTGCGTTTCTAACTAAAAAACGCTCGAAAAAAAATCATGTAATTTTAAACTTAATTTCTTGATTATTTAGTTTGTTTTAGCGAAATCTAGCGCAAAAGAACGTGTTTAAAAGAATTTTCGGCCAAATTTTGTGTTTTCTTGACTTATTTTTGTCTTATCTTGCTCAAAAACCAGATAAATCAAGTGAGACACACAAAATAAGATCAATATAAATCCTTTTTGTGATTTTTAGGCGTGTGTGGACAAGTTTTTGCAAAGTAAATGAACCTCTGAGTTAAAAACGAACTAAGTTAGGTAAACAAGCTAAAAAATGATATCAATTTCGATTTAATTTTGTAATTTTTTAGCCTGTTTCAATGCAATATTGTGTTCTTATAAAAAAACACCGTATTTTTTGACAAAATTTTAAAAAATAATTGTGTTTCTAGCTAAAAAAAGCATTTGATAAAGATAAAAATAAATTATTATCATTTTCGACTCTGTTTAATAATGTTTTGTAAAAAACAAATAGAACTATTTTTAACCAATTTGATAGTTTTCTATTACTTTTTCCTCAAGAAAATTTCACGAAACAATTAAGTTATATATATTTTTTTATAACAATTTAGTGATTTTTGGCACCCTGTGGCAAATTCTCACAAAAAAACAAAGTTTTCAGCTTAACAATCTGCTTCAACGTTTGAAAAAGCAAACAATTATGTTATTTTCGGCCTAATTCTGTGTTTTTTGGTTTGTTTCTGACAAAATTTTGCAAACCCATTGCGTTTCTAGCTGAAAAACTTGCTAAAACTCTCAAGAAATGCAAAATTAATGAAATTTTCGACTTCATTTGTTGATTTTTCAGTTCGTTTCAGCGAAATCTCACAAAAAAAGCTAAGATTATAATACAAAAATGTACTTAAAAACCTTCTCGGCTTATTTTTGGCTTATTTTGCTCAAAAATCAGTTAAATCGAGTGAAACAAATAAAATAACATCAGTAGTTTGCCTCAATGGTTCAAAAACAAAATAAGTCGAAGAAACAAGTTAAAAATAACATCAATTTTGAAATTTTTTTGTCTGCTTCAATATAATTTTTAGAATTTTCTTTGTTTTTATCTCAAAAAAACTTAAAAAGGGCAAACATAACGCCGTTTTTGGTCGATTTGTTGAATTTTTGGATTGTTTTTAACGAAATACGAAATAATTGTGTTTCTAACTGAAAAAGTATTCGAAAAAGTCAAAAATAAATTGTCATTTTCAATCCTGTCTCTTAATGAGCATCAAGTAGGTTGTAGAGGTCTAAATGCATCTTTAATTTAAAGGCAGATTCACACAAAAAGTGTCATTAATCATTAATGTCATTCAGAACAAGTTTAATCACATGAATATTGACAAAAATCTTTAAGTTTGCCACCTTATGTCAATTACCTTGTTAATTTTAATTGGGATACACATTTATTTAGAAAAAATAATTTTTAGGGAAGATTGAGGTTGGGATTGTTTGAATTTTCGCAAGGTTGCCATCCCTTTCAACGACTACTTCGATGCACATTAAACGAATATATTTTTAACCAATTTGGTGGTTTTTCGACTTTTTTGAAAAAAATTGACGAAATAATCAAGCTTCTGGTTGCAAACGTGAAACATGCTCGAAAAATAGTTATTTCATTTCAAAAAAATCACCAGATATTAGAATTTTCACTAGACTAACATGAAAATCACCAGATCTAGTGAAATTTCAGCACGGTTAAGACCGGTTAAACCGGTTTTGGGGTTACCTGGCCGCGACTCCGTCTGGCACAATATGAGCGACGACAAATCCGTGAAAAACTTCGCGACTTTTCGTGAGGAAAATGCCGAGTTCTTCGTCCGGAGTGCGTTTAATAAGGCGTACCAAACTTGTGGTTTTCTTCTCGTTGAAGATTTCGCGCCGGTCTAAAGACAGCGCTCTTTGCGGGTGGTTCCGTCGCAAATTCGTCGATTCAAAGTCCAGGAGAGAGTTATTCCCGGACAATCCCGAATCGTTGACTATAATCCCACTGTCGGAATCTTCATGGTCGAGGAGTAACCGGTCGTCTTCATCCTCAACGGTGTCTCTTTCCGGTTGGAATTCCTCAAGCCCTGGAAGAGCCCCATACGAGAAGCTTCGTAGTTTCACCCGGAGGTTCTTCTTCCGTCTTGGATTTTTAACCGGAGTAGACTCGGCAAGAGGCCCCGGATTTTTGTAAAGCTTATTTAGGAACTTGTTGGTTGAAGATTGAAGATACCTCTCGGACATTGCTCGCAACTTGGCTGTGAAACACGAAGCACGATTCAAACTGTCATATTTATCACTAACACCCAAAAGTTCCAAATCGAGACTTTGACTGTCACTAGTGTGATTATTTGAACTGCACGAAGGCACGTCAACTAGAGTTGAAGCTGTTGAATTTGACCGGAAACAAGACAACCGCGTGTGTTTCACTCTATCCAAAAGGGGGTTCCTTTTTTCCCGATCGGAGACACTCCGCGGTTGCGACTTGTACCTTCTCCTGTTCGATTTTTCAATGATAATCACGCTGTCCTCAACATTGTAAAAGTTTGTGTCATTCTTGTTATTTTGCCTTCGGGCCCAAACAGCCGGGGACATTTCTATAAAGAGGAAAAGAGGACAATTATCTCACAAGGATAAATAAAAGTTGTTTACCAAGACGCGATCTCCGTTTGACGTGTTTGGGGGGTGACAAAATCTCAACATTTGGATTTTGATCGCTCTCGGTGGAGCGAAGAGGCGAAAGGCTCAGAAGTCGGGGCGCTTCGCCCTGTTTGCGAAACCACTTCATTTGCTACAACAGAAAAACACATTACCTTTAAACGAACTTTTCTTCTTGTTAAAAACGTCACAGGACAAGTTCGTACGTTCTATGAATTCTGAAATTACTGCAGCCTTGAAATAACTCGCTTACGAATTTCAGTGTCATTGTTCTTTATTCTACTTTTAACACAAAAAACTGGTTGTGGGAAACTTAAATGTTATATCACGTGAATTAAACATGTGAAACGTAACATTCCAGGCAATTAATTATTCTTAATTGCATTTTATTGACTTTTTCCCATAAACAAAAGTGAATACGGGACTGGAATTTTGAAAAACGTGTCAAATGTAGGCAACCAATTATACATGATTTATCTTAAAATTTCTCCACAAGAAAAAGTTAATTGTTTGTACCGTAATGTGTAGGTCAAATTCGATAAAACCAACAATATATTCGACTCAACTTATCAGAAAACAGAAATTGCATCAGAAATGGCATGAGACTGGATTGCCTGGAATCAGTGTTTCCACCTGAGTTGAAAAATTTAACAAATTTTCACCAGATTACGATTTGTATGGCAAAATTTCTCAAAAAAACGCAGTTTTCAGCTTAAAAATCTGTTTAAACTCTTGAAAAAAAAACAAAAATGACATGCTTTTCGGACTAATTCTGTGATTTTTTGACTTGTTTTCAACAAAATTTTGCGAAATAATTGAAAAACGCTCGAAAAATACAAAAATCATGTAATTTTAGACTTAATTTCTTGATTATTTAGTTTGTTTTAACGAAATCTAGCGCAAAAGAACGTGCTTAAAAGAATTTTCGGCCAAATTTTGTGGTTTCTTGACTTATTTTTGTCTTATCTTGCTCAAAAACCAGATTAATCAAGTGAGACACACAAAATAAGATCAATATCAATCCTTTAAGTCAGGCAAACAAGCTAAAAAATGATATCAATTTCGATTTAATTTTGTAATTTTTTACCCTGTTTCACTCTCAAAAAGACAAAAAACGCCGTTTTTTTGGCTATTTTTTGACAAAATTTTAAAAAATAATTGTGTTTCTAGCTAAAAAAGCATTTGAAAAAAACAAATATAAGTTTATCATTATCGACTCTGTTTAATAATATTTTGTAAAAAATTTTTAACCAATTTGATAGTTTTCTATTACTTTTTCTTTGAGAGAATTTCACGAAATAATTAAGTTATATATTTTTTTTTATAACAATTTAGTGATTTTCGACACTCTGTGGCAAATTCTTTCGAAAAAACAAAGTTTTCAGCTTAACAATCTGCTTCAACATTTGAAAAAGCAATTATGTTATTTTCGGACTAATTTTGTGTTTTTTGGTTTGTTTTTGACAAAATTTTGCGTTTCTAGCTGAAAAACGTGCTAAAGCTCTCAAGAAATGCAATTTTCGACTTTATTGGTCGATTTTTTAGTTCGTTTTAGCGAAATCTCACAAAAAAGATAAAATTATAGTACAAAAATGTACTTGAAAACATTCTCGGCTTATTTTTATCTTATTTTGCTCAAAAATCAGTTAAATCGAGTAAAACAAACAAAATAACATCAATATTTTGCAAGATAAATGAGCCTCTATGGTTCAAAAACAAAATAAGTCGAGCGAAACATGCTAAAAATAACATCAATTTTGATTTGATTTTTAATTTATTTGCTTGCTTCAATGAAATTTTTTGAATTCTCTTTGTTTTTATCTCAAAAACGTGCTTAAAAACTTGAAAAGGGCAAAAATAACGCCGTTTTTGGTCGAATTTGCTGAATTTTTGGATTGTTTTTAACGAAATATGGCGAAATCATTGTGTTTCAAGCTGAGAAAGTATTCGAAAAAGTCAAAAATAAATTGTCATTTTTAATCCCGTCTCGTAAAATCTTGTAAAAAAACAAAGAGAACTATAATCTTTTTCAGTTTTTGGCTTAAAAATCTGTTTAAGCTCTTAAAAAAAAGGAAAAATTTTGCAAAATAATTGCGTTTCTAACTGAAAATCCTACCAAAACGCTATTTTATTTTATTTTATTTTATGTTATTTTATTTTATTGAAATTTTAGTAGAAAAACGTGCTTAAAAGCATTTTCGGACAAATTTTGTGTTTTCTTGCCTTATTTTTGTCTTATCTTGCTCAAAAACCAAATATAAATATATTTTGCAAAATAAATAAGCCTCTATGGTTCAAAAACAAAATAAGTCGAGCGAAACAAGCTAAAAATAACATCAATTTTGAAATTTTTTTGCCTGCTTCAATGAAATTTTTAGAATTTTCTTTGTTTTTACCTCAAAAAATTTGAAAAGGGCAAAAATAACGCCGTTTTTAGTTGAATTTTTGGATTGTTTTTAACGAAATATGGGGAAATAATTGTGTTACTAACTGAGAAAGTATTCGAAAAAGTCAAAAATAAATTGTCATTCAGATTCACACAAAAAAAAATCAATTTTGAAAAATCTTTGCCACCTTATGTCAATTACCTTGTTCAAAAATCAGATAAATCAAGTGAGACAAACAAAACATCAATAAACAAAACAGAAATTTTTATTGATAAAGTACAATTTTACGGTAAAAAAGTAATCGTAACACAGACTCAATTTGGGGTTTATAATTTTTACTTTTGTTTGAACACTTTATCACAAAGGTTGAGCAAGATACTAGCCTTTGTTTGCTTTTTAAACAGCATCTAGTTACATTTTTAAATACACAGACACAAAGAAAAATGGTTTTAATTTTCCGGAAAATCACGTCTTTGAGAAAACAGTTTCTTATCTGAGTAGATTGAGGTTGTCATTGACCAGTTTAAAGTAAAAGCGTGTTCCAAATTTGAAGGTAATTGAATCTATAAAAACCGTCAACTGTGTTTTTCTCGTCTAGAAATTGCGTAATTTTGCAGTTTGAAATTGACACAGAAATTTCCTGAAGCGGTCAGTTTTTTGTAATTAGAGATATAGTACAATTAGCGTGATTTCGTTTCGAATGATTCAGCACTGACAGGACCTGAAATATTTCTTGGAAGAGTTGAAGCGAGACTTGAATGCAATCATAAACAAAAATGAACACCTCAGGTTACAACGCAGGTGTAATTTGTAATAATTAAGTGCATTTGTTATTAATTACAATGTAGCTGCACATTCCTGCATTTTAAAATCGCAGAGCGAGTGGAAAGCACAAATATTTGCTTCGAAATAACTAAAAATAATGATGAGTTCTGTGAATTGATCCAGGTATAAAATGTTCACACGGAGCGAATGCTAACTGACATTAGATTACAACTTGGCCATAGCATTTGTTGTGTAATATTTTCTCAATGTAGAAAGTACAGTGGAATTTCAATTATGCAATCTGATATAATTAATCATTGAGAAACGTGAATGATCATTTCATATTTTCGAATTGATCGCTCATAAATCAGTCATCACAGTTACAATTCCCGCAAAAATCAATAATTTTTGAACGGCAATTCAAGTCAAGTAATTAAAATCTTACAGGTGTGGCCTTTACACGGTCCGTGCGTTCGAGGATCGAATTTCTGTAAATCAAATCGAATTTAATTGAATCGAAGCCGACAATGACCTAATTGATTAATTCGGCGTGACAAAGGGGCACATTGTTGCTAGTCAAATCTAAATGATTCATGAAATTTCATCGGAATTACTATGATAAAACGCGTTGAAATATGTGGCACAGGCTATAACTACATTCCATCGATAATCGCCTCAAGAAACGAAAGCGAAATTTTCAACATTCATGTAATGCAATCTGTAGACAAATTATGCTTTCAGCACGCATCGGTTGTCATTTTTTCCGAAAAATCATCACGGAAGTGGGGAATTGTGATGCAACAAATATGACACTCGGGCATTTGCCTAAGCTCAAATTAACTATATAAATATTTTAAGTAACAGATAACTTCAAGCCTAACAGCGTTATGTCACCATGTCCCAACAATTAACTAGTTTTTCTGTGAAAGCTAGATTTTGTTAAGTTCGATTGTATTTAAATGAAAATATGTGTGTCATTTTTGGCGTATGCTAATATTACCCACACCTTGATCCAGTGGCAGCGCATGGTCATGGGCACAACTAATTTATTTTTCAGTAAAGTTTAATTTCACTTTTAATGGTCTCTTTCTGAACCCATCAATCAAATAATAACCACTAGACGACGATACGCGTTAAAAAGTAGTACTACACCAAATTTAAATTTTTACTTTAAAATGCTCTACATACCCACACTAACACAACAAATATCCACAACTACACCCACTAAAACGGATTTTTAACAAAAATAACCCTAATTGTTCACACAAGTTTTGAATTCGAATTTGACAGAACCACAAAATATGACAGCGCGTTTAGGGGATTTTAATGTTTTTAGTATATTTAAAAAAGTCCGGGACAATCTATACCACAGATTTATTATTATATAATTCTTTTTTCACTTTGTTCAAGATCACAGTCAGCTTTTGCAAATTTTTTAGACAAATAAACGTGTGCGTGGTTGTTATTTTGTGTAAATAGCGAGCCGCCCGTGGCCGGGTCGAGTAAAAAGTTAATATTTATTGCCCGCTAGCAAGGTCCAGCTACCGGAATTATAGCGGTGAAAATTAAAAATGAGCTAGGATCAAACAGTGAGGTGAACATGTAGCATCATCCAGGCGTACGATTGCAACCTTGACGAGATTCGCATTTTTGACCCCTCTGAAACCTTCACCTTTTTTCGATTTGCGAAAAACTGCTGTTGATGTTGTTAGAACCGGAAACTGGAAAAAGTTGATGGACGCTTTCAGGCATTTTTCAGCACGGCTATTTAAGTCTGGCCTTTTATATGACCACAATGACGGTCATCTTTGTATCATGTCCGCATCATTGCTTGTCCCAACTGTCCTCAGTACCATGACCAGTGAAGAGTACACGTTTCTAACTACGAACCTGTGAAATCGGACATTTGCTATGAACTATGGCGACATTTTTCTATATAATTGAGTGTTGCGTTTTTTGCGACTAAAACCACCAAAAAATTTGCATATTTTCGAAGAATCCGCGGAAGCGGATGACTAATCAACAACCAAAAAATCCAAACAAATAAATCAAAACGCAAATGTACCGAGACAGGTTATTACCATGATAGGTTTTTAATGCAGCATCCTGGATATGTATTATAATCAACAATAAATTAAAACACAATTTTGTACTTAAATACATTTACAACTACTCCGACAAATGAAAAACGGTGCTACCTCACAAAAACTACAATTACAAAAGATGCAATTATATTAATACAGTAATAATGTCTTTGTATATTTTTGAATTTCTCATTTCTCAGCTATTGTGTCTATAAATGACAATTTAAATTAAACACCACTTAGTATACAGATTCAGATTTCGTTTTCTCACAACAGGACCCCACATTTCAAAAATACCCCAAATAACTCTTATGCAATTATTGAATAACACAACACATACAAGACATTTCCGCATTTTTCAGACCTTCTACCTTAATTATCATCCTCGACCAATAACTTTCCCCCAACTCACCTTTAATTTGATTTAATCCCAATCTTTGTCAAATTTGAGTTACATTTTTTTATCACTGATCAGAGCGCGACTAGAAACAAAAAACTTAGCTAAGCAGCTCCTATCGCCACTGCTTGACGAGTACTGATCATACCATGCGATGGTACCATACAATAGTACCAGCGCTGGATGTGGTAGCCGTTTCTAGTTAGAGAACCACTTCTTTTATCAACCTTCCTATTAATTCACTCGCTTGATTGATGAATCGACCGGGTACTCAAACCTGGCAACTAGTACCTACGACTTTTTATTTACTTAATGCACAACTTGCCCGTTTCACAAAACTGATCACTAGTGATGAATGAGAAAATTTGGGCAACTTTCAAATTTCGAGCCATTGGTTGCACTACAGGTTTCTGTAAGTAAATTTTTCCCAAAAATTTAAGTTTGATTTGGTAAAATACCGGAGTGGTTGTGCTGTTAGCATAAAAACAACAATTGACGAAAAACCTGGCAAAACGTGGTGGTTTAATCATGAGTTGAGTCAACTTTTGAATTTCGCTGCGCAATTGGCAGCATTGAGACACCTACTAGTCAAAACTCAAAGCTGTGCAGGTTTCTGTAACCGATTTTTTTGTAATTTTCCGTTGGGATTAATTTTTTTGTTGCGGAAATTGGATTTTTTTGAATTTTGAGGTGTTTAGGTCCGGTTTGGTGAAAACCCGGGTTGTTTTTTTGCATTGTTGAGTATTTTCATGGAGTCGTTTGTGGTTTGACATTTGACAATATCTCCATTTGCTGGCTATTTTTGTGCTGTGACCGTAGTTTGCCATAAAAGCAAAAATTGAATTGTGGCTGAAAAACCAGTTAAAAAGTGGTTGTTTAATCATGAGTGTGTCGAGTTCTCTTGAGTATCTCATGATAAAGCAGACTTGTCGGTTTTTCGCTTACAAGTTTGAAATGGGTTCAAATCAAGCACCCCAAGACGCATCAGATATCTATTCATTCCAGTTTTTGAAGGCTTTATACGACCGCCCCGAGGATCACATAAACAAAATAATTAAAGCGAAATTTGGGCCCAACGGGAACGAGAATGTAAGTTTGTAAGTTGAAAATTAACCTAAACTTGACAAGGTTTCTTCCAGGGTGACTCTGAAAACGACGAAAACTACAGTCTAATCGAAAAACGAGTACTATTAGACTTTTTCCGAAAAGTTGTTGATATGAAATCGCAACCAGCCAAACAATGGACTGACTTGCAACATTATTTGTGCTTCATTTATAGGTATTGCATGACTAGTGACCCAGACCCAGTGCAGGAGGTGTTATCACCGTATTTCATAGCTGATATGAGGAGTATTGTGTGCAGGTAACCACCCCCAATCACACTATCACAAGTAACAATTTTTTTCAAGTCTGATGGAGGAAGACCAGATACAACTTTGCCTTAGATTATTTTCCCTTGTGCGAGAATACACCGTTTTCGCTCATAAGCAACACCAAAAAATCGCAAGTGTGGAAGCTTCGATTGAAAGTAAGTGAGCCTAAACCTTGCACATTTACAAAACAACAATTTTTAGGCTTATTCTACTACTATGAGGCTTTTTTGTCCGCAACCAAAAACATATGCAAAATATTCCCCGAACTTGAACAACTCCTAATAAACACATACAAGTTAGGCTGGCTTGACTTTAACACTTCGATTTTTATGTACTACTTCTACGAGACTCCCTACGTGCAAGACATGGTTCGCGAGTTCGAATTGGTAAGTCCACATCACGTGTTTCATCCCTTAACACGTGGTTTTAGATGAAAGACAACGTTTCGATCAAAGCCGCTGGTATTTACACGGTTTTAACCGAATTACATAAACTTTGGAGGTCGCAAATGTTAGGAATCAAGTAAGTTGGGTCAATTTATGGCTAACTCTAAGTATTGAAATTGTAGCAGCGTGATTGCGAATAAGTTAGGGGCGAAATTCAAAGGTCTGGATAATAAAATGATGTCGAGTCATAAGCGTGTTTTATCGAAGAACTTCTGGATTGATCGAACGGCGAAAGAGTATGATTTTAAGTTGGCACACTTGGTGTTTTATCTCCCGTTTGTAGGAAAGCAATGCAGGATGTGCGACTCTTTGATTGTCAGTTGTTCACACTTGTGGGGAACAAAAACCTCCCAATGCCGGACCCAACTTTGGACGAGTCAGGTCAATGCATTTGCGAGGATTGCTTAATTATTAAATACAAGTCATTGCTTGAAAATACTCAGAATAAAATCGTCTCGGAGTGTATGAAAGTCTCGTGCAGGTTTTGCCGACAACAAGTCGACTTAGAACATTTCCAACAGCACGTCAATGGTAATAACACATTAAAATCAATATTAAACATGAGAAAAATGAGTACAATTAATTCCAATTACAAACAAAATTCCAGTAATTCCAAAATAATTTCACCAAAATTTTATTCTTTTTAGATTAATTCCTAATTAATTATCGTAATTACAAAATAATTCCTGAAATTCAACATGATTTTCAGAAGAATTCACTTTCTCCGATAATTCCAAAAAATTCTAGTAATTCTAGAAAAATTTTAATTTACAAATAATTCCGATAATTCAGC
>NW_025400995.1:1733696-1753215 GCF_015345945.1 Tribolium madens | reverse complement strand
AGTGATTTAACCCGAAAATAATTTTAATAAAACCAAGTAATTCCAAGCAATTACGATTAAATTAAAAAAAACTGTACAACTAATTCCAGAGTTAACGGCTCTTCGCTATTAAACTAAATTATTTTTAGGACGCGCTGTAGCGGAATTAGATGGAAGCAACTGTAAAAATCTCTCGAAGATTATTTCAGACAACATCGATATTGTCAAATTAGGAATATCAAATTCGAAAGGAGCGAGAAAAAATGGTGCACAAAACGACTCACTCATATCACATTCGTTGAAACGTCACGAAAATGGCGAAATTTCGAAAGATCCCTGCCCGAAACTTGCAAACGAGCCCCCACTTTTCAAACATAACATTTTCGAAGATGAGGACGAGGATATTGACGTTACCGAATTGGCTTTTCCCGGACTTGAAATCACAAAAATGTCAAGGAAGACGTTTTATAATTTTTTGAAACACAGATTTTCGCTGCCGCGCAACGGGAAGGAAAACAAAGCGGAGGCGAATCCCAAAATCACCGAAAAACCACCGGTTCAGAATGCGTAAGCCAATTTTCACTGTTTTGTGTATTACTATATTTTACACAATTTAAGGGTTAAAAATACGCCCCCTAAACCCGAGGAGCCCAAATCTGAGGTTGTAAAAAACTCAAAGTAGGTAGTAGGAGTATTTTTTTTTTTCAAACTTAACACAAACTATTTTTAGAAATACGAACAAAAGCAACGGTAATACTTTCCCATGTGGTCATAGCTGCAAACTCGAGGAAGAATTAAAATCAGGTGATGATAAAATTTTGTGGCGCTTTTACCGATAATTTTTTTTTTTTTTAGAGTTTAAAAAAGCTTATCAGGACCAATGCGATCATCACAAGGAATCGAAAAAATGCGATTGTACTTTTTGCGAAGTATTCGGGACAACGGTAAATAGTAAATAGCCCAAATCGTGTGTTAAAATGTCGCATTTGCAGACTTCTCACGTTCATAAAACGAACGAAACCCGTAATCGATTAAGAATCAGATTGAATCAAAGAAATGAAAGTAGTGGAAAAAACACAAAAACGAAACCTAAAACAAACCCAAATAAGGTTGAATCACCGGCAGCTGGACCCTCAAAACCCACCCAATCGAGCGAAGGTACAACCCCTACAAATGAAGAAACAAATTCTAACCCTCTAATGAATGACATACACGGCTTACTCAACTATATCGAGGGTAATACAAATGTTGATAAAGTTGCTTTAGCGGAGAAGAAAGCGGCGAAAAAGGCGAGACAGAGACACAAAAAGGAAGAAGAAAGATTGAGACTTGAGGAAGAAGAGAGGAAGAAAGTTGAGGAGGAAAAACGAAAAGCTGAGGAAAAACTCAGGAATGAGGAATTAGCACGGCAACTAGCCGAAAAAGCGGCCAAAAGTAAGCTCATCTCTGATTAAATCACGCATTTAGTGTGTTTTTCAGACGCGAAGAAAGAAAATAAAAAGAAGAAACAAAAGAACAAAAATACTGAGTTGGTAGAAGAGACAATTCCAGCTATGGTCACTATAAAACGTGTTGTCGAAAACGACAATGCACTACCAACTGTTACTATCACTCTAAAAGGCTCAACGCCTGATCAAGATAAACTTTTATACACTCTAGTGAATGGCCATGATGGCAATAATGCTCAGTTAGAAGAGAATAAAAAGATTAAAAAGTACAAAGAACAGGTGGCGAAGACTGTTAATTTAGAAGTAGCAGCGAATCAGAAGAAGAAAAAGAACAAAAATGATAAAACCCAACCAGCGAACTCAGTTGTTACAAAAGAATTACGAGTGACACTAGCTGTAGACCCTCCAAGTGATAAAAAGAACAAACAAGTGAAAAATAAAAACAAAAACGAAAATAAAAAAGACAAATTGAACAATAAGGATGATGATATTAATATTCCAATGTTGAAATTGCCCCCAGGTAGACAACATTAAAACATTATTTTTCTAATTTGCGTTTATAATACGTTTATGGCTATACTTTAATGAATTTATTATTATTGTGTTGTAACACTAATAACTAATAATTTGTAAATTTTATGACAGACGGCAGAAATGATTCTAAAAATCAAGTGGGCGCCGAGTGTTACCAACCGATACCAACTAACACAAAATTCTCTAGACGAATAAAAATTATTTTTTTAATCAAAATAAGAAAAAAGGGGGCGCAAATTAGAAAAAATAGCATAAAATACTCGTTTTATAATGGCATTGGCACACGAATCGTGCGCTAAATCAACCCTTATAAAACTTGTTCTTTTATATACTATTCCTCTTGTTTATTTTTTTTTTAGGCATTACAATAACGAAAGTTGATGGTCCAATGACTGATAGGAATTACAAGGCTACCAACATCGAAAGCCCCCCTTACAGTTCCAACATCCCGGTCAGTAAATCAGGGGTAATAGTTGTTGATACGGAGAAACTTATAAAACAATCGAGTGCCACAACAAGTAAGAAAAATCGACGAAAGCGGAATAAAAAACAGCGAGAGTTGCCTCAACCGGCCCCCAGTAAGCCGTCAATGGTGACACTGAAGAACCCCATTTTCCAGAACATGCAGCCCCGCCATGAAGCGGAAATAATGCCCGACATGAGCGGTGGTCAATGCCAACAAGCGTCGATTTTCAAAAACGAAAACGGGATGGTCACTATTAGGAGTTCAAGACTGCAACAAAGTCTCAATAGTGGGGCCCCAATGCCCAGTCTTTTGCCAGATCTGAAGCCGGTCCTGGGACCGGAAGTCCCCACTAGTTATATGTCGTCGTGCAACTTCCCTGAATTCTCCCGGATTTCGCCATTCAACGCTCAAGAAATTTTATCAGGCTTGCCGGGGATTGAGATCACGAAAGTGGACAAAAACGCGACGAAAAACGATCTGGAGAGCAAAAAGACGTGTCATACGGCCGAAGTGTCGATCATTCCGGCGAATAATTCAGAGAAATTTCATTTTGATAAAGATGATTTGCATTATGGTAGTTGAATAAATCGGTTTTGTGGGTTTTTATTTGGTTTTTGCTCGTTTTAGATAATGTTTTCACACCGAGGGATATTTTAGAAGACGATATGGATGCTGATGAACGGGAGTTGGAAGCTTTCAAACGGTTCTGCCAGCAGTCCGTGCCGCCCAAACGCAAGGAAAAAGTTGCTCATCTCAATGTCAAAGATATTGTTTTAAAAAAGAAAAATGAGAAAATCACGGCTTAGGATTTAGGTTTTTTATCGGAAGCGGAGTTGTTTTACAAATTTTTATTTCAATTTGCTTCCATTTAAAGCGCGCCTCTTTATTATAAAATTTCGTTTTATTTATATCACTGCTATTGTCCAGATCTAATCTGAGTGTTTATTACTAGGAAAGAAATGTGATTTAGTTTTTTCACCAAATTTTCATGTTTTTTATTGCCAATACCAGTAAACTTTTAAAAAGGAACTTGTCTTTTCTTAGCCCCGCCATTGAAACACAACAGTCTCAATTCAATCATAATTTATTTTAGAAATATAAAAAAGTCAATTTAGTCATAGAAAATTAGAGAGCTAATTGTAATACACTTGTACATAAATAAATAACAAATACTCTTGAGTTAATGTTAACTTAAACTAAATCACAGCCTCTAGTTAAATTATCAGAAAACAACTATGAGGTAACATAAACAATGTTAAATGCAAGTGCGATGCACTTAATGTTAGGAGTATTAGGCATGCAACTAATCTAAAAAAATACTTCTTGTCAAGACACTTGTCTGCGTGAAACGGTTATAACCTTAACCGTCCCGATTTTTTGGTAAGCATATTCATAAGCACTTTGCGAATCCATAACAGTGAAATCAACGTCATCAAAACTGAGTATTTTGTCTCCTGGGAGCAATTTCTGATATGCAACGCCGGCTGGATGGACTTGATCCACATAAACACCCTGAAAATATCACTCTCAGTACCAAAACCGGTCACCAAAAAAACCTACATCAGTTTTGGCCACAACATGAAAATCCCCCAAGACCCTAAACCCGACCAACTCCACTTCTATCACTTTACAAATCTGGTGAGCTCCAAATGGCCACTTTGGTCTCCGCCCCTCGTCGTAAAAATCCCCGATTTGCTCCCGATTTTTCGCCAACTTCGGCGTCGGGTGGTGAATATTCGCCGGTTGTTGCTGACTGAACTGTTTGGGTTGGTCATGCGGACTGGGCGGGCACATCTGTGCGAACAAATGGGCGTTTTTCGAATACGCCGCTGCGATATGATACGGGGGCGGCTGTTTCGGAGGCTCCTCCCCTTTCGGTGTTTCATCCTCCTTATCAAGCAGACTCGATTGGGACACCGACAATTCGCCGGAAATGTGCGTCACTTTCGCCTCCTTGATCTCCGAGATGCTCGCCGGCTGACTTTCAGGGGGCTCCCCTCCGCGGAGGATGTTCTTCAAACGGCGCAATTCCTTGTGGTGGGGGGTTGGGGTGCGGCTAAGGGAGGCTTCAGTGGGGATATTATCCATGTTGAAGGTGATATGGTAGCTCTGGGTGCTCATAGGGAGGTGAACAGGGGGCGGGGCTTCAGGGAGGGGCACTTGCGGGAAGAGGACCGAAGTTAGAACAACTTGGCCATCAGGAAGTTGCTCGTTCTGTAAATGAATCTAAAATAACTGAAATAAAATAAAGCCACTAAAAGGAGAAATACTACCAAAGGTTGAGTCTGGTTTGGGGTCAACCACAGTGCTTTCAGATTAGTTAATTTTGAAACTGTGATCGGTAAATACTCCAATTTGTTGCCTATAACACCCAAAGTTGTGAGTTTTTGTAAATGACCAACTTCGTCCGGTAATCGATTTAAATAATTATTGTGGACGTTTAAAATAGTTAAGGAACAGCAACTTCCAATTTCTGAAACAATTATTGAAATTCTTGGGTACAAATTTATTTTATCACCTGGTGGTAGCTGTTCCAGCTTGTTATCTGAGAGTATAAGAGTTGCTAGTTTACGCAAGTGGCCGATTCCTGACGGGAGTTTTATAATGAAGTTATTTTGGAGATTGAGTTCTTCAAGATTTGTGAGTTTGCTTATTGTGTTTGGCAGCTCCTCTAAATTATTTGATTCGAGTTTTAATACTTGTAAATTGCGTAAGTTTCCTATGGCTTTTGGCAACACAGAAATTTGATTAAAGCTTAAAATTAAATTAGTTATTTTAGTCCATTGACCTATTTCTTTTGGTACGGTTTGTAGATTATTGTAGGAAGCATCAAAATCGTTCATTTTTTTCAAATGTGTTATTGCGGGCGACAATTTCGTAATATTATTGCCGTTGATCCATAATTCAGTCAAATTGCCATGAGATTCGCAAACTTCAGTCTAAAAAAGCAAACAAAAGTTATGCAACAGTGATGATTTTTTTATTACCAATTGGGACAAGTTATTGTCGCTAACATCAAGTCTTTGTAAATTGGTTAATCTCCTAATCGACTTGGGTAATTCCCTCAAACTATTATCCCTTAATTCTAGAATTCTAAGATTGGAGAGGCGTCCAATATTGGCAGGCACATAATCAATTCCTGTATCATTCAAACACAGCTGTTGCAAATTAATCAAACTCATTATAGCTTCAGGGACTTTTCCTAAATCATTCATGCTTAAATCGAGTATTGTCAACTTGTTTAGTTTATCGATATTTGGCGAGACTCCTTCCAAAACCAGCGCTGGAAAAGTGGTTGACTCAGAGCCCCAAACAGGCAAAACTCACCATTTTTACTGAAAATTAGCACTTGCAAACTGTTCAACTTTGAGATTAGTGGCGGAATAGACCTGATTTCGTTGTCGCTGACATTTAAATACCTCAAATCAATGCATTGAAACAACTGAGGTGACAGATCCTTCAACTGGAAGAAAACTTGTAATGTTAGGAATTTCCACGCCACTCACCCACTTTATTCCCTTCAAGATGTAACACTTCTAAAGTCGGAGAGTTGTTGTAGACATCAACAGGCACTTCGGAAATACCACAACGAGAATAGTCTAACTCAACTATATTTTCTTGGTTAGTACTACATTTATAACAAAGAAAGAAACTCATCTTATAATCACACTGGTCATACTTTTTCATCCCCAATTCATCGTTCCGGGTTTATTAGGTTACATTTTTTAAAATAATACATTTCGGAGCATTGGGACAGGGCCCAGCTTTCCACACACTCTGTTTAGGCAGGCTTGCAAACGTGAAAAATTTCAGACAGTCATACCAACCGCCGGTGACAAGACCCTAACTAAACCCGCGCTATTTGAATGACTACCCAAAAATAACGAATATATATTTATTTATTACGCCGCGACAATAAATGCAATTGCATGACGTATCTATCTCCACTTTCCAGGAAGAAATTTGGCTAAAAACTATGAAACGTCATACTGACTAAAAATAAAACGGGAGTGATATACATTTTGAGGGGGCTATTAATAATCACTGTGCTAATTTTAACCCACTATTTGGTTTTAATTTATCTGAGTGTCTCAATTAAAACAATAATAGGGAGATTCCAGTGTCAAAGTCCGTATTATTGTTACTATTTATTAAATCTAGTAAATAAATTCAAAGTCCAGTCTGCAGATACTTATCGTTTTTCGAGAATCTGACTTTGAACAAGTCTGGTGATGTGATTTAACTCTTAATCAAGTGTTTGGTGTAATTTTTAATTTTTGTCTTGCATAATAAATGATTTTCATTATTTACTTCCAATTATGCTTTAATTAGTGTTTAGTCCTGTATTTGATTATGAGATTAGATAAGTATTAATGTTTATTTATGTGATACAATTATTAAAAAAATAAATAAGTCTTCACTACTAGGAGGGCCCTGTACGCAAGAATTGTTTGATTTATTTTTTGGTGTATTGTAGATTACCTACTTATGTTACTGTATTTTTTTCATGCAATTTAAATAATGCGTTTTTTCATTATTGAATTTTGCAATCCGTTACAAATACTCAAAATGAAATAAAAACTCTGTGTTACTGTGTGTGTGGGGTAGTTTTTTCATTCAGGAACAACATCCAATTGTAAAAAGAACAATTTGTTTACTATTTCTTAAAAATTCTTTTTTTTTTCCTTTTAAAACTTGTTTAAACGGCTTTCCGTCTGAACACAATCGACAAATTCTTCTGGTGGTACATTTTGGAACTGGCTAGAGACATGCCATCTACGGAACGGTAGAGTAAATAGTTTGAAAACTGTAATTTTGTAATTGCAAAAATTTCAAATAAAAGGAATAAAAAAAATTCATAAATTATGTAATATATTTTTTGTATGTTCTGATTCATTTTATTATAACTATCATTGTGGCGTCACCATCTATTTATCTTTCTGTTTTTAGTAATCGAAATTAAAAGAAACAAAGCAAAATTAATTATTTGAAAATTGATCTGAAATACTTGTTGTGAGATCTATATACTGTGTTGCATATGTTATTAATTTCATTCGATAAATGTACAAGCTGTCACTTATAATAAAAACCCTGACCGATTTTTAGACGCAACCCAAAATACATTCTTACAATCAACTTTGCTTTTTGTACGTTTGAAAATTTTTTATTAAATTCAAATCAAAGTAAATGTTGACATCTCATTAGTTAAATTTGACAATGTCATCAATTTCATGTTTTTTTCTCTTGAATTCAAAATGTACTCAAACGACGAAAAAATTGAGAATGTCACAAAATGCTGTGGCTAAATCTGTACCGTCAAAGCGACTCTGTTGTATTCCAGTTTATAAAAATTGTCAAAGCTATTACAGGTTTATATTTTTGAAAAATTTTAAACAGAACATTCATTAACGCATAGTGTTATCTGAAAATGTATTTTGGGTTGCGTCTATTATTACATATGACTCACCCTGTATAAGGAGGTACTATTAGTGCGACACTTGATTTAATTTGTTCTAATATTCTTTTAATAGAAGAATGAATATCAAATATGTTCAATTGAAACTTACCAGACCTAACAATTCTTTTAGAACGCAACAATCGCAGACAAAACAAACAAATGTCAATGTAAAAAAAATAAAAAATTCAACTGTTTCAATCGATACGTACCACGTATCGTTACATAATATAATAAATTATACATTATTAATTAACTACAAAAAGGATTAATATCCAAATGGTATTGTATCAAAGTTTTCTAAAATAAGTCCTGTCATAAACAAAACCAAATTACTTTTTTTCTGTTTTATTTAGAAGTTCTTTAGTTTTGGTATCTCTGGTAATTCGATTATATTGTGTACTGATTTTTCTTAACAAACTGTTTTGAAGGGGCCCTCCTAGTAGTATCTTGCTATCATTTCGATGGACATGAGATTCACCTGTTGATAGAGTGACAATCGAACAATATTTGTGTAGACTTTGAGTCTCGTTCAAAAAATGACAATCGAAGGTGCGACAATGAAATTTGAAATTGATTTTAGGTCGTAGTTCTTGCAAGTTGGTCATTGGAAAGTTGAAAATTTGTAACGGACTTGCTATTCATCATCACTTTCACGTTTTAAACATTTCTCTATTTGTGTATAGATCATCCAAAGTTGCGTCCTCATTATCTGGTTAATTAAAATTTGTGTTGTTTATCTTTGTGATTTTTCCACAGTCAATAATCGCACCAACTGAAGAAGTGATGGAATTTTTCAGTTAGAATTCTGTAATTACCGGTAATTTTACCATCTACCCAAAAAATCGCCCGGTTTTTCAAGATTTTGAATAAGGAATTCGGTTGTTTATCGGAAAAATACCCAACAACTTGCAAATAAATTTTAATATTTGTTTATAAACGATGCGCACTTTTCCACTATTGATTCCATTGATAGTGAAATCCGTTCTGGAACTTATCCATAAATAAGAAATAAGCCTTCGGGTGGGTTTCTACCACGTTAATTACATTCTAGAACGCTATTATTATTAGGGAAAAAACCAGTTGAATGCACCCAAAAATGATTTTTTCGGTTTTAATTGCAAGACATGTTTGCGATTTTTTGCAATTTAATGAAGCTCGAGATACAAAACATGTTTGAAGTCTCGTTTGTTACATTAAAAATCTTGTACCTGCTGATTTAGACGAGCAAAATAGCGTCCTTCAACTTTTAGGATCGGGCAAGTGCCTTATGAAGTCCTTCAAGCAAGGTTAAAGAAAGGGGGCTGGTTTAAAAAAAAATTCAAGACGTACAAGTCGATTTTTTTGTCAAATTTGACGTTATGTCGAGTATGGTAATAGTGTCAAGAGTCAAGGCATAATTAATATTGACAATACAATACTGTGACGTCAAAATAATAAAAAATTCCCAACTTTGATTTGTTTTGTCGTTCTGCAAATTTATGTAAATTTGACTCCAAAACAGCAAATATTACATATGTCAATTCAAGGAAGTAAAACTGTTTTATTATCACTGTATCAGTTAGAGATTGTTTTTATTGCATATTTTTAACCAAATTAAATCTGACCCCTGCAAGTTCGTGATTATGTAAAAGTGTCATTATTGTGGAGAATTAATAATTCTTATCAAGTCAAACAATAGATGGATGGTACGTATGTATGGTAATGATACATTTCCATCTATTGTTCCATTCTTTATGCATATTAAAATTTTTATTGGAATGTGGACAATATCCGTTCTAATTAAATTAAGCTTTGCTTGTTGAATTAATCAATTGACACCGACAAAAATCACATCTCAATTATCAAGTTTCGGTGTTTTTCTTACTGAATTTTTTTTATTTGAATCAAAATTTGCGCCTAAATCTGGCCATCCAATCACGGCGCAGCAATGTAGAACCCACCAATGGTACACCGGGATTATGGTCTGACTCTTGGGGCTCTAGATCAGGCGATTGTGGGCGACTCGTCCCCAATTCGCAAATTTAGTGCGAAAATTAATTTGGGGCATTTTCCCCCGCGCGTGACGCTCATGTGAGTGCAAAAACACGAAAGGTGAACTTCGAGCAGCAATTGAATAGTTTTTTGAATAAAATCAGAGATCACGACCTCTGTTTGTCGATACTACCGTCACGCCTTCTCCGGAGCCCCACTCCTGTCATCCGTCATCCTCATATAAAACACTAATGTGAGTGTGGAGGGCTATAGTGAAGCGCGAGGACTAACTCAAATTCTCAATTCCAAGAATTGAGCAGTTTGTTGTTGTGTTTTGTGAATTTTGGTTTGGTTTTGTGACAGTTTGGGCTTAATAATACTCAAAATGAACTCCTATCCTGAAAATATCACAGCAAGCCTGGAAAACAGCAGGTAGGTTGATTCACACAAACTGGGGTGGTTTGACATTTTTCTCTTATCATTAAACAATTGATAAATTTGGTGGGTGAAAGCTACCATTAGTTCATTTCAAATTCCACCTGCTACTGCTTCAGATATTATGCAATATTTAAGTGTGTCACACTTATAAACACCTCGATTTTTGATGAAATTTTTTATCCTATACGTGGAAAAATCATGTAATCAAGATACACAAAACAAAAAAAAACACCACCGGCTTTATCCCTAAATAAAAAGGTCATTTTTACAAAGATTGCATCAGTTTCTTGTTACTTTTGTAATAACAACACGAAAGAAAGTATTTTAAACCTAATAAACACTGAAAAGTTAATTGAAATTGTTCCAGAACTCGAAAGTCGAGTCGCCTGTTTCCCATTCAATTGTTTGGCTCGGGTAGGCTGATTCGATTCCGAAAAAAATTACTCATTGTTATTTAGGGTCACTTGACTAAATCCTTCTTTTAGATAAGATTGATAACAGGAATTTTATCAATTAGGCGAAAATTCGCCACTTTTTAAGTATGATTTGCGAAAATTTGCATAATGAAACCCGGAATTGTTAAAGTTGGCCACACCTTTGGAAAATTTTCTAATTGTTTTAAATTTGAATTTTGTTTACAGAAATAGCCTTCGTCGCATTGCTCGCAACGACGACACGGAATTTTCCCATCAAAGTATTTTGAATTTGATGGAGAAGTTCGTGAAGACGGTGAACGCCATGGACGAGACAATCTTAGTGCCTTGCCGGTTGATGGACTTGAAAGTGGGTGATGAGAACGACCCGACATGTCCCAAGAAGCATAACCAAAAGCCAAAACACGGTGTCCAAGAACTGCTAAATTCCGCTGATCTGTTCCAAATCTACAACATGCTGAATAGTGTGAAGGCCGATTTGTTGTGGGGACAAGGACAAGTGTCCGAAGAGGCTCCCGCCCCGGTTGCGACAGTGGTCAAGGGACACGTACGAAGACCCTCGACTGTCAGTGTAGCCTCAACGAATTCGTCGGCCTCGACAATCAGCGATTCGGAGTCGGATGCCGGCAACGAAAACGACTCAGGAATCGAAGAATCGCAGGAATGTTTTGGAGATCGGACGGAACAAGTCGCGCAAAACTTCAGAAGGCATCTAGTGGGGCTTACCCGGTCTTTGAAACAGATGACCGAAGCTGCTCAGTACCTCACTTCCCGTTATCAGCACGATATCGGAGGGCCAGTGTGACAAAGACCTCTTCAAGACACGAGGGGGAAGGTGTGCGTGGGAGATGCGTGATTTTGATGCATGGACGCGTGTTCTTTATTTAAAAGAGTGATATTTTCAACGTTTGTGTTGCTCCTTGATTGTTATTAATTATTATATTTATTTTAGTGAGAGTTAATTGTATACCTCTGGATAAGTAATGGAACTAAATACATTATTTAATTTAAAAAACATTTTATTTAATATCCTATTACATCAAATAAATAAAATAACCACATTTTTTCATTTTAATGTGCATCAAAGTCGTCGTTGAAAAGGATCATTTTAAGGTGGCAACCATGCAAAAATTCAAACAATCGTAACCTCAATCTTCCCTAAAAATTAAAAAAAATTATTAAAATCGCTGCAAACAAAGATTTTTGTTATTATTGATGTGATTAAATTTGTTCTGAAAGACATTAATGACACTTTTTGTGTGAATCGGCCTTTAAATTAAAGATGCATTTAGACTTGTACAACCTACTTGATGCACATAAATATGAAAGAGTTTTTGACATTTGATGGGGTCGTGACCTTGGTAGTCAAATTATGTCCCGACCATGGGATGTAATGAGTTAATGACAAATTTCCCGACCTCCCAAAGGTTAGGAATCGTCATATTACTATATGTGAATAAACTTTACTTTATGCCATTGTTTTCTGTTACATCACAGGAAATTCACTCATATTGACAACAAAACTGCAAATAATGCGAATATTAAAAACCAGTTTACAAAAAGCTAATTCATGTTTTGTTTTCGACAAAAAAGTAGAAGACATTTGAAACAAAACATAAGACACTTTTAAATAATTCAGTGACTAGTTTTTGGAAACGCCTCAAGGGTCCCCAGACGGGTCAGGCAGTCTAATCAAGATTAATACTTTTTGTGCATTTAAATGTTGGAAAATTCCCACACGCGGCTCAATCTATGAAAGCTTGAGATAACAATGAACATGTTATAATAACATTTTTTCGAGTGGCACTCACACTAATTAACTTGAGAAGTGCGACAAAATATTAGTAATGACGCTTGAACAATGTTTTGCAGGGATGACCTTACCTGTAGTAGATTAACAAAATGCGTGTGTTGTTTTGCATGTAAAGGGTGTAATTTGATTTTGATACTTAGTGAAACGTAATAGTATATTACAAACGAGGTGGTAAATATGCCATTACCCCGAGTGGTCTTGTATAAAGTCATGATTAAAGCACAAGGGGTAATGCCATTACCATTACCATGGAGGTTTGTATGCTATTTTATTCACAATCACATTATTTTTAGTCAAAAATTTAAATAAAATAAAATTTTAACAAAGTTAAGGTCCAAACGTAGTAGGCCATCCAAATTGATTTTGACATTTCAGAAATGTCAAAAAAAAAGAAATAATGTGTGAATCTGATAATAAAATTGTTCAAATGGAGTAGTGTACCCCTAGAAGTAAGAAAAACTGTTACAGAAGCAAAATATTATGCGTTACTTGACAATTCCCGGTATTTTTGTTATCTTAACGTTGGCTAACTTGCATATTACCGCCCAAGGGATTGATATTAATGCTCAAGAGATTTAATGGTGTGTTTCCCAGCCTTTAAAAGGTTAGTAATCGGCGTATTACATTAGTGATTGTGAATAAAGAAAATTGTGTGAAAATGAATATTCCAGAATGTTATATTTTCTCATGAAGTTGATCACCCTGACGAGAAAAATTGAACGAACTTTAAAATGTAAACAAACTGGCTTGTAAATATTTTCACGTGTGTACCTGCTTAACTAGTTTAACCTTTCTTGTGTCTAATATAATACATTTGATATCACGTCAAGCCACAAGTGAAATAATCGTATTATTGTGCTTTCATAAGTTTTTATGAAAGTATGTAATTTCCGTTATTGCAGCTGAAAACTTGTATTTTTCAAGGATGGTTGGTAGGTAGTCATTAAATTCCGTCTGGCGTCTCTAGCAAAAATTTTCAAGGATCTGGTTATAATTTTTATTAGTGGTAAACGCGTAGTTAGTCCCGATTTTACTATTTACTATAAAACGGAAACATTTGTGAGAAAACGCTTGATCATTGTTCTGTGAAGGTAAAACTCGACTCATTTAACAAACTTTCAATTTATTTGAATGATCTGAAACCATGTTCCGGGTTTTGGGGTGGAAGAGGAAGCATTCATGGAAACTTATGTAACAACAGAAAAAACGCTTTTTTTCGCTTTTTTTTCTCCAGTTTGGAACCTAATGATGGTTCTAGAAGAAACAACACTCAATTGCATTTGTAAGAATTCCTCTTTCGGATTCAATTAATTATTCTATTGACGTAAAAACCTTGAGCAAGCAAAACTTGTAATAACGTAATTTCTTCGATGCCACCAAGAAATTCCATGCCCCAGACAGTATTTGTTTATCAACAGAAATTACGCGAGCTCAATACGTTATTTTTTTTATTTTGCGTCAGGTTCTAATAGGAGCATTGAATTTGGCAATGAATCGGTTTTGTTTCAAAAACCTTGTCTTGTTTGCGTTTCAGACCAGTCAAAACGTAAACTTTGCAAGCACAGCAGAGAAATGGGAAAAATGGTACAGAAATGTGGTATTTTGTACCGTTAGCTAATTATATAATGCCACAATTCGATGGCTATGATTGCATAAAATGTGGCTTTCCAATAAATGGAAACCGGAAACTAATCAGATCATTTCCTGCCGAAATCTGGGGATTGTTTCGGAAGAAAGTGCTTCCGTATTGAGACCAAGGTTAGCTAAAGTCCGCAGACACGAACTTTAGATTTTTGATTCATTTTGCCAGTCAAGACATGGACTTTGACCATCGCGACCAATACAATAACCCAAATCTTTTATTTCTTTATCTCTTATCAAATGCACTAAGCGTGATCAACCGACTCAGCTTAAAAATATTACTTTGTGCTCGACTTTATTTTATTTATTGGTAAATAAAAACTTAACTGATAACAACTATTTAATTTGCTTAATTAGAAGCACGTTTGAAATTAGTTGATTCTCGACATGACGCGGCAGTTTTTTCAACCCAATCATGTATTTATTTATAAATATTCATAAATTGAATGTTATCACAAGTCTGAAAATTGAATGTGTAATGTGGGATAAAAAAAAAACATATTTTATTCATTTATTTTAATGTGTCCACAACAAATAAAAATAATCTCAATTCTCAAACGTTTCAAATAAAAATATCTGTAATATATTTGACATTGTACGCAAATTCCCTACTTATTAAGTGAAATAATAGATAGATAAAGTAAGTAAATTGCAAATTTGGGATTGTTGGGGTCGTGACTTTACATGAGCAAGAACGCGAAACGCAATCGTTGAAAATGCAACTAAATAATAATTTGTTTCATAATTATTCCGCTAAATTGTTAAGAAATGCGTCTTATAAGCAAAAAGCATTATTACATCATGTACTACTGTTACGTGTATCTCGCTTTGTTTATTTTTTGTTTTTTTTGTTTTTCTTTCAATTAGACTATCGAAAAATTTGTACAAAATTTGTTGGGCTATATACTTAATGTAGTCAATGTAAATGTGTAACTGCGTCATAAAAGTAATGTTCCGATAAAAAAGCTTTTCAACTATCTACTTAATAGTGGCTAACTATTATTAAAAAAACGTAAAATAAAAATACTTTATTTTCACATTGCAATTAAACTAAGTTAATGATTGGGTAGTATTTATTTTTATTACATATTTTGACTTATATATCTGTATGTAACTCTTAATTTTGCTCATTACTCAAATTTAATGAAGGAATTTGATTAAATTTTAGAAAAGTAAAAGTTGACCTACTTTACACTATTCGAACATCACTGTGGGTTATTAAAACTATAAGTAGGCAAGAGACTTTTAGAAACATCAGTGACGTAGAATTTGATATTTCTAAAAGATTTCAAAATTCAACGGTTATTTAATACAGTGTGGAAATAGACTTTTAATTCATTCCACATTGAAATATATAAATGATAATAATAATAACAAAACGTTGTGGTTTTACAAGTTTCCTAAACATTTATTTATTTATTTTCAAAAATTACATCAAAACATTGCTTTTTGCTATTTTCAAAATTGACAAGTGAGTGCCGCCATCTAATGTCACTATTTATTAAATGTTATGTCATTGTGGTGGTTGTAGCGTCATCTGGTACATTTTACATGAGTAATAGTACAGAAACCTGTTATTTTACTGTTAATTTTTTGTTGTTTTCTTGCTTGCGGATTATTTTTTTCCAATGTAGTTATATTATTTTTGAAATCTGAGCCTGCCTCTTGAGTTCCAAACAATAAATTTGCGTTTTGTTATTTTTATTGTGTCGGGTTGTAGATGTCGCTTCAGTGGCCGATTAAATGGCTTCTGTGTGTATATTACTGCGTCAGTATGTTGCAAATTTAACGATTTTAATAAATTAAACAACGCCCCGTTTAAAACCAACGAAATAATAGTGCAGTGAGATGTTGAAAAACGTTAATTCCATAAAAATGTTGCCGAAATGTATTAAAATATACAAATTTCGGTCAAACTACTATGGATAATTGAGTGTTTTTTCAAAATGGTGGGTGTTTGTTATTTGGCTACGATCATTATTTACATCATTGGTTCGACAAGTTGTACGAAAAGCAAAGATTGTCCGGAAATTTGCTCTTGTTTGGGGTCTTATGTCGACTGTTCGTCGAAGAAATTGCAAGCAATTCCATCGAATCTCCCTAAATGGACCACTCACCTGTAAGTCATCTTTGTTTACATTGCTATTATTCATCTCTGAAGTGACTCTAAGCAAATCGTTTGGTTTTTTCTAGCGATTTACGTAATAACACCATTAAAAAACTAAACGACGTTACTTGGAGAAACCTGACTATTTTAACCGAACTCATATTGAACAAAAACGACATTTCTGTAATCCCAAACGACGCGTTCAATTACCAGAAGCAGCTAAAAAGTCTGTAAGTTTTTGTTTTAACCAACGAACGGACGGAATTCCGTCATTACGTCACATTTCCGGTCTGGTTGAATCAACCAATCACTTGACGTAATTCCGACTCCATTGTTTTTGTTTACTATCTAGATTTTACATAATACGATTTTTTTTTTTTAGTGAACTTAACCGAAATCAGTTAAAATCTATTGAAGCTTTAACTTTTAAGTCATTAGAACGTTTATATGTATTAAAATTGAAACGAAACCAAATAACGCAACTCAAAGATGGGGCTTTCTACGGATTATTGTCTATTGACAAATTGTAAGTAGTTAATTCTTTGTCAGAACTAAATTTGACATTTTTTTTCAAGGATATTGGATTACAATCATATATTAGTTATTTCAAAAGGATGGCTTTATGGTTTACAGTCTTTAAAAGAATTGTCTCTGAATCACAATTACATGAATTTTATTGAACCTGAGGCTTGGGAGTTTTGTAAAAAACTTGCCATTTTGTGAGATTAACAAAGGATTAAAGACCAAAAATAATACGTTTTTTTTCAGAGACTTGTCTAATAACAGATTAGAATCAATTGCAGCCAACACGTTCAAACATCTTAACGATCTCCAAAAACTAGTATTAAGTAACAATAAGATAACATTTATTGAAGAAAAAGCTTTTAGTCACTTACCAAATTTGAAATACTTGTAAGTTTCGAGTGGTGTATCTTAATTTTTTTAATGAGAATTTTTTAAGGCATTTAAATAATAATAAAATCTCGTGGACGATTGAGGATGCAAATGGCGTATTCCAAGGACTCGGCAATTTAATGAAATTTTATCTGGCGGATAATAATATAAAATCGATAAGTAAAAACGCCTTTATTGGTTTAAAAAACGTAACGTATTTAAATTTGAACGACAATAACATTACCTCAATCCAAATGAACGCCTTCGCTGAAGTGCCTTTGCTTTCGGTATTAAACTCAAATTGTGTGATTGAAAAAATGATTGGTGTTTTTTAGGATCTCGTTATTAACACCACTTATTTACTTTGTGACTGTAACATTCGTTGGTTTTACGAATGGTTGAGTACAAAACAGTTTAAAATCCGCGCAATTTGTGCATACCCCGAATGGTTGAGAGGCCAGTCATTCTTAGAAGTACCAACATCGAATTTTACTTGTGGTACATAGTTTTTTATTTATTGATTTTATTTGTTAATACGGAGTTGTAGACGAACTACCTAAACCGAGATTAATCGAAGAACCAGAACCAGAAATAATGGCTTTAAAGGGAGAGAATATTACGTTAAGTTGTACAGCGATGTCAAGTTCAAACAGCCCTATGACTTTCCAGTGGAAAAAAGACAACGTCGAAATAATTAACATGAATATTAAAGAAAATTCCAGTTCTGATGGTAAAACGACAGAAGCAGTATCAAAACTAAACATTTATAGAGCACAGCATTCCAATGCTGGAAAATACCAGTGCGTTGTATCCAACATTTTTGGTACCACTTACTCGCAAAAGTCCAGCATTTCGGTTCTAAGTAAGTTGGCGGCGACTTTTCACATTTTCTTTGGGTGCACAATAATTTAATATAACATAAAAAGATCTTTTTCGGTTGGTATCACTTGTGGGAGTTGAGAAAAGAATCTAGTTTTTGTTACACTCTCATCGTTTCTTTAATTTATCTATAATAATTTTGTTCTTGTTCTGTTTTTTTTTTTCGTTTTTTTTACCGTCATTGATTGAATTTTTGAGTTTACAGAAGGGAAGGAAAAACATTTTTTGCTTTACCTGAAACGAGCAAATCTATAACGAAAACTTCATTATTCTGCCTCAGTGGAAAGAAAAGTTTATTTTTCTCTTGATTTTGGTTTTGTAATAATTTTTCTCTGCTTATTAAATCCCATCACATCAGCGGTTTTACTTTTAAATAACAAAAGTGTTTGTAAAAAACATAGTTTAATAAATGGCAGCTCAAAGAAACAGTTTTAAGATAAAAAATACAAGAACAACCATTATTCAATTAATTAATTGTCAAAGTAACATCATTGTCAAAAAAATGTGTGATGAGATTTAAACAGCAGAGAAAAATTATTAAAGTCTAAAATCAAGAGAAAAATTAACTTTTCCTACGACAATATACGAAAATAGATCATAACGCACAATTACATATGCGCGAAAATTGGCAACATCGTACGAGGTCAAAAACCTGTGCGATTTGTTTTCGCACTGTGTGTTAGAAATCTAACCCACAAGTCACACTCGGATGTTTTGTATTTTTTCATTCAATGTAATTTTTTTTTGTATCCATTATAAAAAATAAATCGTTATGAAAAAAAAATATGTTCGTAAGAAAAAAATTATTTATGGTCATAGGAAAAATAGTGTACAAAACTTGCAGGAAAGTGTCTAACGCACTCGCGGTATTGCTTTCCCGCTTGTGCATTATTTCTCACTTTCCGTGCTCGTTATGTAATATACTATTTCTTTCTACTTAATCAGAGTAATGAAGTTTAATTACAGATTTGCTCGTTTCAGGTGAAGCAAAAAATGTTTTTCCTTTGTAGTTTTGGCGTAAAATCAAAGAAATTTTTTTTTTCTTTTTGTAGACTCAATCCGGGGACATACAGGTGGTCCAGAAGTCTGGAAACGATTTTTTTCTGGCGAAACTATCAGTTTTTTTGTCAAAAAAATTTATAGGTGTACAGTGGCATAAAAATGCTATTCAAAAAAATTAAATATCAATTAATTGTTTATACTTACAAGATAATCATACCAACAATTTTTTTTTAATGGAAACCTACCACAAATTTTTTTTCTAGACAACGAGCTTGTTATAAGAAGTTTTTTGTAAACACTTTTACACTTTTTGTTAATTATTAAAGAATTTTTTTATAAACTACCAGTTTTTTTTTTGGTAATGGTAATCTCAAAAGTTTAAACAATTAATTAAAATAAAAAAATATTTTAGCATCGCTTCTTTACAACCTTTAAACATTTATTAATCTATTTCC
>NW_025400995.1:1729134-1733447 GCF_015345945.1 Tribolium madens | reverse complement strand
ATTATTTTATGGTTTGTGTTGTTTTTTAATTTTGGATTATTTTGAAAAGTCGTAAATAAAATAGATATGTAATCGAAAATTTAAGACATTTTCGACGTTAATGTCTTTCGTGGTCTTTCATAATGTTATTTTTTATTGCCTCGCACCCATTTAAAATTGAAATGTGCGCCTGTGGTCGAATTTTATGTTATGGATATTTCATGTGGTTTTAGTTTTTCCGACATTTCTGAAACGACCCGACAACGTTACGGTAAAAGCCGGCGCCGTCGCGAAATTAGTCTGCGCCGCTCATGGCGAACCTCAGCCGGAAATCGCTTGGCAAAAAGATGGCGGAAATGATTTTCCGGCAGCGCGAGAAAGACGCATGCATGTACTACCAGCCGACGATAGTTTTTTCATCTCAAACGCTAAACCAACCGACATGGGAATTTACAGTTGCACGGCACATAATGCCGCTGGAACTATAGTCGCAAACGCCTCGTTGACGGTTTATGGTAAAAGCGGAACCTTTTTTATCGGCTTTCCTTGACCTCACGTTTTAGAAAAACCTTCATTTGTAAAATCAATGGAAAACAAGGAAGTGACCGCTGGTGAATTGGTGGTACTTCAATGCATGGCCAGCGGTACACCGAAACCCACCATCACGTGGTACAAAAATGGCGAACCGATTCGGGCAACCGAACGCCATTTTTTCACCGCAGAGGAACAACTTATGATAATTGTAGACACCGTCCAATCGGATTCTGGGAAATATGAGTGTCATTTGAACAATTCTCTTGGGGAAAAGACCGGTTATAGCCTCCTGAGAGTGAAGCCAGGTAAATTGTCATTTCCGGACAGTAAGACAATTAAGTAGGTTTCGTTATAGGAAACTTCACGACGACTGACATGATGGGTATTATAATAATCACGGTGGTGTGTTGCGCTGTTGCAACATCCATCATTTGGGTGGTGATTATTTACCAGACGCGGAGGCGGATGCCGCCCCCGGCTGCGCCGCCCCTCGAGGGCCCCTTGGAGCTGGACCGTGGGGTGCAATTCACTGATAATGCGTCCGATAGGTCGTCGTGTCGTGATAGTGGAACGGGGGACTCGGCCCGTCGCAGTAACGATGATCTGGCACACGAAGACTACAAATTGATTATTAATGAGGAGCCCCAACCTGGCTGGAATGTGATGCGAATTGCTAGTTTGACGTATATCCCAGCTGATCCGAACAGTTCGCATGCCCCACTCCTGCCAGGCACACCCTATGTCCGATCTACCAATCACGACCGACCTGAAACACCGGAAAAAGAGGCGCCACCAGCAGAATTAAATCAAACCACCGAGAATTGAACACTGCTGGAAAGTCAATTTCCTATTCAATGGTACAATTAAGTGTATATACTGTATTTTTTAGTTCCTGTCTTAGTTTATTTAATTTTTTTTTTCGACTGTTGCCGAGTTATTTATTAAGTTATTTATGTTCGGAGTTACATAATGACGTCGAACTGATTTCACACGAGTTGTGACAATAACCTAAGTTAGGTGAGATTTATACCAAAGCATTTTGTGATGCGGTAAAATGACCGGAGGCCTTATCTATAAATGAAAAATATTTTTCTAGCGATGTAATTATATTTAAAAAGTGTGTTTAAAAACGATACCAGTTATACAAATTCCATTGAAACACCAATGTGACGTCTTATGTAACTTTGGATGAATGTCCCAGTTTTATTACTTTGAAATTCCCGTGATATTATGTTGATAAGTGGACATAATTTTTGTATATTTACAAAGTTTTATTAGTATACTGCCCATTAAAAGTATAATTCCTGTAGATATTAATCTATATTAGTGCAGTTGTAAAGTATTGAAATGTGTTTGTGTTGAATGTGTTTATTTATTAATGTGTGTAAGTCGTATGAGTGTCGTCGATATTGTTTTTATTGTGTTATAAGCAATTTATATTAACACTATTTTGTTAATACGTTTTAAATTTATGGTATTTTTTTCGATAATTTTTAAGTTCTTGTAATCCCACTTTATAGTATTACTAAGTATACCTCATTGTGATTTATAATTTTTTGTCTAAAATAAAATAATGCCTATATTATGTAAAGTGGTCTTAGGCTTGCACTAAAATTCATTACAAGCTTCAGTTTGGAGTGAATTTTAGTTAGTCCCTCCCTTGAAATACGCTTTTTGTAACAAATGTGCAACTCGGAAGTATTGGGCATGCTAATGGCACGTTTTGATTAAAAGTTTAGTCCTATTCAAACACTGTTTCATTTAAAACCCAACTTTATTAAATAAATAATCAACAGAAAATCAACGGTTAAGTCGTTTCAATGCACGCGCTCGGATATTCTCCATGGTCCTGATGACCAACCATCTGGAAAGTCGTGGAGACACCGCCTCCAGACTGTGAATCACCCCCACGAGCAGCGTATGGGGGTAGTAACCAGTCGTGCGCTCCAAAACCCCGATGGTTTTCATAGCCTCCTTGACGAATTTCAGCGGCGAGGGGGCCATCCACGTCGAGGTTCGTATCTTCGACATGTTTGTTGCAACATATCCTGGGAGAATACACTGGATGGTTACCCCAAATTTGGAGTATTCGGAATTCAAGTCCTGGGAGAATTTCTCAACGTAGGCTTTACTCGCGGCGTAAACCGTCAAAAGGGGGCTGGGGATTTGGGCTGCAGTGGAAGACAAGTTTACCACAACCCCACGACGCCGCTCGACCATTCCAGGTAAGACAATTTTGCACATATTCGTCACGGAGTAAACGTTGCAATTGATTATGTTATTGTAAACCTCGTCTTTGTTTTTCAAGTCGAGGAAATACTCAGGATGGGGGTAACTCATCCCGACGTTGTTTATTAAAACACCGATTTCCAAGCCGGTTAATTGCTTATCGATGTGGCTGTAAATGGGCTCGGTTTGTGTGAAGTCAGCTTCGATTATTTTCGTCTCCACTTGGTATTTTGACGCTATTTCATTGGCGACTTTTTCGAGTTTTTCACGAGTCCGCGAAATGAGGACCACGTTTAGGCCCTTCTTGGCCAAGAGCTCAGCGTAGGCTTTGCCAATTCCATCAGTAGCGCCGGTCACAACTGAAAAAATTGAAAATTAAACAGGGAATTTTCATTCGAAATATTAACGATATTTATGATGGGCAATTGGGGCCTACTCGCCCCCAAATTTTGATAAAAATCATGTGAATTTAAAAAAAAATTGAGCTCAAAGGTTGGCTACGTTGAATGAGCCCACTTCTCTTGGATCGAGCAAAATTGGATTGAAAATAGCTCAAATCGTTTTATTTTAAAAGAAAACTCTTATTAAAGCCAGTATTTGGTTGAAATACTTTGTTTTATTTTGTGAGAAAACTTTTATTCAAAACATTATTGTGTTGAAATATTTTGATTCAAATTAATTTAAGGCTTAAGACCGCTTGAGAATGTCACAAATTGCTTTATTTCATCCTAGAATTCGGATTGAAAAAATTATTTTTTAATTTCGAATTAATTCTGTATTAAAATCGAGCAAAATTCAATTGAAAATAGCTTTATTTCAGGCTAAAATTGGAATTGAAGCAATTATTTTATTAAAAAAAACATTAGTTTTGAATTAATTCAGTATTAAAATCAAACAAAATTGGATTGAAAATAGCTCAAATTGCTTTATTTTAAAAGAAAACTTCTATTCAAGTCAGTAATTGGTTGAAATTTTTTGATTCAGGTTGATTCCCAACTTAAAATTGGGCCAAATGGATTGAAAATAACACAAATTGCTTTATTTCAGCCTAAAATTGATATTGAAGCAGTTATTTTTATAAAATACATTAGTTTCGAATTGTTTCTGTATTAAAATCGAGTAAAATTGAATTAAAAATAGCTCAAATTGCTTTATTTCAGTCTAAAATTGGAATTGAAGCAGTTGTTTTAATAAAAAACATTAATTTTGAATTAATTCTGTATTAAAATTGAGCAAAATTAGATTAAAAATAGCTCAAATTGCTTTATTTTAGCCTAAAATTGTAATTAAAGCAATTATTTTAATAAAAAACATTAGTTTTGAATTAATTCTGTATTAAAATCGAGCAAAATTGGATTGAAAATAGCTCAAATTGCTTTATTTTAGAAGAAAATTCTTATTAAAGCCAGTGTTTGGTTGAAATACTTTGATTTAGGTTGATTCCCAACTTAAAATTGAGCCAAATCGATTGAACATATCACAACTTGCTTTATTTCAGCCTAAAATTAAGATTGAAGCAATTATATTTACAAAATACATTAATTTCGAATTATTTCTATATTAAAATCGAG
>NW_025400995.1:1708034-1729057 GCF_015345945.1 Tribolium madens | reverse complement strand
AATTGGAAATAGCTCAAATTGCTTTATTTCAGCCTAAAATTAGAATTGAAGCAATTATTTTAATAAAAAACATTAATTTTGAATTAATTCTGTAGTAAAATCAAGCAAAATTGTACTGAAAATAGCTCAAATTGCTTTATTTTAGCCTAAAATTAAGATTGAAGCAATTGTATTTATAAAATACATTAAGTTCGAATTAATTCTGTATTAATATCGAGCAAAATTGGAATGGAATTTGCTCAAATTGCTTTATTTTAGAAGAAATCTCTGATTAAAGGCAGTATTTGGTTGAAATACTTTGATTTAGGTTGATTCCCAACTTAAAATTGAGCCAAATCGATTGAACATATCACAAATTGCCTTATTTCAGCTTAAAATTATGAGTGAAGCAATTATATTTACAAAATACATTAATTTCAAAAAATTTCTATATAAAAATCGATCAAAATTGAATTGAAAATAGCTCAAATTGCTTTATTTCAGCCTAAAATTAGAATTGAAGCAATTATTTTAATAAAAAACATTAATTTTGAATTAATTCTATATTAAAATCGATCAAAATTAGATTGAAAATTGCTCAAATTACTTTATTTTGGAGGAAAACTCTTATTGAAATCAGTATTTGGTTGAAATATTGGCTCCATAATTATTTTTTCTGATTAATTAAATTTACATTAATTGATAATAATGAAGCCTACGGGACGCTAAAATTTCGCAAAAGAAATTGTTATTTTCGAGTTGGAAACAACTTAGAAAAAAAAAACAAAATTGTGTTTACGGTTTTTTAGTTTTTTTTAATAGGATTTATTTTAAAATTGCACGAATTATAGTGAAAACTAGAGTCTATGATATACCAAAAGGGCACACGTTGCAAGTGTTCCATTTCGAAAACACGAATTTTTGAATTGTTTGTCCAAAAAATATTTCTTTACACACTTCCACCCCAGATATTTGAATGAGTGGCCTAAATTGATAAAAACAGAAGATAATGATAAAGTCAAAAAAAGTCAACTTGTCTGTCCAAATATTCAGTTCATTCAATTGCAATTTTAAGAGTAAAAATTGATATCAAGCAATTTGTTTATACAGTGCGACCAAAAAGTCTGTCTATCAAGCAAGCGTAGAAATTTAAAACGTATGTCTGTGGAAGATAAAATGTCACAATGACAAATGAGAAATGTCAAAATAATTTTTATGTAAATTATGACAGGAAACCGTTGTGAACGTTTTTTATGAATAAACACCAACAAAATCTTATTTTAGTTTGTTTTGTGACGTTTCATAGAATAATTCAATTTAATTAGCTTAATGTTTTAATTTTTATAAAATATTTTTTTGACATCTAGATAACATACGAACTGTTATGCAACATACGTCCTCAACTAGGACGCCTACTTGATAGAAAAACTTTCTGATCGCACTATATCAAAAAGCACTCAAAAGATTCAATTGATCCAATTCTAGTTTATTTTAAGAGTTAAAATCGATATTTTATTAGTCAAAAACGAAAAATGTTTATTTTTATTTTGTCGATATTATTAGGTAAATAAAAAAGATTAGTGTTATCAATCTTTCGCAGATTTGAACCATCATACGATTAAACATGTGAGTAGAATCAGTCAGATGAGGTACAAAGTTTGAAAAACGAAAAATTTGACAATTTTTTTTGGCAAAAAATAATTGGCAGGTAATTGGGCCAGAGTTGATTACGATAGGATTTTTTGCATAATTAACAAATTTCCATTGTGTCGCCGACATTTAAATTTTCAATAGAGTTGAATAAATCGGTAGGTGACTCGATTATTTTCATTTCAGGGTTACAAAATGTGTTAGGTGATACTGTTATCAAAGAAACGCCAACTAAACGTAATTAATTATGCCTGGCAACCAAAAATTTAAAAAAATGCTTACCTGCCCAACTTCCTGTTTCTTTAACATCAACTGCATTTATTTTCAACGCGACAGCCAAAAAATTATTGTAGAGAGTTCGAAATAAAAATCGGAAAACTTGAAACCCTACAATGGAAATACACACTAAACCGAATTTTTCTAAACTAGTGAACATTTTTGTTTGTGGCTGGATTTGCGAGCATTAAAAAACACCTAATTATTTCAAATCGCAAGTACAATATGAAGCACTATAGTAAAACTGATAACATTGCGGCGCTAAAATGTGGGTATCGACCGACGCATGCGTTTTTCGACTTTCTCAACCCCTTTCTATCATTTTTTTATGCCAATTCTGTATTGTAAACACTTTCATCGACCTCCTTCTCCGCGAAGAATTTCTATTCTTTCACCGAGTAACAAGTACCGTTGAGAGTCAGGTAAATAAATAAAACACCGTATCAAGAATGATTTATTTTATTCATTTGATACAAATACAATCAAGCATGCTGCGGCCAAATGACAGTTATGACAATATTCAAATCAAATAAAACACTGGAGCAAAAATAATGATTTATTTCATCCATTTGATACAAAATAATCAAAATGCGGATATTCCTGTTACAGTGCGGCCCAAAATCAATGCATGGATATCGTGGGTCCCTGAAAAAAATCGTCAATCAAGCGTGCTGCGGCCAACTGACAGTTGTGCGAAGCCAACTTGTTAAAATATTCAAATCGCACCTTCGTACGTGTTGACCGACTCCAAATTCATTAGATGTCGGATAATGTGGTACTCATCGTGAATTCCGTTACCCCCCAGCATGTCTCTTGCGACTCTTGCAATTTCGAGAGCTTTCCCCGCGTTATTTCTCTTCAAGAGCGAAATCATTTCTGGCGTATGTCTGTAATGCGATCATTAAAACGGGCTTAAGACACAAAAACGTACAATTTTTTATCCATTAAGCGCCCCACTTGGAGACACCCTTGAAGCCCAAGAGCAATTTCGGTAATCATATCGGCAAATTTCTTTTGGATGAGTTGGTTGGCAGCAAGGGGCCGTCCGAATTGTCTCCTTTCGATGGTGTAGTTTCGGGCTATGGTGAGACAAGACTCGGCAGCCCCTAACGCCCCCCAGGCGATTCCATACCGGGCGTTATTCAAGCACGAAAATGGCCCTTTGAGGCCCTCGACGTTTGGCAAAATGTTACTTTCGGGGATTTCCACACCATCCATTAGAATCATACCAGTGGTGGAGGCGCGGAGGGAAAATTTCCCTTGGATTTTTGGGGTGTCTAACCCCTTCCCGTGCTTTTTCCGATCAACTAGAAAACCACGGATTTTCCCATCGTCATTTTTGCCCCAAATAATTAAAACATCGGCAAGCGGCGCATTTGTGATCCTAGAATTTGATTTAGTAATTTACCAATCAAGGGTTGGCACCCCTTACCAGGTTTTGCTACCGTTCAAAGTGTACGTTTTCGAGGATGAATTAAATTTCGCACGCGTTTCCATCGAACTTGGGTCACTACCATGGTTGGGTTCCGTCAATCCAAAACAACCAATAATTTCTCCTTTCGCTGTTATTAAAAACGTAAACAAGGTAAAAAAAAGTGTTTTTTACGTAATGTGTCACAAGTGTCAAGTTCAGGGGTACCAAAGTAAAAAAAAAACTAACCGAGTTTAGGCAAATACTCTTCTTTTTGTTCTTTTGAACCAAAGTAATAAATAGCCCCCATTACAAGTGATGACTGGACACTGACTGCTGATCTGTACGCACTATCAACCCTTTCGACTTCTCGAGTGAGGAGACCGTAACCAACATTTGAAATTCCCGCGCAACCATATTCCTTTATCGTACAACCGAGCACACCCATAGCACCCATTTCGGCCATAATTTCGCGCTCAAAAGCTAAAATTCATGTGTAAACCCAAAAGTGACTTAATTAAATTAATTTACTTTCATTTCGATTCGCTTGAATTATCCTTGGCTGTAATTTCTCCTGACAATAAGCCCTAAAAGAATCCCTCACACTTTTTTCATCATCAGTTAATTGTGACTCTAAATTAAGTGGATCTTCCCAATTGAATAACACTACAAGAAGCAAACAATGATAAGTTATCATTAATCTTACGAAATTTGTAAACAAGTTAAATTACCTTTACTTGAGGATTTATCGGAAAAAAGTCCTGATTTTAATTAAGAAAAACTTTTTTTTGTTAATTTAAGTCATTTTTACAAAAAGGATACTTTTGGCGGCATTGAAAATACACCGGGACGAGTTTAGTTTACCTAGTGACATCTTTCTGTAACAAATCGTACACAACTGACAAGAATTAAGCCATCTCTTGTTATCGTATCTTATCACTGACTTGACCTTTACAAAATCGATTGTTAGTGTTAACCTAAGTTTGCAAGCCGAAAAAGTTACTTAAAATAAAACCATGGCGTGCGATTAACATGCGAAATGCGGTAATTATACTCACCAAATGGTAAAATTCTCACAGTGGTTTTACAGTCGGCCAACACTTAATTTACAAAGTTACTATTTTTAAACCTGTCGAGGTCATTTCATGCTAATGTGATAAATAATTGTACTCGTTTTCATTTTAATGTTCATCGAAAGGGATCATTTTAAGGTGGCAACCTAACCTCAATCTTCAAAAAAAAATTTTCTTCAAATAAGTGGATACTCCAAGTAGCAAAAAAATAATTAAAATTAACAACGCAATTAGCATAGGGTAGCAAACATGAAGATTTTTGTCATTATTGATGTGATTAAGACACCTGTTGTGTGAATCGGCCTTTAAATTAAAGATGCATTTAGACTTCTACAACCTACTTGATGCACAGGATTAAAAATGACAATTTATTTTTGACTTTTTCGAATACTTTTTCAGTAGAAACACAATTATTTCACCATATTGCGTTAAAAACAATCCAAAAATTCAACAAATTTGACCAAAAACGGCGTTATTTTTACCCTTTTCAAGTTTTTTGAGATAAAAACAAAGAAAATTCAAAAAATTTCATTGAAGCAGGCGGAAAAATTTCAAAATTGATGTTGTTTTTAGCTTGTTTCGCTCGACTTATTTTGTTTTTGAACCATAGAGGCTTATTTATTTTGCAAAATACTGATGTTATTTTGTTTGTTTCACTCGATTTAACTGATTTTTGAACAAAATAAGACAAAAACAAGCCGAGAATGTTTTTAAGCACATTTTTGTACTATAATCTTAGCTTTTTGTGAGATTTCGCTAAAACAAACGGAAAAATCAACAAATTAAGTCGAAAATTACATTAATTTTGCATTTCTTGAGAGTTTTAGCGCGTTTTTCAGCTAGAAACGCAATGAGTTTCAAAATTTTTTCAAAAACACAGAATTAGGCCGAAAATAACATAATTGTTTGCTTTTTCAAAAGTTGAAGCAGATTGTTAAGCTGAAAACTTTGTTTTTTCGCGAGAATTTGCTACAGGGTTTCAAAAATCACTAAATTGTTATAAAAAAATATATACAGGTGCGCCAGAACTTGCGCCCCAGAGAAAATTTTCAAGTAAGGTAAGATACCAGGAGCATGAAAAAAATGTTTAAAAAATTCTATTTGTCAAAAAATTTTGACAAATATTTTTTGACATTTGACATTTTTTATATCTATTTAATGATACGGATGATCTTGTATGTAAGCCACAAATAACATTGAACAGAGTTACAATTTAGGATACTGCTTCCTTGTTTCCCTTTTTAATAACCTATAGCAAAAAAAATTGGATAATTATTTTTCCAAGAGAAATAAATAAAGTCAAAGTGCAAACTTTAAACCCTCATAACTTCGAAATTTTTATAGGTAAATTTTTTTTAACATTTTTTCCATGTTCCTGGCACCTTACCTTATATGGCATTTTTCTTGGGGCGCGAGTTCTGACGCACCCTGTATAACTTAATTATTTCGTGAAATTTTCTTGAAGAAAAAATAATAGAAAACTATCAAATTACATCACATAGTTCTAGTTGTTTTTTACAAAATATTATTAAACAGAGTCGAAAATGATAATATAACTTATTTTTGTTTTTTTCAAATGCTTTTTTAGCTGGAAACACAATTATTTTTTAAAATTTTGTCAAAAAATAGCCATAATAGTTTAATAGTATATACTTAATAGTTGTAAAAAATACGAATTGTCACTAATCGAACGTTGACCGAATGCTAATTTAACAATTCAGGTTAGAGTATTGATCAAAATATTGCGTGATTTGCAAAGGTGACCGCAAGAGTTAATGCCCTGTGGCATAAATCAGGCATGAAAACTGTCAAATTAATATATTTCAAACAATTGTACAAATATGGAAGTGGGCATAAAAACCTTAATTAAACCACTAGAACGTCTTTTTTTCCCTCAGCCTCGGCGGAAATAGCTTCCGTTTTGACTTTAATCTCGGACCAGTAATATCCGCAAGCGCTGGTACAAGGAATGATAACAGCGTGGGCAAAAGCCGTCACAAAATTCCTCGTTGCGGCGCAAGAAATCTTCCAAATTCGCAAACACGGTGTCAGACACCAAATATGCTAAAACAGCCAGTTGCGCTGGGGTAAACTGTGACAGTGCTACCAACCTCAAATGACAAACAAGCGAAAGTGATCCCGAGACAGAAGGCCGCGATTGGGGCACAAATAACTGAAAGACAAACGTAGCAAAAATTTTTAGATAACCGGAAACACTGGTTGCTGACAGCCCACGCGCATTCGGGGCTCCGGATGGCTTCGGGTTCGCCGAAGACGTCCTCCCATGACACCTATGGGTTTTTGATTGGAGTTGGAGAAAAGTTTAACTTTGGGTTACCTGCAAGTGGCGGCTTAGGTTATTCGGGTCGCGGTCTTCCAACTCCATTGTCTCGCTTTCTTTAACCATGGGAGTGGTGGAAGAATTCGAAGTTCGGGGGAAAATGGAAGCCAGGGTTTTGAATCGCATTTACGCCACCAACGGGGGGAAACTACTGGACATAAACACCCCAGTGTTTAACAAGCAACAAGTTTTCTATACGCCGGCGTTGGTCACTCCCCGGAAAAATATCGATCTCTTGGGGGCTATTTTCGGCAAGTGACCACACTTTAAAATTTACGAAAAAAATCACCCCACACATAAAGTGCGTGTTTACTTCACTCGTTTGTTTTTGGTAATAATACTAATTGTTATTATCCGGCTTTTTTATTAATTTGTCCGCTCAGGAACAAGAAATTAACAAAAATAATTTTAACGTTCCCGTTAACGTTAAAAATAAATGCGATTTGCTTGAAAGTTTCCTGTAATGTGTTTAAAATATAGAACATACTGGGTGCGCCAGAACTCGCGCCCCAGAGAAAAATTTTAAGTAAGATAAGATACCAGGAACATGAATAAAATGTTTAAAAAATTCTGTCAAAAAATGTTGACATTTATTTTTTGACATTTGACATTTTTTTATGTTTATTTATTGATACTGATGATCTTGTATATGTTTTTTTACAATTATTTAGTAAAGGTACAAATAACCTTGAAAATAGTTACAATTTAGCATACAGCTTTCTTGTTTCCTCTTTTAATAGCCTATAGGAAAAAAACTTGTAAAATGATTTTTACAACAGAAATAAATAGAGTCAAAGTGCAAACTTTAAACCCTCATAACTTTGAAATTTTAATAGATAAAATTTTTTTAACATTTTTTCCATGTTCTTTGTATCATACCTTATATGGCATTTTTCTCTGAGGCGCGAGTTCTGGCGCACTCTGTATAAATGTAATACTTGGAATTTAAATTTGAATCACGTTGTTAGAGGCCAGAGAAACCAAGAAGGATATTGATGGAAGGGATGCGCAGAGACGAAAACTGGTCGCGGACGAATCCATTCGTAAATATAGGGGAGTTCTGAAATCAGCTGTGGCGTGTATTGTATTCGCACTTATTTATTTGAACAAAACAAATAATCATGTACAGTGATGGACAGTGAATTTCGTCTACCCAATTCTCCTGACAGATTAAAAGTGTAAATTATTTTTTAGGTTTTTCTAACCTTGTTTCAGAATTTTGAATTGTTATAATTGATACTCCTTGCTACTTTTTACCTTTGTCGTTTGAAATGGTAGTCCTTGGTATGCCTAAAAGTATAGAGACTCGTCTTTAGGACATACCTTCTTGTACCAGGGAGATAATTTTTATTATTTATTTTATTAAACGCACTTACTGCTAGCATGTTCGAATTTGATTAAATTTGACAATACGTATTTGAATGTCAGTTATCATGACATTAAAGCAAATTTTGGTTCATCACTGTACAGTAATGAAAATATTTTGATTTTGTTTCTTTATTAATAAATAACATTTTTAAAGCATTTGTTCTTTTATAAATTGCAATACTCAGTAATCATTATAAGAGCTTGTTTGAAGTATAGCTAGGCACAAAATGACAACAAATCAAAACAAATTTGAACTTATATAAAAACACGTATTGCTGACATTATTGTTTCAGAAAATCGACATCAAAAATACTTATATAATACAAAAAAACTTTCAAATTTTAGTTTTAAACGTCAATCATAATGACAATAAAGCGTGGCTTACATTGACATTTTTTGAACTGACATAAGTTTGATGTCCAAAATTTCGTGTCCGCCATTGTATGTTGATATTTTTAATAAACGAATTTTCGTTACTTTTTGTTTGTCTCTTATTTATACAAAAATTATTATCACCGTATATTTGAAATAATCGTGGAGCATCGCATAATTTTTTTATATTTAATATCTCATCAATGAATATACGAAAAAAAATGCAACTCTACAATTCTTTTTTTATCAAAGAATGTGTTACGCCACTGCTCAAGTTTCCCCACGCATTGGCTCCGCCTATCGATATCCTTCTTGGTTTCTCTGAGGTTTATTTTATACTAATTTAGTTTGGTTGCGAACCATTATGGCTGGGCCCGTGTTTGGCTACTGTCTGATAGGTGGCGCGTGTGTTGTAAATTTTAATGGTGCGTTTGAAAGGTAAACAAAATGTAAAAATGTTTTTAGTTAAATAATTAATACGTAAATTAAAACATGAATAGTGGATTTTTATTGAGTAACATAAGACAACATGTAATAATTGTTTGTGCAATGAAAATTTGTAAACATATTTACCATTTTAAGAGACATTTACGTCTTTAATAAATAAATGAGATTAAATAATTGAGTTAAATTCTATGAAACAAGGATAATGATCTCGACTGAAGTAAAGCGCACTTTTCGGAAATTTGGTAATAACAAAGAAAACGTTTTTCCCGTGAATAATAATTTGAGGTGTTAGTCATGAAAACAAATGTGTTTGGTAATTCGTGTAATAATTAAGAGTCATCAGTGTAAATTTCGACGTGGAATAAAATGTCGCAGTTGTTACATAATTGAGATAAATTTATTTTTAGGAGGAATTGAGATGGGGATAAATCTGAATGTTGGTTGAAGAGAGAAAATAAATTTACACGTAATATTGCGTTTTTGTGGATATTTATTTTTTTGGCACGTTCTGACGGTATTTCCCGGAAATGTCATAGTTTACATTTTGGCATAATTTCATAACGTTTCACAAAACTCTGATTTCTTGCAATTTCCAAAAACGTTGCGTTTAGCCAGACATAATCAATACAAATAATAAAGCAAGATCGCTTGCTCAATTTTTAGTCGCACAAGTACCACGAAATGGTCAACGAACTAGCCAACTCATCCCACTTGCCTTTTTTCTAAAACTTTACCTTCAAATCGTCATTTTCATAATCACAATGTCACTCAACCTCAAAAATATTTTGTTTATTCCTCCGTCCTGAAAAATTTCAACAATCTGTTTACCATTGACAAAGAACCAGTTCTTCTCTAACTGTTGTTTTGTTTTATTTTTGCCCAAATCATCACTTATATTGTGCAAACCATTTTATGCAAAAACCGCGCTCTGCTTATATGCAAACTTGTGTTAATTGTATAATCCATTATTGTGAAACGAATATTACAATGTTACATCATCATCAAAAAAATGATCGAACGACGAGAGTAACGACCTTTAATTACTGATAAAATAACAAACCAAACACTTTATCGGGAGCAAAACAAACCGTGAAAATGAAAAATGATTTGATCAAATCGCCCACCGAAATAGTTTTTGTCCCATCCCATGGTTAATTTTGCGAACGAGTCATCAACCGTTTGCCATTGGCCAGGGTCGCGACTTATTTGTTTGTCAGTTATGGATTCTTCCCTTGGTGCGGTTTTCTTTGTTTAAGCCCAGACAAGGTTAGCCGAAATTGCGTAACCGACACGTGGTCTCGGTCACGTGGAGGGTAGCGGTGACACGGGGCGAAAACCATAGCGCCCACCTCGTGAGCAAATTAAATAACAACATATTACCATCATTGCACTCATTCGCGCTTTTTGACAACAATTCTGTTATTGAAAATAACAGAGCAGGTGTGTACGCAAAACAAAAACAAGATAATATAATTATTACATTTCTATTTTTATAATTTGAGTTTTACCAGGAATGAAACGAACAAAGCGGTATAAAAAGATAACAGGTCGATCACATTTAACTAAATCTGGCGGATTTGAATGATTAAGGAAAAATTACCCATTAGTCATTAATCGAACAAAGAAACGGCTAAATATACAGGGTGGCGCTTGATTGGGAGAATTACGTAAGACGTTTCAAAATTTTCGCAAACATATTTACGTTGCGGATTAATAACAAAAATAACTCATTAAGTTGCGACGTAATCGCGCAAAAAATCACAGTGGAATATTTTCTTAGGTTAAATTCTGTTATTAGTGTTATTGTCCTTTAATTTGTACGTCGTTGTCTGCTCGATGTCGGTAACCTCAAGTTATTTGCAAGTAAAATCCTGAGCAAATATAAACTACACTGTTTTGCATTTTTACTACAATTTCGTCGCTGGAAACTCATTTTTGATTGTATGATCGGTAACGGTAACTGTTACGTCAACTGTCATTTTTAGTTAATTATTCAGAAAAGTAGCAATATGGTAATTAGGATTTTTAGAAAAACTACATCTTAAGGACAGTGAGCTTATTGAATAATTTGTTTGAAGGCTACATTTTTGGAGGAGTTCACATTTCCGCTATTTTATTTATATACAGGGTTGCTGAAAACATTACTCAATTTCACGTGTGAAATGTAAATCCCTACAAAATGAATGAAGTAAATGTAATATGTAATTAATTTTATTGGCTAGCGCAATGCCCTGGAAGTTTAAAAACCGCGAAGGTCGTTAATACATTTCATAAGTATTGAATAACTTGTTCTATATCGATGCCATTGTATATTAGAATATAAGTCTCTTAATGTTGCAACAACTAACATGTTAAATTGCAAAATCCAACGAAATTTTTAAGGGTCAAAACAAAAGCCAAGATAATGACAAATCTAACCTCATTGCGGTTGAGAAAAGGACAGGATAAATCTAGTTCCTTAATGACAATACCCTAAACCAGCGCTTCCCAAACTTTTTGTTGTTTTTTAATTAGGTTAATTTTTTATTTGTTTGAGTCTGACCGTTTTTACGCAACTCAGATGCTTTTAATCAAAGAACATAGTTCATGTATCATGATGCAATTCGGTTGCCTTGAAAACGAGATATTATGTAAAGTGGCAACAGTTACTTGCACCCTTAGAGGCTTGGTTGCGTCAGGTCGTGGTTGGCGGGAAATTCAAATCGGGCGCGTTTTACATACGAGCACGTGGCTGAAACTTGTCGACATTTTCGCTTGGGTCACGTTTGAGTTGCAGCTTCACATGTTTGTAGCGTACGTTGGTGATTGCGTAATGAATCAACGTGGGTGAATTATTTTAATTATTCTTACAAATATTTACGTAATACTGTATCATATAGGTGAAATATTATTTACCGTTATTGGCTTCCGCTACTTCAAAATACCGCCACGTGCTCTTTTACGTAATAGCGTTTTTTCATATTTCACGAGTTATTTTTGAATTTAGCACATTCGAACGGTTATCGATGATACTCTTATCGACCACGACTCTTTTCCTTGTTAGATTGCTTGACCTCTTTGCCAAATTTTTACAATATTTCGCTATTCAAGCACTAGATAGCTTGTGACACCACATTAATTATAAACCTGAATTGCATAATTAGATTGAATCAGCTAAACTTAACAGGAAACCATCAAACACTATTGCGTTTCCTCTTTCCGAACATTTTACGCAAACCTAATACTCGAAATTAAGCAAAAATCAAAACACTTATTTTCGAAAATGGCCGACAAAACACCCCTTTGCATGTTGGTAGCGGTGTCAATGACCTGCAAGTGTCACTTGTCGGTGCTGTCATTTCGGAAATAAAACTATTAACTGTCTACTCAAACTGAGATGTAATAGAATGGAATTTTTGCGAAATCAGAATATAAATGAATAAATTACTTAATTTCGTCTGTTCCATTTTATGAAATGAAGTTTTCAATAGGTATAACATCGCAACTTGTGCAATTTTGATGAATCACTGCGAAATTGATCGATTTTGTCGCATAAACCACACGATTTTTTTTCCTTCCTGTTTGACCACAATGTATTATCTTGATTTTTCCAACTTTTTGTGGTTTTTACCGCCGTTTTCGGAATTACCTTCATATGGGGGCCTTGATGCGAAAAAACCTCAACAATTGCACATAAATTGACGTCACGTGTCAATAATGTTATCAAAGATTTAGAAATAAGATAATCGAAGATTGAAAATATTTCGAGGAAACTGAATTTCCTTGTCAAGTGAATTTTTGCTCCAGATGTCGGATACGTGATCATTGCAGTCACCATCAGGGCCAGGCGTGGACGTGGTGCAGTTCCTTATTGCTATGCGTAATACAGCCTTGTCGATCGAGGTCTTGCAATTCTCGCCGTAATAACATTTAACTTATTATGTTTTATGTCTACGTCCTCAATTTGCATCTCGCGGATGCTGTGGGGCGCACCCCCTCCGATAAGGGCACCTTTTAACCTTCCACAGATAATGAACAAAAAGGCGACGAATTGTCTAAACCCAAATACCAAATCACTCGCATTCTTATTCCCAATCTTATCACAAACACCGATATCCTCCAACACGTAAAAATACGTAAACAACCTCGCTGTTTATCATATTTTCACCTTGGCCAAAACTTCCTCCATCTTCACGTGCAGCTCCACTGCTGCATTTCCTCGTTGCGTCATTCGCACCATTACCTTGTGCGCTATTTGCCATTCGTTCGCCGTTTTCGGATCTTTGCAAAAAATAGTACGTTTATACTGGTCAATGTGCTCAAATCGTGTCGGATTTGATTAAGAGTTTCATTTTTATTTAGTAAAGTATCTTTTAAATTCAAAAAATAATGTTTAGGTCACTTCTAGTAGCTTCAAATTGGTTCAGGTCACTTTAGGCCACTTGGGTCACGTCGAATTACTTTGACTTGGAGTAAAAAGAAAGTGTTAAATGTACTGACTTTTTGATTTTCAAAAAAAGAAAAATTCTTAGGGAAATGTTTAAATTTAGTAGTAAAAATGCCAATCGAGACGTTTCAAAACATCGTGCTACAAAAGACAGTTGGGGAGTCTAAGAAAGTGGCAGATGTACTGGATTAAAAAAATCTAGATTTGTAAAAAAGCAGTTAAAAATTTCTTAAAGAAATGCTTAAATTAAATAATTGTAAATATAGACGTTTCAAAAGAAAGTGCTACAAAAGACAGTTGGGGAGACTAAGAAAGTATCAGATGTACTGGATTAAAAAATTTCCAAACCTGCAAAAAAACATTTAAAAATTTCTTAAAGAAATGCTTAAATTAAAAAAATTGTAAATATAGACGTTTCAAAAGAAAGTGCTACAAAAGACAGTTGGGGAGACTAAGAAAGTGTCAGATGTTCTGGATTAAAAAAATTCTAGACTTGCAAAAAAAAACATTTAAAAATTTCTTGAAGAAATGCTTAAATTTAATAAATATCAATCGAGACTTTTCAAAACAGCGTCCTACAAAAGACAGTTGGGGAAACGGGAAACTAAGAAAGTATTAGATGTACTGGATTAAAAAATTTCCAGACTTGCAAAAAAACATTTAAAAATTTCTTAAAGAAATACTTAAATTTAAACAATGTTAATAGAGACGTTTCAAAAGAAAGTGCTACAAAAGACAGTTGAAGAGGCTAAGAAAGTGTCAGATGTCCTGGATTAAAAAATTTCTAGACTTACAAAAAAACATTTAAAAATTTCTTGAAGAAATGCTTAACTTAAAAAAATGTTTATAGAGACGTTTCAAAACATCGTCTTACGAAAGACAGTTGAAGAGGCTAAGAAAGTGTCAAATGTCCTGGATTAAAAAATTTCTAGACTTACAAAAAAACATTTAAAAATTTCTTGAAGAAATACTTAAATTAAAAAAATGTTAACAAAGACGTTTCAAAACATCGTGCTACAAAAAACAGTTGAGGAGACCAAAAAAGTATCAAATCTACTGGGTTAAAAAAATTCCAAACATTTAAAAATGTCATAAAGAAATGCTTAAATTTAAAAAAATGTTAATACAAACGTTTCAAAAGAAAGTGCTACAAAAGACAGTTGGGGAGACTAAGAAAGTGTCAGATGTCCTGGACTAAAAAATTTCTAAACTTGCAAAAAAACATTTAAAAATTTTTTGAAGAAATGCTTAAATTTAATAAATGTCAATCGAAACTTTTCAAAACATCGTCATACAAAAGACAGTTGGGGAAACTAAGAAAGTGTCAGATGTACTGGATTAAAAAATTGCTATACTTGCAAAAAACATTTAAAAAAATCTTAAAGAAATGCTTAAATTAAAAAATTATCAATCGAGAATTTTTTAAAACATCGTCCTACAAAAGAGGCTATCAGATTTTGTCAAAATTTATAGGGGAGGCTCGCGGCTTTGCCGCTCACCCCCTTCTAAGCCTCACACTATCAGATTTTGTCAAAATACAGGTGTTAGTCCTATAAAACACGATTTTTTCTATTTGCCTTCATTTTTTTCAAAAAATCTTGCTATTTAGGGAATTTTGTATTCATAGCACTGACAATTCAAATGTCAAAAAATATAAAATAGCAAAATCAATTAATTTATTATAAATTGTTAAACTGTCGCGGTTGAAATGGAAAACGAGGGTAGATGCACCCCACCAGAACTAAAAAAAATGTCGGAGACCTACCTATTGACGGACACCAAACGGACTACTTTAGTTTAATATAACTAAAAAATTGTTGCCGCTAAAGCGTGTAATTTTTATAAAAATGCAAAATGCACGTGAACTCGAAGAAGTGGCCAAGAACACCAATAACAAACTATTACAATTTTGACGTTATATTAGTTTGTCAATTGAGTTACCATAAAAAGTACACAAAAAAACACATTTTTTTACATCACCAGTTTTGTATTTCCCAAATATACAGGTGTGTCAGAATTCGCGCCCTTGGGGATAATTTGAAGTAAGATAAGATATCAGAAACATGGAAAAAATGTTTAAAAAAAATTCTACCTGTCAAAAAATTTTGCAATTATTTTTTGACATTTGACATTTTTTATGATACTGATGATCTTGTTTGTTTTTTTTATAATTATTTAGTAAAGGTACAAAAATTTTAATAAGAACCACAAATAACATTAAACTTTCATAACGTCGAAATTTTTATAGTTAGAATTTTTTCTAGGGCGCAATTTTGCTTTTTGTTTGATAATAATTCTGGGTCTGTGCGTATTTCTGGAGTTGGTAAATAAAATAGTTCCAGGATGTCGCATGTGTTATCTCCACGTGCGATGGTTGTGAAATTGCTGGTGGTGATTGGTTTAGTGGTAAGTGGGAGTCGCGAAACTTCAAATTTAAACTAAAGCTCATCACGCAATAGAAAGTGGGTTACATAAACGTCAAAAAGATAAGCCAATTGGGCGAAAATGGGACAAGGCTGGATCACGGATTTGGCGTCTCCGAAACTGGCGGTCAAGAACTTGACCTAGACCTTACCGCTCATTAAATGTTATAAAATAAAGCAAGCGACGGGATTATAAATATTAGATAGTAAATGTGCCCACGGCTAAGTGAAATCTTCGTTAGCGAATTGTCCCATTGGCCTAGAAATGCGGGTCACGGTGAAAATCAAGTCTTCCGAGGGATGGGATTCGGTGATTCACCCTTTTTTGTATGACATAGTAAATCATGACCGGAACTAAATTATGTAAAGCGCAACGAAAATATCAGATGACCACGTGACACGAAATTCGAGAACAATGGACTATCAAGATTTGAATCTTAGGTGACATAATGCTACTATTTTTGTACTGGGGACTGGGGTTTTCTGAAAGGGAAAATTTTACTCGTTTATTGTAATTTGTAATCAATCAATAATCATGACGTCGATTGTGTTTGTCAAACTGTACTCTATAATTACATTGTAATCAATGTCCAAATCAAGCGCCTACTAGGATAATTACGGCAGAAATGGTTTAACCACATTTTTCTCAGGATGATCACTTATTGGAACTGTTTTTTCCTTTGTTCTGATCGGTAATTAGGGATTTTCCGAAGAGTCATTTTGCCCTTGTTGAGTAAATAAAGTAAACATTGAGATAACAGGATTTTTCGTGTCAAAGACGGGTGTATTGATTAGCGATTTTTCCCGGTCTAGTGGACGTTTTGTCGGTTAAGGTCATTTCACTGTTTCACACTTTTGTGCATTTTGGAAGCCTCACCTTGACAAAAAACGGAAGTAAAGTCGATATTAATAAGGCGAACCAGTTCTCGACCGGAAGTCAAACAAATGAAAATGTTGTCGATTCTGACCTTGATTGTAGTGAAAAATTCGAAGGTTAGTTCCTAATCACCGGAAAATGCGCTAAATGGAACAATTTCTTTTCGCTTTCCTGTTGAAAGTGCATAATGCAATGTACTCAAGACACGTTTGTGCATGGATTTTTCTAGTGGAAAGAGAAATTCTCGATCTTCTAATTTGTCTAATTTGCACGCTTTTTATATAATTATGTTAATTAGTGCGATTATCAGAATTTCGGGTGAAGGTTTGCGATAGAGAATGAGGCCGTCTGATCGAATTTTTCTTACGTAAAAGCAAACAATGAAAGAAAGATTCCCAAAGAATGAGGAAGAGCTGAGATTTGACCGCTAAACTTGGCCCTGACTTTTGGTCATAACTTTCATAACACACAATTATACAATCGACTTCAGCTGACCCAAATTCAGTCCAGTAATTTACATAAAAGCACACTTTCAATTGACTTCCTGGCGATTTTTTCACCAAATCCGGCTCCAAATTCGTTAGGTGACTTCACTTCGATAATAAAAGTAACAGAATTGAGATTATCCGGGGAAAGTTTAATAATATTGCATTTATTATTTCTTCGTAACCTTGTTACGCTAGCTATTAGCAAAAGAGAAACTTCCAACAGTGAAAAAAACACGGGAGTGGGAACTGCTTTTTGATATTGACATTGTTTGGTTTCTTTTGTTGCATGGAAATTATAGTATCTTTTACGCGAAACTGGAACACAACATGTTATTCTCTTTTTACACAGAAAAATAATTAAACCTCATCACTGGTGACATTTTTACACACTTTCCAATTTTATTTTAAAAGTGACGCTTGCCCTAAATCTGTAATCACTAAGCGCACTAAATATTTAAATAACCTGAATTCAAATTTCTAAGCAATTACTCCCAGTTATGAAATCATTAAATCATTATCTGATTCATTGCGATGACTTCATTTATTTTCTTTTCGCTTGCTTATCAGAACAATTAAATTATTACTGTCCGTGTATAAGGAAAAACTCAAGGAACTATTAGGTAATTACACTTTTGTGTAGTTTATTTATCGGATTGTGAAGGTTGAAGAATTTAAATAAAAATTGAAAATCTCCAATAAAACCGTTTGTTTATTTGACGATAAGAGAGTCGAGTTTTTTCAAATAATGCTAATAGAGTAACAGGAAATGTTTGTGACGTGGGTAGCTTGACAAGGCTTGTAATGTTAAATATTGAACGTTGAAAGAATATCGCACACAAAGACGTCAAAAAATCGTCAAAAACTTTCACGCGCAAAATGACTTAATCCCACTAACACACAAAAATGAAATAACAAAACGTAATAAATCTCGATAATGGTTTATTTTCACTTAATCAAATCCTCGAGTGTGATTCTGCCATTGTTTAGTTTCTCCCGAAACTAGGCCAAAGAAAGACGAGAGAGAGAAGGAGCGACATATTGCAAAGTCGCGCGATGACAGAGATAACAAAGTGAAATGTGTGTCAGAAATTGCGGTCACTTTCTCGACCCCCTCCTCATCTTTCACCGTCAATGTTAAACCGCAAATAACACGATTTTAGGCGTTAGTATTATCGAATCTGGGTCAAACTGAACAAAAAACAATTTCGCCGTCTTATCACAAGTCCACATTTCGACTTTGTCGACTGTGCAATGCGTCGAATTTTGACAAGAGCGAATTCGATTTTCTGGGACAGCGAATAGTGACCTGAATAGGAAAACTGGGTCACAGTCACACAGATAGAGATAGAGCATTTCTCTCAGTGCGCGTTCATTGTCACAGACAGAATACCTAACTGTCTATTCCTGACCTAAGCTACGAAATACGCGACGAAAATAGACCAAATTTGATTAAAATCCTCATTCAGCATCAGCTATTTTCTAATCTAAATGCGTTTCATTTCGAATTAATTTTAGATTATTGAAACTTTGAAACGTCCAACTTGGCAAAATACCCGATTTAAAAAACCAAAAACAAGCCAGGTTTGCGTTTATTTGTTGCGTAATTTTAATAATTGACCCTTGGATCAATTAGTGCTGTTGAAGAGATAAAAGAGAAAATCACACTCTGATATAAAAATAAAATCTATTAGAAAGCTGAGTTTAGTGACGCTGACGATAACATCATTAGAAACTCTGCTAAATAATATTTGAAACATAACAATTAAGTAACAATTAAATTAAATTTAAAAATGACGCGAAACAAAAATCGTGATCACTAATTTAATCATTTAATTGTAGTGTGACTAAAGTTACATCCTTGAAGTAACAATATTGTAGAGAAAGGTCGATTTATAAATAAATTTGCTTATGATAAGCTTCCTGTATGATTAATCCTCCTCACTGGCGGTAAATTTGAATTTTTTTGTCATTATTTAATTATTATGAGTGGCGTCGCTGAAAAAATACGAGGCCATTAAACTTGCACAAAGAAATTGCAAACGTGGTGTATTTTTAGATCACCAAAAACAGTGCACTGTTCCCTGGAACGTAACCAAATATACCCGAATGCAGTTTTTTGAAACCCCTTTCCCTTACATGCAATTGCTTGAATTATGCGTCTGACCTTCATTTAGCGAAAGTGCATCTCTAAAAATAAAGTTCACAGCTTGTTTGCTACTTTCCTAGAATATTCATTAAGCAAACACTCCAAAATATCAACAATCGCGCTTTACGACAATGGGAGGGGGAGGGAAAAATCTGAAATCAGGCCAATATTCGCGCATTAATTGCGCCATTGTTTTAGCTGATGCTTTTCTAATTGTCTTAAATATTAAATAGGAATTTAATTGTAACAAGTCTAACGAGAAACAAGTTTTTATTTCGACTGTCAATTAGCAAATACCGGTCAAGTTTAACAAAGAAATAACAAGATAATTGCTGGGAGGATTTATTTTAGAAAATAAATGTTTACAAAAATACAAAGTATATTTAGATATATTAGAGCAAGTGCATGTATGCAAGGTTAATATACGCAGGCGCAGAGGGCGCAACGCAGTTGTCTGCTATAAGCGGCAATAACAGGGTCAACGGCTGATTGACAAATAGTTATTTCGTCAAGGTCGGCGATGACGTCATACTGACTGCACTTCTCGCCTACTTGATGCATATAACTATGCAAGTCTACACCGTTAAATTTCCCTCTTTTTGTTTTTAATTAGCAATCTGCTCGAAAATATTTACTGACCTTGGAGAGTCGACAAAAAAACAAATACGTACTGATAGCATTCGAAGAAATTCGGCCTATGATAAAATAGTTACGCAAGATTTGAATTTACGTCATCCACTCTGTATATGTCAGTTCCGTTTCATGAATTTGTTGTATTTGTCAAAAATAAACAACAGTTATTTGCAATATTGGCTTTAATTAAGTGCAGCGACTCGTTGATGCCTCAACAATGGTTAAATGGATAAAGAGGTAATAATTGAGATATTTGCAGTCGAGTCACCTTGGATGTTATTTTAGTCTCAGTGCAATAATTCGCGAATCTGTCTAATGATTCAGCATATACCATTGACCTGGTGCACAAGACCAAAAACTAAAATTTTTCAGAGAATCAGAGACAATTATCCGTCCTCGTCTCAGACACTTCCTCTCACATCGACGAAATCGAGATGGCGTCGCTTCTGCGACGACGTTCGATTGTTTTATTCAGGCTCAGGGCCAGTGCAAGGCCCAAGACGGCTGCAGGCTGCATCTAGCGGGCCGTGCTTTGCCCTCCCCTGAGTCGCGATGTCCGTCAAGGTTAACTAGGTGCATCGCATAGGCCGTCTGGCCAGTGCCTTACCATCATTATTACCATTACCTAATCACAACAACGCACCTTTCTAGACCTAAATCACTCAGATTATCAAAACTCCATTATTTGTTTTACAATAATCAGCCATTAAAAAATGTCAATCGGGACATTTCGAGATGATTCGTGTTACTTTGTGTCGCTTCGGGTCACTTCGAGTCAAAAATATAAATAATGTCTATGGGGATTTTTCAAAACATCGACTGAAAGTGCCCAGAAATAAAAAAATTCTGGACATGCAACAAAACTTAAACAAAGTCATAGAGAAATTCTCGAAAGTAAAAAAATATCAATCGGAACTTAAAATTTTGTGTTACAAAAGACAGTATGGGAGACGAATGAAGTGTTTGAAATGAAATGATCAAATATAAAAAATGGCAATTGAGACTTTTCAAATTATCGTCTAGAAATATCGACTTAAAAAATGTACCTATCCCCGGGACTCGATTTAACTTTTCATTTTTTGGGGTTCAGCCTTGCTTGGTTAAAAATAGATT